>NW_027493852.1:0-324893 GCF_021521415.1 Bidens hawaiensis
TGTAAAGCACTGAATTATCAACTCGTCAATGACATCCTTTACAGACGTAACTTTCTTGGCCCACTTTTGAGATGCGTGGACAACCAAGATGCCGACTACCTCCTAAGGGAAGTACACGAAGGCATCTGTGGGGTACACGCAGGCCCCCGCGCTGTTGTAGCCAAGCTAAACAACGCTGGATACTTTTGGCCGGGGATGCATACGGATGCACTGGCATACATCAGAAAATGCAGGTCTTGCCAGCTTTACGCACCTAACACGCATCGCCCGAAAAAAACGAACTGGTTCCAGTCACTTCTTCGTGGCCATTTCAGAAGTGGCCATCGATGTGACAGGCCCATTTCCTACAGCAGCAGGAAATGTTCAGTTCCTAGTGGTAGCCATCGACTACTTCACCAAGTGGATAGAAGCAAAACCTTTAGCCCAAACAACCGCAAAGCATATCAAAAAATGTATTTGGGAATTTATAATTTGTCGTTTTGGACTTCCACAGAATTTGGTGAGCGATAACGGCACCAACTTTGCTGACAAGAAGCTACAACAGTGGCTAAAAGAACTTCAAATCACCCACACCTTTACCTCAGTGGCACACACCGCAAGGTAATGGTGAGGTGGAAATAGCAAACAAGAGCATCGTCGAAGGCATCAAGAAAAGACTTTTGAAACACAGATCCGGCTGGGTGGACGAGCTTCCGCACGTCCTTTGGGCAAACAGAACGCTGAAGAAGGCCAGTACGGGGGAAACCCCGTTCAGCCTCACTTATGGCACGGAAGCCATGGTCCCGGTCGAAATTGGTCTACCCTCACCAAGGGTCTTGAGTCAGCCAGAAGACAACGATGCGGAAAGACGGTTGGATCTTATGCTAACCGAGGAACGCAGAGACTTAGCCGCAGTGCGTGAAGAGAATTACAAACGACAAATGCAAAAGTACTACAACACGCGGGTAAAACTCTGCAACTTCAAGGAAGGAGACTACATACTGCGTAACAACGAGGCTTCGAACCAAGAACGCCTAGGAAAGTTGGCCCCCAGTCTGGGAAGGGCCATATGTTATCAAACAAGTTCTGGAAAGGGCGCATAACCGGCTCGAAGGCTCGATGGCACTACCCATCCCAAGAACATGGAATGGAGCTCAATTACGCAAATGTTATATGTAGATCAATTCCAAAACTTGTAAAGAAAAGGCCAAGAGCCACTTCTAATGAAATGATTCTCCTTTCATAATGTGTTTACCTTTATTCTTATGAACTCCCCACTGGTGCCGGTGTTTACCGCAAAGGGGGAGAAGTAAGTCGTTTACGTGTGGAAGGCGGCAAAACCCGCATAAGGAAACCTACACGCAGGTATGATGTAAGTAAAGTTTAGCCATCCTTGTAAGTGCAAGTGACGGTCTTATCCGCACAATCACAAATAAGGAAGCAAAACTTCGAACTATCATCTACCACGTTCAAAGGTTATCCTAAAAAAAAAAAAAAAAAAAAAAAAAAAATTATAATAATACAAGGAAAAAAGGAAAACCTACACGCAGGTCAGGTATGGGTAAAGTTTAGCCATCCTACAAGTGCAAGTGACGGTTCTATCCGCACAATCAAGAAGGAGGGAGCGAAACTTTAACCCACTATCAACCACGTTCAAAGGTTAACTTATCCTAAATACTTAGAAATGAGGAAAACCCGCACGCAGGTCAGGTGAAGGTTAAAGTCTAGTCATCCTACCAAGTGCAAGTGACGGTTCTACCCGCACAATCACGAAAGAGGAAGCGAAACTTTAACCCATCATCAACCACGTTCAAGAGGTTAACTTATTCTAGAACACTTGGAAAATTGCTAACTTAAACTAAGTATGCAAGTCATGAGTTTATAAAGCAAGGAATCCAAAGAAGGAAATAACAATCTTATACGCAAAAAGATTTATATTTCAATAGTATATTACAAGAATGGCCGGGTTACTACCCGCCTAAAAGAAAATCTATACAAGTCTAAGTAATGGAAAGGATCTTCGGGGTCAAGCTTCAGGGCCGCTTCCACTAGGACCCGCTCCGTCAGAAGAACGGGGTGGTTCGAGGAAAGCTTTGAGGACAGCTAACCCATCATCAGCAACAGCTACTTCATCCACCTTTTCCACCACTGGATGCGGGAAGGCGGCGTATTGGTTCAATGCTTGGTCGTAAATGGCTTCGGTATCCACATCGAACAAAGGGAAGTTGGAAGGCGGGACGCCTTTCTCAACAAACCCTAGACCAAGCATGAAGCCGGCCTTTTCCCCCATCCTCATGAGAAGCGTTGAGGGCTGCGGTCATAGCATCATCGTAGGAGGTCTCTGAAAAGACCCGACGCACCAACCTACAAAGAAAAATACAAGTATTAGAGCCTTTTTCTTAAAAAGAAATGCGTGAAGATAAATCTAAACATACCTGAGGCAACGCTTCTCGAAGAACCCACTGGAGGGCAGCTTGAGCTTCGGTATGGGCGCGTTCGGCTTCGCTCTTGTTAAGGTTGGCAAGTAAAACTTCCTTAGCGGCAGCCTCTTCGACGCCCTTAAGCTTCCGCTCGGTCTGGTCAAGCACCCCCCCTCTGGTCCAGGATTTCCTGGAGCTTCTTGGCATCTTCCATGGCCAAGGCATCATGAGCGCGTTGGAGAGCCTCTAATTTGCCTTTCAGCTCCTCATTCTCCAAACGCAGAGGCTCAGCAACGGCTTCAGCCTGGGCGGCCCCTCTCGGTTGCGTTTCGCGCAGTTTCCCTGCCAGCCGAAGCTGTTCATTCACAGCTTGGGCAGCCCTTGGAACGGGCCTCGAGTCGCGCCTGAACGTCAACCTCGAGGGCCTTGAAGGCCTTCTCCTTGGCGGCGGCAGCTGCCGCCAGCTGTTGGTTCTCCTCCCGGAGAGCACGCGCTTCAGATACGTCTTTGGCGCGAGCTGCTTTCAACTTGTCGTTTTCACGACAAAGCAGCTCGACGCGCCGCTGCATCCGGGCCTGGAGAACCCGAAGCTCATTGGTTAGCCTACCCTCCTGGTAGCTAGCCATGGCTTCCCCCAACGCACCATGAGGAGCAGCGTGGCGAGCCCGAGTCCACGCACTCCACAGGGGTACGAAGGGTTGTTCCTCGGCGTATGTTCCATCGTGGAACATACACTTCATTGGAATCCGACACTAGCAAAAGAAACAAAGACAGTAAGGAAAAGATGATAAAAAAAAAAACAAGGGAAAAACAAAGGAACCCTACGCACCTGTAGGGTCAATGACAGCGCGATATCCGCCAAACCCATCACCTGAACCTAAAGGAAATCCATCCAACAGGTCAGGCAGATGGGAAGGTGGCAAAGATCGGCGGGAAGCCCTGCGCGTACCTGATGGTCGCTGTCGGTGCCGGTGGCGCGGGCATGGTGGCAGCGCCGTTATGTCTCCGCCGCAGTCGCCCCGCCCTCCTTAAAAGCAGCAGTAACCGCCGGTTCCGTGAAGGATGCTGTAAAAATCGCACTCACGGCCGGCGGTGACGTCATCTCGGCCGGAACAGTTGGCTCGAAGGAACGAGCAACTGGACCAGCGGATGCAGGCGCAGGCGCCTGGGTCGACGCCTCAGGAAGGCTGACCGAGCCTACCGTCATTGGCGGGGAGGCACTCCCCTGCGTTTCACCCCGGAATGCGTCAACATCCACGCCTGCACAAAGAAGAAAGTGTTAGAATATGAAGTGACAAATCTACAAAGGCATTATAATTACACTTACGGGTTTTCTTGACCCTGAACGTACGGACGGGCGGGGAGGAACCCGATGGAGCCGGCCTCTTGGTACCGGTCACCGTCGTCTTCGTTGATTCTCCGGAGGTAACAGTCGTAGCCTCCGGAGCAGTGGTCTTCTCACCACGGGCTTCCCCGCCACCTCTTCACTATCTGACTCCGTGTCAGATAGAACTACTTGATCAGCTGTGGAGGCCTTCTCCTTCCCCTTCACGCCGACAGCAGCCTTCTTCTTCCGTACAAGGGGAGGACCATCTGCGATTCCTCAGAAGAGGAAAGGATGTAAGGATTTCCAACAGCGGGTACAGCATTGAGGGGTTCGGGATAAAATATCTCCTTACTCTGGCCGCCGGTGGCTCAGGATCTCTTGGCCCGGCGGATAGACCTCCACAAACCTATCCGCCGTTTGCTCCAGGATGGGCAACTCATTGTCGTCCAGAGCACGAGTGCCCACCCGCACGGGACTGTCAGCTTCCCGCGGGAACAGGAGCGACTCTAAATTATTCCCCTCTGAAAGAAAAGAAACTGTTAGAAAATAAACTAATATCAGCAGAAAGACAAGACATACCATAAGGAATAGAGTTCAAACCGTATTCGAGAAGGATAGGAAACCGAGACGCATCCTTCCATACCCGGCTCATCCCCAGCAGCACCATCCCGGACTCCGCAAACCGGTAAACCGGAGATTGGACCCGGGATATCTTCGCGAACCATTCCGCCTCCTGGTAGCTGGAAGCGTGAAGGCTCGGAAGCGCTTGACCCTTCTTGAACTTCATAGCAATGGGGATGGCGCGGGCAGAGATGTAGAAGAACTCCCGCTTCCACGATCGGAGACTGCGCTCGGTCACGCAGATCTTTAAACCCTTAATACGGGTTGTCAGGGTGTACCACCCTTGGACGCACCTCCAAGTATAGAAGGTCATCAGGCGGTCCACGTAGGGCTCAATACCCAGAATCCGGCACACCCACTCGAAGTGCCGGACCTTGGCAATCGCCATCGGATGCACCTCGGTCAGGTGCACCCCGTGCCTCTCCAGGACACGGTACATAAACTTTGTCAATGGGAACCTAAGGTTCCCATAAACAAAGAATGCAGCATATACCCCGATCTTGCCACTGGGGGCATCGTACACAGTCTGGTGAGATTCAGGAAACTCAGGCTCGAGAGACTCGAGCATGAACTTCCTGACGATGTACTGGTACTGATCGACAGGTAGAGCACACTGGCACTCGCCAGCAGTACTCCTATCGTCGGCTACAGCTTCAGCATCGTGAGAAGACATTTTTGCAGAAAGAAGGGTGATTTCGGGAAAATGCTTGCCTGAAAAAGGGGAGTATTTGCCGGAAATCACTAAGAAGAAGAGGAAGAGAGGTGAAAGTGTGAATTGCAAATAACCCTCTCCCCCTTTATATAGTAATCGCAATTAATGCGGTGAATTTAATGCGGAGGAGAGAGAAACCGACAGTGCAATGAAACTATGACACGTGGCAAAAAGCAAGCTGGCAACAGCTGTTGAAAGGACGTGTGCCAGTAACTTCGCGGCCACGCGCCCCGAAAAAACACGCCCCACGCGCCTGAAAAAGCGACTGGAATGACCATGTTCTGTCACGTCACCATAACTTCCTGCACGTCCTGACACAGTCAGAAGAAACTGTCGCACGACGTTTCAGATGTCTGGATTGTTCTTATCCTTACCAACCTTTTGAATTTCAAAATTCAAAGATTCAAAAGTAAGCGGGAAAACACCCCTTACCTTGGCAACCAAGTAACTATAAGACGGGTGCGGGTACAGTGTTAAGGCAAAGCCCTTCACTTACCTTGCACCCGCAGGGAATTGAAGCCAAGATTACCCCGGCAACAAAGTAACTATAAGACGGGTGCGGGTACAGTGTTAAGGCAAAACCCTTCACATACCTAGTACCCGCAGGGAATTGATGCCAGGGGCACCTTGAAAGTAAAGTAACCGTAAGACGAGCGCGGGTACAGTGTTAAGGCAAAACCCTTCACGTACCTAGCGCTCCGCAGGGAATTGAAACCAAGGAGGATCTTCTGGGCAGTGCTTGCGGGAACGGAAATAACATCCCCGCAATGCGGGAACGTCGGGAACTACATTGTTTTGAGGCTCCAGGATGGAATTGGTGGTTTAAACATGATTGATCACTATGTTCAAGACCACTAAAACCTCAAGGAGAATCCACACAAGTGACTCAACGTTCCTGACTTGCGAGGAGGTTACATACCTACCCGCATCATACCCAAAGATCAAGCAAAAAATTCGGGAATTTTTGCAAGTGACATTAGGAAACCCGCGGGAAGAATCCCCACGGAGAACCTTAAAACTAAACCCTTTTCAAAACCCCCTTGCTTAAAGTCCAAAAGTTCACCTCACTTTATTAAACATTCATGAGAAGAACATTGGACTGGGGGGACTTGAAGAGGTAGGTCCCAGCAGAGACCAGTTGGTCCCGCAAGACTCACCTTGAACAGGGACGTCTGCGCAAAGGCCATCTGCTCCCGCAGGACCCACCATGCTCATAGAATCTTACGCGCAGTATGCAAGCTGTACACGCATGGGAAAGCCTCCCAATGGTGAAGTACCCCGCCTGTTCCCGCAGTTGCGGATACAAGCCATCAGGGAAGGCTACCCGCAGACAGCAGGGCTACACGCACAAGACAAGCTATTTCAGTAGTCACATGAAGGAATGAGCAAGGCGGGAACAATCCCGCCTAAATGAGCCAGTCTGATTCTGAAAGATCTTTTGTACTATACTTACCAAGGTATGGATAGCACAGACGATCCGACCAGAACAGCCCATGAGCCAATCACAGGGTGACAGCTCACCGACAACAGTGCGAGGAGGAGCACCCTCTAGTACTGTTTGTCACTATTAGCCGCTGCCTACTCACCAACCCTTACTGTGGGACGTGCGCAGCCTGCAGTTGGTGGAATAGTGATACTGTTGGCCGTAACCTATTCACCAACCAGCATGGCCTGCGTACAATCAACAGTAGGTGGGACGTGCATAATCTACAGTTGGTGGAATAGTGCAGCCGACTTTGTTACTGTTGGCCGTAACCTATCCACCAACCAGTATGGCCTGTGCATAGTCCACTGTTGGTTGAACAGGAATACTATTCAGCCGGCTGTACCTTCTGGGAAACCTACCTTCGGCTATAAATACTCCAACATCTTGGAATGGTAAGATCATCTGCTATCCAGTTATCTAGCAATCTCTTAATATACACTTATATTCAGAGCAACCTAGTCTGATTCTCACGCCGGAGGGTGGTCACAAGGAGGAACCCCCCCTTCTCAGTGACGAGCTTACGGTGTTTGTTTTGCAGGTCTCCTGAAGAACAGCCTTCTCAGCTAGACCTCATTCGTGGGAAACATTACTTAACCCCCAGATTATCTATAATCTGTGCCGGGTCACTTAGTGTTTCTTCATAAATCTTTGTACACATCGTGTTGAATGACAATACGAGAATCTGTAGTTTGGAGGCTACGGAGATGCAAATAACGTGAAATATGACTTTTGAAGATGGAATATATAATATATTTTTTTTTCAATTAGTCATGCATGAACATAGATTATAATTATATGGTTTTAGAAAAGATGTACGTTAAGACGTTTTAGTATGAAATATATTTTGTTTAAATGAGTTAGTACAACGAATTAACAAAATTTTTGTTTATCACATTTCGTCGTATATGATTCGTCATATTTGTAATGCATATGTATTTGGTAATGTTTTCTATTTTTATCTTAGTAACGCAACTCTTCGATCATTTATGACTTCCACGTGACTTGCTTAAAGACTAATAAACGACTCAAACCGTTAAAGCAAAACCATTTTTCCCTGTCTTGAAGAACCCAACCGGTTTAATTTGCTATAATCCAAAACCGTAGTTGCTTATTCATCTAAATCAACCGAATTGGATGCTAACGTCCAATTAAAACTAGGGGTGTCAATCATGTCGGGTTGGTAGGTTAACGGGTTGATGGGTTTTGGGTTGGCGGGTTAGCGTGTTGATATATGAAAAATTAAAAAAAATCTAAGTATTTAACTTTAAAATTTAAAACATCTTATCTATATAATAAAAATATTAGCTTCTCTAAAATTGTTAAACGGGTTAACAGGTCAACCCACTTTTTAACGAGTCGGGTTCGGGTTGACCTATTTTTTAAACGTGTCTGGTTCAGGTTGTAGTTTAAGAAAACGAGTCGTGTCAGCCGACCCAAAACCTATAATTTTTCGTGTTGGGTTTCGGTTCGTGTCAGGAATTGACGTCCATAGTTAAAACTCATTTTTTGTGGCTTCATGGGTATATACATATATATTTTTGAACAAGCAACTTTCATTAATAAATAAAAGAGACTCCAGTAGGAAGCTAGAGAAGAAGAGCCTTACAAAATAAATTACAGAGACATAACCAACAAGTAAGAAATAACAACTCCTAACCAACTTTAAGCCATCAAACAAGATAAAGGTGAAGTAACCCAATCCTGCCAAAGAATCTCTTTGTGTTTAGACCTAAATTTGATCCATCCAAAAAGGTTTGTCATAATCTCCTCTACAACGAACTGGGTGGATTTGCGCCTATTATTGAAAATTCGTGCATTTCGCCGTTTCCAAATGAACGAAATAGAGGAAAGTATAATTGAGGTCGGAATCCTTTTGCCCAAGCTGCAATCCGGTTTTTTCGCCCAAGCTGCAATCCCTTTGCCCAAGCTTCATGGGTATATTAAAACTCTTTTAATGATAAAAGCGTGTTAAATCCCACGGATTTGTATCTTTTGCTTTTTCTTTCTTGGTATCCCTCAGTTTTCTAAATTTAGAAAACCCCATGTAACACGGGCATAGTAACACATGTCTCATTTCATGCTCTTCAACATCATATTTTAAACTTCTAATAGACCATAGCTTTTATAAGTTTTATCTATTAATGTTTGGGTGTTATTAATAAATAAAGGTTACCTAAACATTCATTTTTTAAATTCAAATCTTTGAATGTGTGTGATTTTAAAATCTCCACCATCTTACACGCTGTTTTATTTTTTTGGTTTGAACTTTCCTAAATCAAGGTGTAGAATTTTTTTTTTCATTGTCAAGTGGTATATCATCTCATATCATATAGATATTAGTTTATTGTTTAGGCATTAATTTTTTATTTTTTATTTTTTATTTTTTGTTTCTTGGATGCTATCCCATTGTTCTTATTATAAACGCGGGGACGAGTCGACTGCAAGATCGATCATTGTAATTGTTTTCATTATGGGCTGATATAATATATGATGGGTTCAAAATATCGTGGAGTCATAGTGAGTTAGATCTGACCCGGACCTTTCTTTGTCCTTTATAATGAAAATTATTAGATTTGTCACTAGATGAAAATAGTAATTGCGGTAGAGGTGGTTGTGTGGCTGAAAAAAAAGTTGTGGATTATTGGAGAAAATAGTAACACATTAGCATCGGTGAAGAAAGTGGAGGATCGTGTGATAGAGAAGAAAATGATCAACAGAAGAGAATTAAGAAGAATGGTTATTTCATGGATATGGACTTTTTCCCTTTTATTCTCCTTTTAGTTTCTCTTTACAAATCAAAATACAAACATAAATATATTTGAAAGTAAAAGATGACCAATAATCCAACGAGTGTGACATCTAGTAATACCAAACCTTTGTAGTGACACCCACTATAAGGATTCAACATGGTGTGGTAGCGTGGACTAGGTGGAAACAAACCACACCGTAGAATGCTACGTCCTATATACGTGGTCCAGAATCAGGTCTTAAAGATGTTAGTGGAAATCTCAACGGGGATGGACTGATGAAGGACTACGTTGTTTTTAAAACTTTTTTAATTTATAATTAACTAATTAAGTATCTAAACTCATCATCGAGCCATAACTTATACATGTTAATAAAAAAAACTAATTTTATTGAACATTCCAATATAAATTTTATTACCGTTTTCATACAAGGTGGTATAAGTTTATAGTTTTATATAATCTTTTTGCTAATAATCTTATCATTACAATATAACGAATTACATTGTAAAGTATTTAACAAAAAGAATTATTTACTATTAGAGTATTTCATCTAACATTTAAGAGTTAATGTTTTTTAAGTATACTTTTAATTTTTTTTAGTATCATTAACATAGACATAATAACAACATATTGATGCGTATTTTTTTGTAACTTTATTAAAAAAAAAAGAAAATAACAGGAATGCTAAAAAATGACAAATAAATTTATAATTCTACTTTTAAAGTTATTTAAGACACATCTTATGTTATTAACCAGTTTTATTATTTACAATATTTAAAATTATATATTGTAAGTTAATAATATCGAACTAGTATCAACTTTTTATGTGAAATACAAACTAAACGAATAAAACTAATATACATGTATCTAAAGAATTGACAACTAGACCATCTATTGTTTAGTTAAATGATATCAAAAGCTGTCTTTATTTGAAAGTGGAAAGAGTATACTTTTTTTTTAAATTTGAATTTTCATTTGTTTAATTTTAAAATCAATTGGGTGGGCACATTTGACCGTTTCGAATAAAATCTATGGACCTTGCTATTAGGAAAAGAATCTATGTTCGAGTTGAGTTCGTGAGAGAAAAATATTGAGTGAATGAATGAAACTTTTGGATCTACGAGTATACGTGTATATATAAGTCTGGGCTCGGTGATTGTATGGGTACGCTTTCGGTCCGAGGCACAATTATTATTTTATATATAACTTATATACATGTATATTAGTTTTTTTTAACATGTAAATGAATTTTTTTTACATCAAATAAAACTTCTTTCATTATATAGAAACATAGATATTACATCAACATAGCAGGTAGGCGGGCAACAAGCTGCGCCGCCACCCCTTTCTGAATTGCAAACCCCAACCTGCTAAAGGCATACTCCGGCCCCTTTGGAGTCGACACATTGCTATGCACAACCCGTTGGACCCTGGTTAGGAAACGGATAGCTTCCGGTGCCAAGGAGCCAAAGGTATCAAAAGCCAGATGGACAAAAATATGTTGGTTCTCTTCGCAGGCTTTAGCATGTTTCTCCACCTTCTTCGTTTCAGCCCTTTTCATTGTTTGCCCAGCTACAAACCCATTATCCCTCAAACCAGCTAAGGGAGATACCTCTGTGAGGTCAACACAAGCGTGTTTTCCCCCGGCCCAACTAAAGACGAGCAAATCTGCCGGTCGTAGAGTGGATCTCCCTTCCATGGGGTCTGTAAGGAAGTTTACGGGGGCTTCCTTTTTAGCTGATATCCCAACTCGCCTTAAGATGTCCCAAAGAACGTCCTGCACCCAATCATGTCGGTATTTGAACCCAGGTATTTCCTTGCAATGAACCGCATGCTCTCCGAATTTATCCAGGCAAGCCTTACAGCAGATCAGACATGTTTCGACTTCTGGGTACATTGGGACCATCAAACGGTACTTAAGAATGGCCCTATACTCGACCGCAAACATGCTTTGGCCCAAACCATCAATCGGGATAACGGTCAGAAAATCTTGGGCATGAGGACCTTGTAAGCATTCAATAACCGCCTTCTGTCGGGGGGACAATCCAAAAACTTCTCCCAGGCTTTGAGCGATTTTGCCAAAAAGGGCATTCGCCAAAGTTTTTTGAGGCTTTGGTGGTGCGGTGTCCTTATTAGAGAAACCGCCAAAGTCAAAGTCTGGGAGAGCGCCATTAAGGCGTTCCAGGGCCTGCACGTAGTCTGAGTCCAGGTCGACAACTCCGGTATTCCTTAAGATGTGATTTTGTAGCTTCCAAGACTGAGCCATCGACGCTACAAAAGCGTAAACCCCAACATCATGAGCCGAAAGAAGGCCTAAACCCCCTAAGCGCATCGGTAAAGATGCAAGTCGCCACTGAAGATCACCAAAGAACGGGCCTCCACATACAACTATGTCTTCGATAGCTTCTCGAAGCCCCTTATCAAAACAGGATACCGCATCATCCATCATATGGGGGTGGCATGTTCGTAACCCAAAAAGCAACTTAGCAACCCCCATGCAAGACCTAAGCAGGAGGAGTTCGATCCGAGGATCCCTAAGGCAAGGTAAGAGTTTCATAAGATCAACCGCACGAGATGCTCTCCGCCTCGCCAACTCCTTAATAAAGTAGGGATCTCGACTAACAGCCCCTCCAAGGTAGAGGTGCACAAATCGGGTTCAAATGGAAAACCCGAACCGGTTCCAAACCGGTTTTTCACACCGGGTTGTAAAATGGCACCGGTTCCAATCAAGAACCGGTTCGGTTCCCGACCCGAACCGATACCCAGATATGCGAACTTTTAAGAACCGGGTAGGGTATGAACCGGAACCGGTTTTTACGTAAAAACCGGTTCCACCGGTTTTTTTTGAAATTTAAATATTAGAGCCGTTAGGAACCGGTTCCAACGGCTATATAGCCGTTTTTGACCGTTGGAACCGGTTTTTTTAACTATAAATAGGTTATTTTCTTACCATAAATAGCAAGGTTTGTTTGTTTACTTGTTAAACCACTTCCAAAACTATAAAACACACTCCAAACCACAATTAACCTTAAACCGACAACAAATGGCAACCAATGATGACGTTGTTATGGTGATCGAAACAACAAGATGCCCCGATGTTTGGGTTCATTACGATTTGTGTCTCATGACCGACTCACATGAGTTGGCACGTTGCAAAAATTGCTCGAAGTTTCTTAAAGCAGGGTCCAACTCGACATTACGAAAACATACGAATAAGTATTGTCGAGAGAAAAGAAGATTGGAAGCTAAAAAAACGGAAGTGGGAGAGTCGTCCGGCTCTACAACCCAAAAATAAGTATTCCCGGATTAAAACGACGGACTTTGTTTTTTATGTTTTAGTTGTTATGTTTAGTATCGTTTATGTTTTAATAATGTTTGTAATAGTTAGTTTTTAAATAAATAAAATGTTCGTCGTTATTAAAAAAGTAACAAAAATTAATCATGAGTAACAACAGTAATTATAATAAAACAAATCAAAACTAAATATTAGTTGAACAAGTTACAAATAATTTTACCAAAACAAATAACTACAACTCTTCTTCGTCTTCATTCTCGTCTTCACCCTCTTATTCGTTATCGGAAGAAACCCCGTCCTCCGCCTCCTCATCATGAATATGACGCTCTATTGGTATTTCGTCTTCAAAGTTCGTCTTGTGTTGTACACGATCAACCGCATCCAAATGGTCCTTTAGGCTAATGCAAACCTCTAGAGACTCGGGAGTTAGTTTTGTTCTTCGCATAGATAACACCCTCCCACTAAGAGAAAAAACCGATTCGGAAGCAACCGTTGAGGCTTGTACGGCAAGCAAATCACGAGCCATGGCGGATAGAATGGGAAATTCGTTTTGTTTACCTTTCCACCAAGCCAACAAATCAATATTGCGAATTTCGTCGACCGTTGCGCCCTCAACATAGTTTGCTCCACTATATCGACCAAGTTCGCTACTTGGTGTGTTTCCTCTTTGCCTCTTAGATGCCGATTCACGAATCCCATTCATCAAGTTTATAAGTGGGTCATTGCACGGCCTACCAGTTATTTTTTTCACAAAAGACGATCTCGTGCTTGGACCATACATTTGAAAATAATGGTCATAAAGGTCTTGAAGGTTTTTGTTGAACTTGTCCTTCGCTTCCGTCGACAACTTCGGGTCAATCTCGTGCATACCTAAGTTGTCGAATATTTCCTCAATCGTTGTTTTAACCCCATTAACATTCCAATAGGGGTTTAATGCGGCGGCACAAGTAAAGACTGGCGGTATGATTTCAAAATATTTTATGAACTTTTCTTTCATCACCTCAACAATATTTTCGAAGAGTTTGTTCTTCTCCGCAAAGCTTTTAAAAACACAAGACATATAGTACAATTCTTGCAAAACCCAACAACTAGTAGGGTAATAGACTCCCGATAATTTTGTTGTTGACTTTTTGAACACGTCAAGATACTCCAACAAATAACCGACTTGGACCCAAACACTTTCCGGAAACATATCGGCCTCGCGTTCTTCAACAAGATTGTTATGAAAAGCTTGTAAAGTTTGGCGTTGGGCAAAAGCACACTTTAACATATGACAAGTTGAGTTCCAACGGGTTGGAACGTCCCAATTCGGCCCCAAATACTTTCTTTCAACCGACTTGCAATAGTTCTTATATTCAAGATGTCTTCTTTTACCACTTTTGAAGACATCTTGTAACATAAGTCTAAAGTATTTTAAATCATCACAAATGTGTTCATTGTCAAGACCTATTTGAACAACCAAGTTGATGATATGTGCAACACATCGGACATGAAAAAAATCCCCGAAACAAGGTGGTGAATATTTAATGATAAATTTTTCAGCCGCCTTAGTATTGTTTGAAGCGTTGTCAAACGAAATCGAAAATATTTTATTTCTCAAGTTGTAAGTCGTTATAACTTCATCAAGTAATTCAAACAATTTTTCGGCGGTATGTGGGAACGGGAAGTTTTCAAAAGCGATGGTGCGTTTCATCAATTGCCATGTCATCGGATCAACCCAATGAGCGGTGACACATATGTATGATTCGGGCAACCCGTGTGGTGCCGACCAAACATTGGTAGTTAAACTAACCATGGCTTCTAAAGAATGAAAAGACTCGATTAACTCTTTTTTAGCACACTCCCACAACCTGATACAATGACGTCTTAAGGTAGTACGACTTACATGTGTGTATCTCGGTTGTAGAGTTTCGCGAATCAACGACGTCAACTCCGGGTCATCAAAGTGATTAAACAGCAAACCTCGTTGAATAACGAACTTTGCCATTCTATCTTGAACTTGAGTCGTGTTGTAACGAAATAGTGTACCATCTTTACCCAAGTCAATTTGATCGGTCGCGCCAATCCCTTTCAACGCCTTGCAATATGGCTTCTCGATGTGCTTTCTCAAAGTAGAGTTGGAATCGTGCTTTAATATTGAACCACATAGTTTGCAACGAGCCTTTTGATAACCTTCGTCATCCACAATCAAATCCCAATTCTTCCATATGTCTTGGTTGCGGTTATGGTTGACTACCGTAACAACCCTTGGGTCCTCCGTAACAGGAACGGGGGTAACAAAATCACTCTTCTTAGCCTTGTTGTTAGTTTTTTTGATGGGTGCCATAATAATATTTAGTTGGATGGTCGGGTAAAGGAACGGGTTTGCTAAAGGAGTAGTATTTTAGTTTGTTTTTGAGTTTGGTGGTGAAACAAGTAATGGAAACAAGTTATATATAGGTTTGGGCATCAAAAACCGGTTCCAACGGCTATATTACCGTTGGAACCGGTTGGAACCGGTTCCAACGGATCTATTGTCTCAAAAACCGGTTCCAACGGCTATATTACCGTTGGAACCGGTTCCAACGGCTAATTGGTGTCTAAAAACCGGTTCCAACGGCTATATTACCGTTGGAACCGGTTCCAACGGCTAGTTTGACTTTTGTTTAACCCTTCAAAAAAACCCGTCGGAACCGGTTTTTCCGGGTACGAACCGAACCGGTTCCAATTAAGAACCGGGTTGGAACTGGTACTGACATACAAATGGGAGAACCGGGTACGATTTTCGGGTACAAAAATACCCAAACCGGGTATTGTTCCAACCGGGTTGGAACTGGAACCGGTTCCGGTTCGGTTCCACCAGTTAGGTTCCGGAACCGGTTTTTTTGTGCACCTCTACTCCAAGGAGCTTTACCCCTCTCTCTGGTCTACCAATCCCACTAGGGAAAAGTCCATCTTTGACTTTCACCCCATTACACGCTGGCCAAAAAACCTCGGTTTTCTTAATATTAAGTTGCAACCCCAATGATGGCCCTTCCGAGCTGATAATGTCTAGGGCTTTAGCGACTTCGTTGGCACCACCAATAATAGTCCCATCATCCAAGTACCAAGTATGAAATGGGAGGTTACAGTCATTTTGTACCCGGAGAACAAGAGGGTGTAATGCTAAGGCAAAGAGGAGGGGCCCAAGGGGGTCTCCCTGCTGAACCCCAGTAGTAGCCCCTATACAGTCATCACCAACGTACAACCTAGCCGGCTGGGCATAAAGGAACTGGAGCCATAGATAGATAGACGGGCAATGATGATGAACCTCCCGGAGAAGGGCTGTGTGGTCGACCATATTGAAGGCGTTGGAGAAGTCCACGGTAAGCATAGCTAAAGAACCGTCCGCGTGAAAGGAGTTAAGAAACCGATTCGCGCTGTGAAGCACCGCCTCTGCCCCATTAGGGGTCCCTACCCCAAACTGAAAGTCCCTTAAATACTGAGTCATTTCCTTCCCAACCATCTTCATAGCCACTTTAGAAACCAACCTATGTCAGATAGCCCCCACAGCAATGGGCCGAATTCCATTATCCGGCTTTAGTAAAGGGGTAAGGGGGGCCGAAGCAATAAACTCAGCGAGCACCTTGGGGCACAGGCCCCCTAGCCATAAGTTGACGACTTCAGTGATGGCTGAGAGCAGACCCATGGAAGTCACTGATCTCTCACCACTAAGAGCGTCCAACAAGTGTTGCGCCCGCATCCCGTCTCTCCCGCACGAGGTCCCTTTAGGAAATGATCGGATACATCTAAGCACACAGTCCCCATCCACATAGAGAGTAGGCAGGGCGACAGAGCCAGAAGTCAAGGACGGAGGCGGCACCACTGGGTGTTTATCAATGAGGGCTTTCATGGTTGAATCTCCGAGAGGGGCAACCCCACTTGAGCATAATACCTTGACTGCAGCTGTGAAATGACCATCCCTGACTTTCCTGAGACATTGTTTAATATTGAGGCTGTTTTCAGAACCCTCCTCCCCTCCCACCTCTCTTTTAGAAAAAGTGCTTCCCCCCACGTTATCAAAGAGAGAAAGAACCAAGTCAGCAAAACTAGATCCATCTTTCCACACCGCAAGTGCTTGCTGAATGCTACTACATTGCAAAGACTTTCGATTCCCTGACCTGCGTTCCTGCCTAGTGGAAGGTTTCACCACCCTTAAAGTACAACGCGACAACAATAGTAATTTGACCCAATTCTCAATCGAGCCTGGTGAATCCACTACCTTGCTTAAAGCGCATGCCAAAGTCTGAGCAAACGCCAAACGACAACTTGGGGGGATGCTCTTAACCGTTTGAATGGGAAGGGAGAAAACCCGTTCCAAAAGGGATACATCCCCAACCACTCCTACAGATAGACCTGGGTCCCTATCCACAAACACACGATTAGGTTCTGGATCCCAACGATGAATTCTCCAGCATCTCCAGAATCCACAGAAAAAGAATAGACACCATCAGCATGCTTGCACCCCTTGCTAAGGGCATGCAACGTCATGCACCTCCCACATAACCATTTATCCTCCGCCCGAAGGGCTTCCCCAACATCTATAAAAAGGTCCAAATCCTTGGAGATAACATCTTTTAAAAGGTTCTTCCGAGTATCCGTTTTGAAATGGGTACTTTGCATGTGCTCAAATAGGCGGAAAAACCCCGAGGACCCAGGTCTACCATCCTTACACTCGTGGAAATGCTTAAAGGGGTATGGCCTTAAACCGTAAGTGTAGCTAGGACCAAGCCCTCCTGTATTTACGCTTCGAATTCTTTTTATGGTAGCCATGCACACATGAGAACAGAAAACAAACAAATCACAAAAGACACCGGACCCCTAAAGACCCCGACTCGAGATGAGTTAGAGCAAGAATCAAAGACCAAACCCCTCACACTCGAAGGAGGGGAGCAACTACGGGTTGCTCACCCTTCATCTAGCACCCCACAACAACCGCTAAGGCATAAGAGAAGGAATGTATAACTCCAAAATAAAGCAAAATGGGTAGAACTCCAACTCAAAATACCCCTTTAAGCACCCAAATGCAAGTAAACAACCTTTAACTTATCCGAACGTAAGTCGTAAGTTCGTCGAACACCTGGCGTGCAACACGTATTAACCACCAAAATAGATAATTTGAATCAACAATCTGATTTTTTGAAAGAATGGAAAGAGAATACGTATATTATTATTCTTATTAATTCGAACAGACGGTTGTTGCGAGAGGGACGCGCGTGAAATGTCAGCGGCCAAGATGGACGAACGGTGGATGCGATTGGATTGAAAGGTGAGTCCGATTGGAATGGAAGGTAAGTTCGATTGGTTGGTGAGACGGCGGTGGTTTGTTACGAGATGGAAGGTGGATGCGAGATGGATGGTTTTTAAATGAAATTGGGAAAAAAAACTGGAAAAAGAGGACCTAGTTAAGTATGTTTTTAAATGGGCCGAAAAAAGTTGAAATAAAGGCCTACAAACAAGTAAATTGGACCAAGATAGTTGAAAAAATGGCATTGTTTGGTCCGTTTATGTTATATAAGGGTTATTTTTTTTACTCGTTTTGGACACTTTAAATCTTGAAGACGGCCTTACGTGTATATGATAACCAGTTTTCACCCATTTGGATCAAACTTGGTCCCACGTGTATTCTTCAACTGGATCAGCAACATCTTCTTAAGCCCAACTGGAACAAGCTCTTAGTCCAGCATATTGAGTCCAGCCCAAAGCCCAACTCCTGACACACTCACACAATCCATTTTCTAAGCACAACAAAAATCAAACCAATTAACCAATAAATTATAAAAGATTAAAAGGACTACATGTCGTCGTCTAAGTGACTACATAAAAGATCCAAGAAGTCGTCGCTATAGACGTGTCGTTGCTCATGGTTTTCACTTGGTACTAACATTTTCCATTCCCACAATGTTGTCACTATAGGTGTCAAAATAAAGTACAATAAAACTGTTGTACCCTATAGCGACGACATGTGCCGTCGCTAAACATAGTGTATTGTGTTGGTGTCTTATCATACTGTTTTTCTTTTTGTTGTTATTACCTTGAGTCACTCAGAATATAAAAGGTGAGCATACATGACGCCACATGTTTTCTTGGTAGACATTTTTAGAAGTGGACCAGTCAAATGAATAAAATGTGACACTAACAAAATAAGATGGACATATTGAAAATATTCTCATTAAGTATAGTTTGTTAAGTTAATCGGAAGATTCAATTTTTACACAGAAACTTTTTGCTACATATATTCTAGCATTCGATTATAAGCCATATCAAATATCAAATATATATGCATTCATTAAAATGAGAGCTAACATTTTCCTTCAATGTGACTCGCCCATACGCCTCCGCCCGAGAGAAAGCACCTAGAAATTACACCACCAACGTTGGTAAGATGTTAACACTAGCTAGTAGGATGATCCCATCACTCTTATACAAATGTTTGATGCTAGCGTGGTATTCAGGATTCTTTTTCTTCCGGTTATAAAAATTTCGAGTAAGGAACAACCGATTGTCGTTCGGGTTTCATTGTCCGGCCTACCTAAGCGGTTAAGGACAACTCACATAATAAATAACAAAAATCATATTAGAATTAGAATGCAAAAAAATAATAAAATATATGTCCATGGATAGTAGTCAATAATATAAATTAATTGAAGTTACCCTCTATGGGGTTTCACTTTTTGAAACTTATCTATTTTTTATTTTTTTGGAATGACTAAATTTTTATACACGGTAGTTTTGAAGCCCTAACCTCTAATTTAACACCCTAATCATTTTACCACCCCATCAAAATGGAAATGACTTGAAACTTATCTATAACATTTATCGAAACTTCTCTAAATAAATCTTTTTCTGTAAAACAAATATAACAATCACTTAAATTTTCATCACTAATGATCTAATTATGCAAATCAGATTTGAGGTACTTCATTGCTGACAAACATCTCTCAATAGTTACAGTTACAACGGGTAAACCGAGAGCTAACTTTAATAATCGATAAACCAGTAAAGTTAATGTGTTTCTTTTTAAATTTCGTTTTATATTCATGATTTATACCCTAAAATATACATTATCACACCAAATTCACATATTCATTCATAATAAAAAAAACCATAATTTTTTATTTTCTACACAGACAAGAAATTGAGAGCATTGAAAGTGAATAAAGTAAAATAAACATAATACACACATGTTCTGAAGATGCTCGACGTCGATTGTTGATGGTCTCATTGTTAATTACAATTGCTAATTGCCTGTCGATTTTTAACGGTAGAGCACTGCTGCACTAAAGCCGTGGAGTCTATCAATATTGTGAAAGCGCCAATCTGGTATTTTTTTTATTAGCCAATTGATTTAAATGGCTATGTGCTATGTTAAATGGTTTTGGACTAATATTTGTACAATAAATGCATGTGATGGGCTTAACAAGTTATTACTTTTGATTGAAACGTGGGTTAAGATTCATTATTAAGGTTTATAAGGGTTGAGAGTAAAGGTTTCTATTGCTTGGATGTCAAAATTTCTGCAAGTACAATGCCAAAATACACGGGTATATAACACTAAAAAAATTGTACAGGTTCGGCTGAACATGTTCCCCTTTACCTGCTTACGCCCCTATACGTTTAATGCATGTACTTATACTCATCAACTACATATTATTAATCTAGAAGGATGTCGAAAAATAAAAATCTGATCAAACAAACCGGAAAATGTTACACAAGCCGTTTGTTCTGTATGAATCTCGAGGACGAGACAAGGAAAGAGAAAAGATAATGATGGTGGTTGGCTAATCAGGAAATTTTCTCACGAGGTCGTAAGGGATCTTTGTCATAATTTCGTAGAAGTCGTCGAGATTTTAACATATATATCTTTAAACAAAAACTTTTACCCGACTATGGTGTAGGCCCCTCTTGGACTTGCCGGTAGCGTTTGAGATTTTGTAGACAATGATGTAAAGTAAAGATATGATAAAGGACTACTAGGTGAGGGGTCGTTGTGTTTTTATCCATTTTGTTTTCTACCGTTCTTTTCTTATATACCAATAAACAAATAATCATTTTAAGTTATTAGAGACCTAATATATGATTTGCAATTTTCTAGAAGTTATATCAAAAATATTATATCCGGCCATACGAATCATTTGTGTATATTTAATTGTTAACCAGATTTACACACTACAACTAGTTTTCTATCATTTCAAAACTAATAAAAACCCAAAAACACATCACACTACACGATTCATGCCACAAGTCAAACACCATATTTAACTTTTTTTGGACTTGGTACAAGACATTTTTGATATGTATACTTTGATAAATCATAATTAAATTGGTACCCATATATCGCCCATGATGTCAATACAAATATAAAAACAATAAAAATACAACTAAAGAAACGGATAAACATTTAAATATGATCAAGATTTGGTAAGATGTGATCAAATGCTGTGGGTGGTAGCTACACAATTGCTTTCACCAAACACCGCCCTTTCGATTCTGCGTGTGCGTTTCCTCAACGACGTCGTTTTCCCACCCTGCCACCTGGCATTGAGTAACACACCAGCTGCCCGTTACGATTACGACACGTCATCATACTCCACTCTATTATAAAAGAAAACCCTAATCCAATTCAAACCTTCAAACTTAAAACTTAAAACATAGAAACAAAGTTACAAACACTCTATAATGGAAGGTTTGATTCCTTTTGTTTACAAGGCCATCATGCAACAAAAAACCGGAGGCCAAGGGTTACTCCGGTCGGCGCTAAATGACTCGCCTTCAGCGTCGTACACGAGGCTTCCGACCGGAGATTCTGGCCGATTTCAAGCATCGGCCAATTTCCGTATTCTCCGGTCGGATCATGGGTTCGCAACATCCTCATCACCTTCTTCAGTGACTCATAGGAGGACTGCTGCCGCTTCCTCTACGAAGTTCAATGTTATGTGATATGATGATGAAGAATTAATAATAATACGTGCATATATGTTCCCATGCAGTCTTTGGAAAGCCGAAGAGGGACATGGTGTTATGTAGTATATATATATTACATGCAATAAATGAAGCCAGTACAAAGATATATAGAAATTAAGGTTGTTGGATTTGATGTCTTTGGGTGTTACAGTTTCTGTTTGTCTGGTTACATTGTGGTCAACCAAAGGAAGATCACAGGCTATCATGAGTGTTGAACTGTTAATTAGCTAGCTAGCTTGCAATCAATGTGTAAAATGTAAATCATATAATATGAAATATAAGGATTGTCTTCATGTTTATTGTTTGATGCTTTGATTCATATGCTTTTTTTTTCTGTTTTTTAATATTAAGGCAAATTTAGTTCAAATCATTCGTTACTATGATTTTAATAATGTGGTCGAATTAGAAAATCGCAATTCGGCCATTTTTTTAATTATATATAACTAGTTAGATAACTTAACTATTATATTTTTTAAATTGTTCATTCAAACAAACATTTATATTGTGTTCAAAGAGCCCGACTCCAATATTACTATTCGTTTGTATACTAGTTCTTTAATTTACCTTACAAATTTTTAATTTAGTTATTAGATTATATTATATTTGTCTCCACTAGATTAAAGTAAATTAACAAGAATATTTATATATGTCTACTGTTAACCAATAGCAAGCTAATTAACTAAATATTTTATTAACCATAATTTGCTATTTTAATACTATAACTTATGTTATAATCGCATTTAATGCTTACAATTATAATCTATATATACTCGATAAATTAATATAAAAATAGTAAGGATTACATGTTTTGATCCAAACTCATTTTTATCTATTATCCAACATTCCGACACTTCTAAGTTATAGCATTTACATCTTCTCCACCTCTTCTATTGATAATCTGAATACGTACAAATTATCAATTTCAATATTTATTAATTTACATCAAGTTGTTTCGAAACTTCTTTGATGTTTTTGGCCACTTGTAATAGTTGTATGGCACTAATGGTCAATATTACCAAAATTTAAAATAATTGGTGGGGCACAATTAGGAGCATTTAAAATTCTCTATAATCCCAAATATGTTCATTAGTCGTTGTCTTATACTTTATTTAACAAACAAATACTTTATTTAACAAACAAAGAAAATAGCATTCTACTGAGAGCATTCACATCTCATCCCTTAAATTTATATGAGGAAAGTATGTAAATTATAGGGTGAGGTTTTGAGTTGTTGTGAGTGTAAAATATTATAGGGTGGAGAAAAAAATGTGATTTTTTGTAAATTTGGGGAAACATTTGGGGAACATTGTTTGCCCATATTTATTTTTTAGTATTTGTTGGATTGGTTGTGAGTAAAGGAGAGAGAAAACTGTAATGATAAAAGTATAAAAAATATTATTTAATTAAACAGGAGAAAAAAATGTAGTGTTTTTTAATGTAATTATAGAGATAAGGATGAAGAATGGGATGAGAATACTCTGATAAAGTTATTTCTATTACTCCTTTATTCACAAGAAAACACTGATATAATTAGTGTCATCCTTATCACTATCTGACTAAGAAAAATTCAAAATTACAAGTACTATATAGTTTTATTTTCATACACTCTAAAAGTAGAAGTAGAGATTTAACATTTTTTTCCTTATCTACTTAGCATGCACTACAACAAAGCAGGCCTATTTTGAAGACAATTGACGATATGTGGTCAATATAGAGTATGAAACTTACAAGTATTTGATCAATAGTATACCGACGAAATTGCGTCGATAAAAGGTTACTTCTAGCGACGACTCTTGTCCTCGATATAGACTTGGTCGCTATAAGGCTGCTTTCTTGTAGTGATGGTATTGCCCGGGTGTTATATGTTTGCTTCTCATTGTAAAGAATTGATCAACAAATATTTATAAACTAGATTTTATCCCTCCGTGTTACGGGGTTGTTTTTATTTTTCATTTATATTTATAATATTTTTATTTTTATTTTAATTTTCGTTATTATAAAGTAGTTAATTAATAATATATTTAAGGTTTGATAATTAAAGTGTTTTACAAATAAATGAGATGTTATAACCAGTTTAAAAGTTATTTGGGTTTGACGAGACCCATAGCCCGCTTACTTTTTACTATAATATTTATCTTAATTATAAATAATATATTTTATAATAAAATTGGATATTAATTTTTTGTATATCTCTTTTTATAGGATTTTCATATCAAATATTTGGTGAGATTAATTTTTAATTTAATGAGATGTTATAACTCGTTCAAGGAATATGTGGGTTAGGTGAGACTCATACTCGTGAATTCGGGTCAATGCATGGGAAACCTCCATTTACAATAATGCAATCTGATGACTTGAGAGAATGTATGAGCAACACAGAGCTTTTAAATGTTTCGTTTATATATAATATTTATATATTTTTTGGAATTTTGATTTTATTTGTTGTACAGAAGTTAATAATATACTTAATATTTGATGACGAAAGAGTTTCACATATAGATGAGATGTTATAACCGGATTTAAAAGCTATTTGGGTTTAGTGAGACCCATCGCCCGCTTATAATTTTTTAAAATTGTTTTTTTAATTATAAATAATATATATCTTTTTTTTAAAGAATATATCCCTATTTTATAGGATTTTCATATCAAATATTTGGTGAAATTAATTTTTAATTTAATGAGATGTTATAACCCTTTTGAGTAATATCTGGGTTTGATAAGACCTATACCTATGAATTCGGTTTAAATGCATGAGAAGCCTCCATTTACAAATAATGCAATCTGGTGACGTAAGAGAATGTATGGAGCAACCAGAGAGCTTTTAAAGGTTTCGTTTATATATATTATAGATTTATCAAGTTAATTATGTAATTAAATTTAGTGTAAACTTTTATAAAAAAATAAATATGCAGTTAATCGACGTTTGTATTAAAATTAGAGTTATTTTTTTTGTTATTTTACCATAAGTTACAAGAGTGTCGTTTTTTTGGTATCATAAATGTTAGGGCATGAATTTTATGTTGACGATCCTTAATCCTTAACTATCTTATGGATAAATTATCCTTGAGATATGTTTCAGGTTATAAAGGATCGACGATCCTCGGTATTATTTGTTTACTAATGATTGCGTTTAGTATGGTGATGTGTTAGACAGGTATGACGACTTTAAGACGAGCTGACATCAATTATCCTCATGGAGTATTCTCTAGCTGGAATATGGATACATGATCCTTATTAAACGTAGCTAGTAATGGATGATCTCGTGTGAAGATTGATATTTAAATACCAACAACGGCTCTTAGACTTATTCTTCCGCTTATGTCGCTACTGGACTTCTGTGGCACGTGGTCAAAGTCATGGGAGTGGCTAGTGGAAGACTTGCGGATTAGTAGGAGTTCTTGTTATTTGTATTTTTTATATATTATCGAGTTATGAACGACTAAAGGGACACATGTACTATTACACACACTAGAGCAGAACCAAATATTCTCTCTATTCACTAGCTTGCATTGTAACGTCGATCATAAACTCCAAAACACTTGTAATCACCTTTTACTATTAATAAACTTGACGGTGATAGTTTTCACCGTCCGGGGGTTTTTTGTGCCGGAGATTATTATAATCACGTACCATCCGACCAAAGATTACCTTGTTAATCCTTGACCGAAGCAATTCGACCAAAGATTACCCTGTTAGTTTTTGACCGAAGTAAAGATTATCGTAATTAAGGGTTTTTTTCCCTCGTGATCAAATCCTTGTGTTCATCAAGATCTCATTTATACAATCATTATTATCGTGTTAGCACTATACCTCACTTGACAGATTTGGATACATTATCCTTAGCCGATTTTTATCCAAAACAATTTGGCGCCCACTGTGGGGCAATTGGTGCTATAATCCATATTACTTCTATCCATTTTCAAATTTTTCATACCCATATCACTTCCAATGGCCTCTCAATCAACCTCTGTTTCATCAACTATGCCGGCTACGGTTCCTCTCTCATCAAGGACCTTGCCACCACTGCCTCCACCAATTACGAGAACACAACGGCTTGCTGCTACTGAAAGCAAGACACAACTACCAGTCTTCCAGAGCTCGAAAACCGCTGCTGCTGCGCTGGTGGTTAATACTAACAGTGACGTTTCATCTATGTTTTCGCAGGTTAAAGCATATATGGAGCAACAAAACAAGACCAACCAGAGGATCCTTCGTGAGATAGAAGATCTCAAGAAGAACAAGAGGCCAGCAGAGGATCTCACCCCCTGATGCCCAGGATGCTGGATTTCACCAGTCCAGAATCCATGGCTCAGTTCTCACAAGGATCATCTATTCTTCAACAGGGGTCCATGGGTCAACAGGCTCAAGGATCCTCGATATTTCAGTCAGGATCATCTATCCTTCAAAAGAGGTCCATGGTCAATAGGCTCAAGGATTCTCGTTAGATCAGCCAAGGTCATCTAACCTCCAACAAGGATCCATGGGTTAACAGAATCAAGGATCCTCACATTATCGGCAAGGATCAGCCATCCTTCCACCAGGGTCCTACATTACTCAACCTCAAGGATCCTTCATCCCGAATCAAGGATCCTTCTTTCCGAACCAAGGATCCTCAGGAGTCCAACATCAACAATCCTCTGAAGTCCATGAAGGAGATATAATCCCCATGCAGACCATAGCCTCTGGAGGACCAACTCCTATCGCAGATTCTTCTTATCCCAACCACTCATCCGGGATGCCGACCTTCACCCAGCAAAGATGTAACTTGTATGATCCTATATCCTTAGATACTAACGGTGGTCCCATGCAGGATACAGGTATCAACCAAGCTATGGCTAAAGAACTACAGAAGTTTAAGGATATGATATCCAGTGTTCCCGGGGTGATACGACCAATCCCCGAGATACCCGAGGGAAGCCACAAGTTATCAAGATTTGCTCCACCTATATGTGATGCTGAGATTTCAAAGCGGTTCCTAACCCCCAACATGAAGACTTATGGTGGGACCACAGATCCTGAGGAGTACGTTGCACAATATAGGGAAAGGATGGAAATCAACCCCATCCCTGAGAGACTCAAAGAAGCTTGTTTATGCAAAGGATTCGGGTCCAGACTCACAGGACCTCCATTAAAATGGCTGCTAAGTCTTCCTCCCTTTTCAATTACTTCTTTTTTACATTTAGTTAACTTGTTCAACAACCAATTTTCTTGTAGTAGGAAATTCGAGAAGTTAACTAGTGATTTATACCTAGTTATCCAACCTAGTGATGAATCCCTTAGGGATTTTGTTACGAGGTTCGCAGGGAAGCTCTAGAAATCCCTAATCTTGACATGGCTACTGCTGTTGAGGCCTTCAAGATGGGAGTTCAAAGGGGCTCCCCCTTTTATGATGATCTCGTGATGACTCCTTGCAGGTCTTTAGATGAAGTAAGGAACAGAGTACTCAGATTCATACGGTTGGAGGATGACAAGAGGATCCAGGATTGTCTGGGGAATCAGACGAAACAAGAATCCTCTGACAAGAAGCAAGGATTCTCGTTCAAGAACAACAACACAAAGCCGTATAACAAGTTCAACAACCAGAACGTACGAGCAGTTGAAGAAGGAGAGGATGATGAAGACTATCCCTGCATCTCCGAATATTGTTTCTCCGTAGATACCCATGGCTTGATTTGTGCCATGAAGGATCTAGGAGAGAAAGCAAGGTGGCCCCGAAAGACCGAGAAGACGACTGCCTTCAAAGACAAGTCTAAGTGGTGTGCCTTTCACGAAGACTTTGGCCACACAACACAGGAATGCATCGGCTTGAGGAGGGAAATTGGATACCTCCTGAACAAGGGTCACTTTAAAGAACTCTTGGGAAGGAAAAAATCCAGGATCCAGGATCCTGAAGATCTTCCACAAAAAGCGACGCCGCCACCACCAGACGCTCATGTGATCAACTTTGTCTCCAGAGACTACGAAATGTTTCAAGATTCGTGTGCCATAGAAGAAAAGCCCACAAAAGAATTCGAGTTGGACGATGAAAGAAGACCGCTTATCCCCGTTACTCGAGTGACTGATCGGAGAGTCTTCTTCGACTGAAAGATCCAGGATCCTCAGAAGGATGAGCTGGATGTCCGAATGGTGAATTTCATCTCTGGAGGTTCAGACATTTGTGGAACTTCCTTCTCTGCAGCAAAAAGACTTGCCAAAGAAGTCAAGATGGATAACGGAGACCAACCGATAGTATCCACTACCTTATCAACAGACAAAAGGATCTTCTTCGACGAGGAAGACAAACTAAACATCCAGGATCCTCATCATGACGGTTTGATCATTACTTTATTTATCGCTAACCATTATGTACGCAGGATCCTAGTAGACGGAGGGAGCTCAGTCAACATTATCCAGCATGATGTCCTCAAAAAGATGAACATACCGGACTCAGAGATCATTCCTAGAACATCAGTGCTAGTCGGTTTCAGTGGTGAAACAAAGAAGACATTGGGGGACATCAACCTCCCAATTTATATCGAAGGGTTAAATTCATACCAGAAATTTTGTGTTATTGATAAACTTTCTTGTTGCAATGTTATTTTAGGTAGGCCCTGGCTGCATGGAATGAAGGCAGTAGCCTCAACGTATCACCAATGCATCAAACTGCCTACCCCTTGGGGAGTTGTGAAGATAGTTGGTGACCAAGCGGAGGCCAAGAACTATTATTACTTCATCAATGAAGCCAACAACCAAACAAACTATAGCATAGCAACTACAACAACATCCTAGAGACGTGCTGGAAGCTCGGGAGAAAGACCTTAAAGAAGTATCATTGGACCCTGAGGATCCAGAGATAAAGGTGTTCCTAGAATCCAGTATCCCCAGCAAAATCGAGGAGGATTTATTATCCTTCTTGGGACAAAGAAAATCTACCTTCGCCTTCAAGCACTCAGACATGACAGGTATTTCAAAAGAGGTAATCACTCACAAACTAGGCCTTGATTTATCTGTTAAACCCATCCATCAGAAGTGAAGAAAATTCGCTCCTGAGAGGAACAAGATCATACAAGAAGAAGTTGAAAAACTTCTTAAGGCCAGTATGATCAGAGAGGTTCAATATCCTCGATGGCTAGCTAATGTGGTTGTTGTTTCAAAAAAGAATGGAAAGTGGAGGGTGTGTGTCGATTTTACCGATTTAAACAAGGCATGCCCCAAGGATCCTTTCCCATTACCACATATAGATTCCATGGTGGATGCAACGGCAGGACATGAAATGCTTACCTTTATGGATGCTTCCTATGGATTCCAACAAATTCAGATGGAACCATCTGATCAAGAGGATACAACATTCATGACTCCTACCGGCATATACTGTTATACTGCTATGCCGTTTGGACTAAGAAATGCAGGGGAAACATACCAAAGACTAGTCAACATGATGTTCAAGGATCAGTTAGGTAAGACTATGGAGGTATACATAGATGATATGGTGGTGAAGTCAAAGAGAGCTGAGGATCACCTCAGAGATCTTGAAGAAGCATTCAATATCCTCGACCAGTATAACATGAAATTGAATCCGGCAAAATGCCATTTTGGTGTTAAGGCAGGAAAATTTCTGGTATATATGGTGACTAAAAGAGGAATTGAAGCAAGCCCCGAGCAGATTGAAGCCATCCTCAATTTAAAGTCTCTTGCAAACGCAAAAGATTTCCAAAGGCTCACAGGAAAAATAGCCGCTCTCAACAGGTTCATCTCAAGATCCTCCGAAAAGTGCAAGGACTTCTATGATATCCTTAGGAAGAATAAGAAGTTTGAGTGGACGGAAAAACATGAGGCTGCGCTTAAGGCCTTGAAGGATTACTTATCCTCGGCTCCAGCTCTAATGAAGCATGTGGATGGAGAATCCTTATATCTGTATTTAGCTGTCTCGGGAAATGCAGTGAGTGCCGTCTTAGTAAAGGATCATGAAAGTGAACAACATCCCGTTTACTATGTAAGTAAAAGTCTTCTAGATGCAGAAGCCAGGTATTCGCATTTAGAAAAGTTAATTCTTGCACTCATTATGACTTCTACTAAATTGGGACATTATTTTGAAACTCATCCTATTATTTTGAGAACTAATTATCCTGTGAAGAATGTTCTTATAAAACCAGAGTTATCAGGTAGAATGGCCAAGTGGGCTGTGAAATTAAGTGCATATGATATCCAGTACGAGCCAAGAACAACAATCAAGTCTCAAGCACTAGCGGACTTTGTGGCTGATTTCACTAGTGACCTACAAAAAGAAGCTGACTTGGAGGTCCAACAACTAGAGAAAACTAAGGATCCTTGGATCCTCTTCACAGATGGATCATCCAACGTAAGAGGAACAGGATTGGGGATCCTATTGAAATCGCCACAGGGGGACATATTACCCCAGTCCATTGCATGTGCATTTCAAGTTACCAACAATGAGGCAGAATACGAAGCACTCATAGCAGGTTTACTTTTAGCCAAAAGTATGAGGATCAGGTATCTTCAAGTTTATATGGATTCTTTACTCATTACTAACCACTTTAACGGTTCTTATACCGTAAAAGGTGAAAATATGATCAAATATTTAGAAATTGTGAAGGAATTAGCAAAATCCTTCGAAATGTTTAGTATAGTACAGGTACCAAGAGAGGAAAATGCTGGGGCAGAAGCCTTAGCAAATTTAGCCTCGTCCCTAAAAGTACCAGAAGATATGAAGATCCCAATTATTCACATACTCTCGCCAGCAATAGGAGAGCAAGAAGTTGGGGAAATAACAAATGATAAGCAGATTGTACTTTGGGATTCATTATCCTCAGACAATCAAGGATCCTGGATCATTCCAATCAAAAAGTACATTCAAACTGGAGAAATCCCAGCTACGGAGAATCCGAAATCCTTCAAACTCAAGGTATCACAATACATTTTATTAGATGATGTGCTATATAGGAAATCTCTTGCAGGTCCATACTTGAGATGCATCGAGGATCCTGAAATCCAAGAAGTACTTAAAGAATTTCATGAAGGAGATTGCGGCAACCACACAGGAGGAAGAGCATTATTCTCCAGGATACTCATAACTGGGTACTTCTGGCCGACAATGAAGAAGGATGCAGTAGAGTATTCGAAGAAGTGTGATGCCTGCCAAAGGCATGCAAATATCCTTCATCAACTAGCAGAACCAATGTATCCTATATCCTCTTCATGGCCTTTCTTGAAGTGGGGAATGGACATTGTTGGTAAACTACCAAAGGCACCAGGTGGAAAGATCTTTATGCTTGCCATGACGGACTACTTCTCTAAATGGATTGAAGCAGAGGCATTCGTACAAGTACGAGAAAGGGAAGTTATATCCTTTATTAAACGAAATATTATAACTAGATTTGGCATTCCCTCTAAGATTATTTGTGATAATGGTTCCCAATTTATTGGGAAAAGAACAACTAACTTTTGTGACAGCTGGGGCATAAAGATGATTACTTCAACACCAGTGCATCCTCAAGCTAATGGTCAAGCGGAGTCTAGCAACAAAATTATCATCAACAATTTAAATAAGAAGCTAGGATCCAAGAAGAGAAAATGGGCCGAGGAACTACCATATGTTCTTTGGGCCGACAGGACAACACCCAAGAATGCAACAGGCCAAACACCTTTTTCGTTGGTATTTGGATCAGAAGCAGTAATCCCAACAGAGATGGTGGTTCCCAAAGCAAGAACGAGCATCCGTGATCCTGAAGCCAATGAAGAAATCCTTCTTGAAGACTTGGATACTATTGAAGAACTCAGAGACCTAGCCAAGATCAGAATGGGAGCTTATCAACAGAGGGTAGCTGGGGCATACAACAAGAATATAAGAATCAGAAGATTTCAAGAAGGAGATCTTGTCTTGAGGAAAGCCTTCCAAAATACTACCAATCCGGCTGATGGAAAGTTAGCACTCAAATGGGAAGGACCTTATCAGATCGAGTCGGAAGCAGGAAATGGGGCATATCATTTGCTCACAATGAAAGGCAATAGATTACCAAGAGCATGGAATGCTATCCACCTCAAGAAGTATTTTTCTAATAAGGATCCGGTATCCTGAGAGGATATATTATCCTTAATGGATCAAGGATTCCCGAAATTGGTAATATCTATCCGATTCCTTATCTTTTTTATTTTATTATTATTAATTTAAGGATAATATATTCTTAACATTTTATCTTTTCCAAGTTTTAAGTATCAATGCAGGGTTATAATAATATGTTTGATGATCAAGAGGTTGGCCACCTCTCCTTTACATTCAAGGTACTATCCTATTTCCCTTGGCCTAGCCCACATTTGGGTATGACCCCCGATGGTCATATCCTTTAAGGTTTAAATGTTTTCACTTTTCTTATAAATAGAGCTTCTACACTCTCGCATGGAGCGCACGCTATCCAACGTATAGTCCGGGGCAGCGGGACCAGTACACGCTTAGTGGCTGACAATTTCGTTGTTTTCGACTATATGGAGGATCCTACGAATTATGGTAGACGTACCATACCATCAGTTTATAACGTTTTCACGTTATCTCAAGACAAAGGTTTCTAACATTTTCATGTTAGCTAAGGTTTATAACATTTTCAACTTATCTTCGTTTGGGCGAGCCCCCAGTTAACATTCGTATTTGGGCTTGTTCCCAGTTTTGGGCTTGTACCCAGTTCACGGGCTTGTCCCCAGTACACCGGCTTGTCCCCAGTTGCACGGGCTTGTCCCCAGTTTATTATTTGGGCTTATCCCCAGCTTAATGGGTTTGATCCCAGTTAACATTATAAATTGTATGCAACAGATTTTCTAAGTTTATCATGAAGACAAAGTTCTATGGATGCAATGTCCTAAGGTTACTTCTTCAAGGATCATTGAAGGTTCAATACTTATAAAAATTTAGGTCTATCTAGACCCTCTGGTATGATCTCTGTTGATAAACTTATTTTGTCTTAGTTTCAATAATTCTAAACGTTTTAATCTAAATGGCTTATCTCCTTAAAGGTATTCTGCAAAAGCTTTTGTTAAATCGGAAGGATACTTTATCCTAAAGCTTGTCTTTTAAGAATATTCTATCCCATGTAATTTTCATAAGGATCTTTTATCCTAAAATCTCTTACTCAAGATTATTTATCGAAACTATCAATAATGCTAAAGTTATATCAAACAAACTTTTAAAATAAACAACAGGCAAATAGTCAAAAGATTTATATTAATTAAAATAAGCCACCAGGACTTATCCAATATTCTTAACTCGAACTTCACCATGCAAAAGATGAACCATCCATCCGGGTTAATTGAGTACTACTAACAGTTCATAAGTGCAGGAAAATTAAAAGACAGGGGCAACAAAGGCTTCATCCCCACAAACAGAGGATCCCTCCACCTTTGTCACCCCCGCAAATTGTCTTAAGAATCATGGATCCTTCATCCTAGTTACTATTGTTTATTACAGACCAAATAATTGTTTAGAAAAACATCAACACAAATTAAAAAGGTGGGATCGGGCCTTGTCTTCTGTATCCTTCATCGCCCACCTAAGCTGCATCTTCACCCTCAGCAGCACCATCTTCTTTACAGGCTTCAACCGCCTCCTTGACGCCACTAATCCCAGCCTCGGTGTCCTCAGACATTTCCTCGTCGTCTTCACCACCAAGATCATCAAGGGCAGCCTTCCACTTCGCCACATCCCAGGTCGACTTGTCAAAAGCAGGATCACCGGCCTCCTTTGCCATCTTGATCCGCGCCTGGAATACCGACCTGGCAACCCACACCTTGGCCTCATCTATAGCCTGCTCCACTGCCTCTTGACGTTGGGCTTCGACTAAGGATAGCTGATCCTCCAACTGTTTTTTCTCTTTGGAGAGCTGGATCATGGCTTTATCCTTGGCAACCACGGCTTTCCCTAGTCCCAATAACTTGTCGCTCATTTGGCCGATGATCTTTTCATAATGCTCTTTGAAAGCACTCATGGCCTACACACAACAAAGTAATCAAAGTCAGAAGGATATTGGATCCTACAAATCAAAGTGTTAGGATACAGGATACTTACAGAGAGGACAATGTCATAATGGGTCTCAGGATCAGAGGACCTCTTCCTCTTGGAAGCCGCGGATTTAGCCCTGGTCGTTGCAGTCTTGGGCTCGGAACTAGTGCCTGCCTTCGAATCCTCCTTCTTGACAACATGGGAGGTGACCATACAGTTAATGTCTTCTAGGGAGAACTTGCCAGCTGACTTCTGGGATTTCTTGGCGCCTGAAAAGGAAAAAGGTTAACAGATAAGTTTTCTTATTCTAATCTTATTTATATTAAAATTATTAACTTACTTGACATGCTTGAACCCGAGGAGATATCATAAAAACCTTCAACAAAACGAGCTTGAAAGGTCCTAATCTCGGTATCCAGTGCTAGGAACCGTTTTGTTTTTTCTTCTGTGCCAGGTAACTTGCCCAAAGAAGCAAAGTTGTCAACTGCAAACAAAAAGGAAAGATCATAATTCAAGTTAAAGCATCAAGGATCCTGCTATTTCTTAAGTATCCAGGATCCTACCCTTTCTAACCTACTTTGAAGGAAGTTCGATTCCTCCTGGTATCGAGTCACGTTTAACAAAGAAAAACTGATTCCTCCACAGGGAATCATTTAAGGTGACTTTCAATATCGGGTGAGGTTGTCGGGGCATGGATTTGAAGATAAAGTGGGCAGGACCATTGTACAAATGTGATAACTCTGGAAGGCCGATATCCATCTCTTGCTCTTCTATGATTCTCTCGATAGTGCTGAGAACCCTCCAAACCATAGGCATAGCTTGTATATAGGATATGCCGGTGGAATCAAAGAAGCTTTGAGTAAAAAACGGAAAGGGATATTTGTAGCCAATCAGAAATGGAGTCGCCGGAAATCAGACCCAGACCTTGGAATATACATCACAGCGGACACTGGATTCGTAAGGTCGGAATAGGGGTTTCGGAGGGAACAATGAGCGAAAGTCTTCAACCTCTGGATCCGTGAGTTTACAAATTTCGGTGGACGGGTTGGCCAGCAGAGATTGGGGTTCCATTTCCGTTAACTCAAAATCATCGAAGGTTTGTTCGGAAGGTTTAGAGGGAGACGGAGAAGAAGAAGACGAAGCAGTAGACATGGTTAAAGACAATAAGAGAGAAGTAAGAAGGATACCTGATACGTCGGCTGGAGGTGTGCTTATAATCAAAGATACAGGGCGGCATATATAGACGGTTATTATTAACCTGGGGGCTAAATGGTAAATAATTTTGGCAAAACCGTCCCATCTATCTGTTTTCGTAGTAATTTTGAATTTCAAAAAGACAGCTGTATTCCACTGTCACCCGCCATTTTGGGGGAAATTGTTAGGGCATGACTTTTATGCTGAGGATCCTTAATCCTTAACTATCTTATGGATAGATTATCCTTAAGATATGTTTCAGGTTATAAAGGATCGACGATCCTCGGTATTATTTGTTTACTAATGATTGCGTTTAGTATGGTGATGTGTTGGATAGGTATGACGACTTTAAGACGAGCTGACATCAATTATCCTCATGGAGTATTCTCTAGCTGGAATATGGATCCAGGATCCTTATTAAACGTAGCTAGTAATGGATGATCTCGTGTGAAGATTGATGTACGTTTAAATACCAACAACGGCTCTTAGACTTATTCTTCCGCTTATGTTGCTACTGGACTTCTGTGGGACGTGGTCAAAGTCATGGGAGTGGCTAGTGGAATACTTGTGGATTACTAGGAGTTCTTGTTATTTGTATTTTTTATATATTATCGAGTTATGAACGACTAAAGGGACACATGTACTATTACACACACTAGAGCAGAACCAAATATTCTCTTTATTCACTAGCTTGCATTGTAACATCGATCATAAACTCCAAAACACTTGTAATCACCTTTTACTATTAATAAACTTGACGGTGATAGTTTTCACCGTCCGGGGTTTTTTGTGCCGGAGATTACTATAATCACGTACAATCCGACCAAATATTACCTTGTTAATCCTTGACCGAAGCAATTCAACCAAAAATTACCTTGTTAGTTTTTGACCGAAGTAAAGATTATCGTAATTAAGGGTTTTTTCCCTCGTGATCAAATCCTTGTGTTCATCAAGATCTCATTTATACAATCATTATTATCGTGTTAGCACTATACCTCACTTGACAGATTTGGATACATTATCCTTAGCCGATTTTTATCCAAAACAATAAGTTATATATATGGATGTCAGACTGTGAGAACCTGCATAACCATTGATCAAAGTTCATGCTAAACAACCCTGTAATCTTTTTATTATAGGTTGACTTGCGTTTTTAAGAAAAATGACTTGTATCATCCATTGATCTATTTATGGACTAAAAATCATGTTATGTATAAACTTTCATTTGTAATTGGTTTTGTATTCCTTTATTTATTTTTTATTTTCTTTAATTTGTTTGTATTCGTTTGGACTTCACGCTTCTTGCAAGTACTCCATTTTTTATTTTCATAAAGTTGGCTTTTAAAAGAAGCATGGACCAAAATACTAATTTACTCTTTTTTTAATTCTTAAATACTATATTTTAAATGGTTCTATTTTTTAGATCTGTTTTAAGCTATAACAGTATGAAAATGGCTAGACAAATCTTCTATAGGAAGCAAGCGAATTAGAAAAAACCTAATTATTTATTTTATTGTTATATATACTCTTGCATGATTCACGTACATTTCTCAAGTTGGTGTGCTTAACTAATTTATGAATGAAGGTGTTGATGGCAAGTTGGTCATTATTATGTTATAACAAGCTAGTAAAGTTGACATCCAACCAAATATTAATATTTGCATTTAGAAGTTGATCGACATAAACTTTTAAATATACTAAATATATAAAATGCTAGTAATCTATTTAAATCCTACTATACTATTAAAACAAATTAGTTTGTCTCCACATGCCCCTTTTCTATTGGAAGATTACCTTTTCTTCCAAAATTATCTTGCACTTCTCTATTTTTCTTACCATTTAAATAAATCAAAAATAAATTTTATTCCTAATAATTAAAATACTTAATGTATTCATTTAAGTCAATAATAATACCGGTTTCCAAGTTTCAATTCTTTCAACTTCATTACACCCTTTCCTTCATAGTCAACCTTACCTAATCAACAAAATCCTCCATACAATCGGCTATTATTTTATGTCAATCGGACAATGATTTGATTAGATCCGACATATTCAATTGACACCGTCGTTCGTCTAAATAAGGGCAATCTTAATTCTTAATCTTAATTGTTAATGTTAATTGATATTTTTAATTGATAATTCATATGTTTCCTTGGTTAATAGTTAATGTATAATTCTTCCAGATTTCAATTACATTATATGTTAAATGTTATATTTTTAATTTTTAATGTGTCATTGATTCCAATTTTCAATTATGGTATTTGTTAAATTTTTAATGTGTAATTGATTCCAAATTACAGTTGGGGTCTGTTAGGTATGGGGTAATGGAATGGACGACGGAATATAATGGACGTGGTAATGGAATGGACAAAGGAATGGAATGGATTATTACCATTCCAATGAAATGTTTGGTTACCACATGGGAATGAAATGAATCATTACTTTGTATTGTTGGTAGGTAAGAAAAAAATAAAAAAATAAAATTAAAATGGTAGTGAGAGGTGGTGGGAGCGGTGGCGGTAACAGTGGAGGTGGTGGTGGCGGTAACAGTGGAGGTGGTGGTGGGAAACGGTGACGGTGACGGTGGGCGGCGTGTGTAATGGTGGGGCGATGATTGATGGATGCGGCGGGCGGCTGGACGTGGTGAGTTGTTGACACTGATGGAGATGGTTTGTGGAGGTAGGTGGTGGCGGCGGTGGACGCCGATGATGGTGGTAGTGACAGCGGTATCGGTGGGCGTCATGTATGATGGTGGGGCGATGGTTGATATATGCGGCAGGTGGCTGGCGGTGCTGGGTGGCTGGCGGTGCTGGGTGGCTGGCACCGATGGTGATGGTTGGTGGAGGTGGTGGGTGGCTGGCATTGATGGAGATGGTTTGTGGAGGTGGGTGGTGGTGGCGGCGTGGACGCCGATGGTGGTGGTAGTGACAGCGGTGTCGTTGGGCGTCATGTATGATGGTGGGGCGATGGTTGATATATGCGGAAGGTGGCTGGCGGTGCTGGGTGGCTGGCACCAATGGTGATGGTTGGTGGAGGTGGGTGGTGGCGGCGGTGGACGACGATGGTGGCAGTGTTGGCGGTGGTTGGTGGTGGTGGTGGGTGTTGATGTTGGGTGGTGGTGGTGTTGGGAGGGTGGTGAAGGTGATGTACGGTGAAGGAGGGAATGGAATGAAAAAAAACATGGGGTATGGATGGAATGAAATTGGGGTATTTTAGAGGGAATTGAATGGATCATTTCATCATAATGGATCATTTCATTCTGTCCTCCATTATAATGGATCATTTCATTCCGTCCTCCATCTCATTCCATTCCTTTGGTCAATCAAACACGCTATTTTCCATTCCATCATAATGGATCATTTCATTCCGTCCTCCATTACTGCATACCAAACGCTACCTTATAGTATTTTGATTTTTATTGATTCATATCATTAATAATACCTAACAACTTTTCAAAATCGGAATTTGAATTCGTAGTCAACTTAATGTCTAATTTTGTAAACATTAATTATAATATAATTGAATATGTAACATCCTAACATTTTCGTATTTAATAAAAGAAAGTCGCGTTTAGTTATTGGGCCTAAATAATTAATTAGTATTAATAAAGATCATGGACTTGGACTAATTAGGATGGATTAAAGGGAATGGGCCTTAGGTCCATGGCTTTAAGGGATATAAATATCCTCTTAAACCACCCTAAAACCCTAAATCCTCATTGCTTTAAAGCAAATTTACTATATTTATTAATCGGTTATTATACAAATCCCTAATATATTCTTTAATTTTACTATATTTATTAGTAGCAAAATAAGTTTATATCAATATCAATTACATTTTTTGAAATCCCTTATTGTATTCCCTAAATAAATTGTATTTAGACCTTTCCTTTTTTTTTAACAATTCAAACTTTCTAACAAATACTGTTTATCTATATATACTATAACCAGAATAAAGAGATTCACATACTTCTCACTTACTTACTCTTCGATTCATATTTGTATCATTGTCAAGGTTTTTCATTTCTTTCATACGGATAAATATTTTTTTTTAACTCATCTAAAAGTTAATTAATGAATCTTGAATCTTTACTTGAATTTTTTATTTGTTACACAACAACATGGAAGCATCAAACATTACCATGTTCAATGGTTTGGATGTTTCGAACAACGATTGTGTACTGAAGCTTCGTATACTCAGACTATGTCATTTGAAGGACAACAATAAACCAGGAGAGGACTGGTCCATAGAAATGATTTTACAACATGAGATGGTATTATTATATACAACTATAATTGTTTATATTTCTTTTTTTTTCGTCCTCATTATATAAATTAATTGTTATAGTGTTTGTCTTATTAATAATGTAACAGGGTCATAGAATGCAGGCATATGTAAGGAAAGCTTGCATACCAAAACATGATGTTTGGCTAGCTGATAATCGGTCATTGATTATTCGAAAACCTTCACTTGGTGCAAATCTGTCAACATACCGTTATGTTGACAACCCACACAAGCTATGTTTCACATCAGAAACTCGTCTTTCGATTTGCGATGAGTTTAAATGTCACCTTTATGGATTGTCGTTTGCTACCTTTGATGATATCAAAGCCAAGAACATACCTCAGAATGGAACAATAGGTTTTAATATGATTGTTATGGATTTTATTTATATGCTTAATTAATCTATTTATAATTTTTTTTGTTTAACTCATACAATATTTTAAATTACAAAATAATATACTCCAAGCTTGATAAGTCAATCAATTAATTTTCTTGTCTCGCTAAATTAACGGTACTGTTTTTTAAACAAAATGTAACATCCTAATATTTTCATATTTAATAAAGAAAGTTACGTTTAGTGTTTTCGCGTTAATAATTAATAGAGAAAAGATCATGGGCTTAGATTAATCAACATGAGATTATGGATAAGTTGGGCTTAGGGTCCATGGGCCTTAGGAGTATAAATAATCCCTTAAACCACCCTTAAACCCTAAACCCTCATTTCTTTCCATCCTTTTCTCTACACACTCAACGACACACACATACACCTACACTATACACGCCCGAGAGAGAGGGTGAGATCCAAGGCCAAGCAAACGTGATTCTTGGTAGATCCTTCATTACACAAGATAAATACAAGATCTAAAGTCCGTAACTAAGCCAAACAAGAAAAGGTATGTTTTGATCTTAAAGTTTACGTTTTTATTAACGTTTAGTCTTGAAACGTAGAACGAGATTAGATTGGGTGTAAAAGAAACGTAAAGTTGCAAACTTGACGATAAAACGAACTTAACAAACCCACGGCCAGGCACGGCTCATTTGAGATAAACCGTAGTTATGCTATTGAACGTTTTAAGCTTAAAGGTCCAAACTTTATGCTTTTCCGGGCCTAGTTCTACCCGAGAAAGACCATGGGAATGATCACGGGTTCGGTTAACATCATATCCAGGAATTTCTTGATGAAACGAAGATGATTTTGGTGATTAAAAACGAACAGCGGCGGCTGCTGAACAACTTCGCCTGCAAGCCAACTTCGCCTGCACGCAAGTTCGCTTGCACGCAAGTTCGCCAGCCAAGTTCGCCTGCACGCAAGTTGATTTACCAGTAAATTAGATTGTGTTTAGTGGCTGTGTTTTGTTTGATTATACCTAATAACCTCGTGCTTTAATTAATTGAATCGATTTTGATTAGTTGTTGCATGTTTAAGGCTCTTTACTTTGTGTTTAGGGTTTATTTGCGGGAAGTACAACCGTAGGGATAAGTGGGTAAATTAATTAGATAAAATCAGTTGTGAAACACCTTCTTAGAGACCGAGAGGTGATAAGAAGTAAACTCGTCTCATTACTTTTACTTGTTAGAATTAAGATCGCGCGAGAGCGGGTTTTGTTCTTGTCGGGTTTGGGTGTTTGAGCGATTAGTTGGTCTAGTTTAAGTTAAGTTGAATTGTTCTTCTATCCTTGGTTGCGTAGTATTCGTTTCAATTAGGCTAGTGTGTCGGTGAGACCGAGAGGTGAGTCGGCATTAGAACACGTTAATAATTTGTTTTCCCAGTTTGTTCTTAAAATCAACTAAGATAAGATAGAGTTTGTTAGTGAGACCGAGAGGTGATCTGACCTTCTTGAGCGAACCTTAGTTGTGTCATCCTTTAGAACCGGTGTCATGAGAGTTTTCAATCCATTGTCTTGTCATCTCCTTCAATATGATTCTTACCTAGGTAGACGTTTTTATCACTGCAGTCAAAGTTTCCGAAGTTTTGTCAAAAGTTTTCACTTAGTTAAGTTAAGTAGTTAAATCAAATAAAAAAATCAATTAAATATTTTGGTGAGTCTTGGTTAGAGTTTAGTGATTATAAACGTTTTCACGTGTCTTCGAGTTCGATCTCCGGACTTTCCTCATCTGTGCTATACGCGACCGGTACACTTGTCGTTTGTGTGAACTAGGATAGATTGTTTGGTTTTTAAAGCTTAGTTGTGACTTGTGTTTTATTTATATATATATTTATCTATATTTTCGCACATCAAGTTTTTGGCGCCGTTGCCGGGGACACGGTTTGAGGCGTATTAAGAACGACTCGAGTTAGGACTTGCCTTGTTTACTACTTGTCTTTCTTATTTGTTTTGTTTGTTAGTTTAAAATAGTTTAGCTAATTATAGTTTCTTTTATTTATTTTAATAGTTGTATGCGACGTACTCGATCTCTAGGACCACCAGAAATTGAAGGATTTCCCGAACCAGAGAGAGAGCTTTTTGAGAGACGTCGTACAAAACCGTCTTCCAGTTCATCTACATCCGTCGGTAATACGTTCTCTTCTCCTACTTTTTCTGAACCCGTCATTAGGGATAGGATTATGGGCGACGCGAATCCACCACCGAGGAGGACAGTTGCAGACGGGCCCGTCCGGTCGATGCTGGTGCGAGATCCAGCATTGCTCCACCAGCTATAGGAGTTCAAACGACTTGGCAGATTCCATCTACTGTTCTGAACACGATTGCTCATTCTGCTCAATTTCACGGGGTACTCCATGAGAACCCACATGCTCATGTCACTCGCATCACACGAATTTGTGACACGTTTAATCTTGCCGGCGTATCCGAAGATGCCATCAAACTCCGAATCTTTCCGTTCTCACTCGTTGATCATGCGAGTCTGTGGCTTGAGTCCCTCCCACAGGGATCCATTGCTACTTGGGCTGCCATGCAGACCCAATTTCTTGAAAAATATGATCCTCCGGCTAAGGCCGCTCGTTTGCGTAATCAAATTCATTCTTTCCAGATGGAGGACACCGAGAGCTTCTACGAGGCGTGGGAAAGGTTCAAAAATCTACTTGCGTTATGTCCAAACCACGGCCTACAAGACTGGGCGGTTGTTGAGAAGTTCTACAACGGAGTGACGTACGCAACTCAGAGTATGCTCGACATAGCTGCAGGAGGTAACCTACTAACAACGAAGGATACAGATGAGTGCATTGCCTTGTTTAACGGTTTAGCCATGAGTGGATACCAGCGACCACCAGTTAAGAGTACCAAAACCGTCGATTCCCTATCACGCGGCATGCATTCGGTCGACACGAGCACCGCACTTGCGGCACAAGTTGAAGCGTTAGCAAAGATCGTGAAGGACTTGCAGGTGAAAAGTAAGTTATGCGAGATATGTAGAGGGGGACATGATACTGTTCAGTGCCTCGTAGGTTTCCAGGAGGAGGCGGTCGACTTCGTTAATAATCCAAACCGAAATTAACATTTTTTCAATTCTTATAATTCGGGGTGGAGAGGTAACCAAAATTCCAACTGGAGGAACGGAAATCAGTCCGGCTTCCAGCAACGTTAGAGCCAATTCCAGGATTCCGGTGAGGGAACGAGTAGTGGGGAGAAGAAGCCCACGTTAGAGGAGATGATGGCACAGCAGACACAGATACTGTCGCAACTCATGACTCGAGAGGACTCCTGTCACAAAGAAACTCAAGAGAAATTCCGGGAACACGAGTCATTCATGAGAAATCAAGGAGCGTCAATTCAAAATCTTGAGCGTCAGATAGGAGAGATAGCAAGTCGTCTAAATGAGAGGTCGCCAGGTACACTTCCCAGTAACACTGAACAAAATCCGAAGGCGTTCGTGAAGGCTGTGACGACAAGGAGAGGTGCAGGGGCACGTAGCGAGCCCATGATTCAAGAGGCGACGAGAGGAGTCGTTAACGAGCCTGCGGTAGATGTAGAGGAGCAGGTAGACGAGGAGATTCAGTTGGAGTCTCCACCGGCCAAGGTGCATCAGAGGCACAGCCCCGGAAGTTCAGCACAGGCCGAGAACCAACCATTACCCAGCACACCACCTAGAGTCTACAAACCTAGACTCCCATATCCCGGGAGAGTCCGTAGGGATAGAGACGAGGAGCAGAACTCCAAATTTCTTGATCTTCTGAAGCAACTTCATCTTAATATTCCTTTCCTTGAGGCACTTACGCAAATGCCCAAATACGCAAAGTTTCTTAAGGATATTCTTTCGAACAAAGAGAAGTTAGCCGAAGTCTCTTCCATTCCTCTGAGTGCTGGTTGCTCTGCAGTCTTGCAGATAAAGTTACCATAAAAGATGTCCGATCCTGGGAGTTTCACAATTCCCTGCATCTTGAGTGATAATACGGTCGTCCATGCGCTGACAGATCTTGGTGCCAGTATTAATCTCATGCCGTATTCCGTGTATCGCAAGTTGGGTCTAGGCGAACCGAGGCCTACCTGTATGAGTATCCAGCTTGCTGATCGTTCTGTGAAATAACCCCGAGGGGTGGTCGAGAACATGCTTGTTCGTGTCGACAAGTTCATCTTCCCGGTGGACTTTGTCATCCTGGACATGAACGATGACGATAGTGTCCCACTCATCTTGGGCCGACCATTCCTTGCCACTGCACATGCATTGATCGATGTCTGCGAGGGTTAATTAATCTTAAGAGTTGGGGATGAGAACGTCACCTTTGACGTTCGACAGTCTCTGAAACACCCCAAGTCTGCTGATGACTCCTTATACTTCATTGATACCATCATGGAGCATGTTGGGGAGTTTCTCAGGGAAATTTGTGGAGGATCTGCCTCCGACACCCAGATTCTCGATAGGGAGATTCCGGAGATTGAAATGGTTGCCGTAACCAATTAGTCCTTAAATGACGACACCGAGTCGCATACCCCTGAATCTGGCGTGTCTGCTGAGATCGTATGAGACGATCCGATGGACCGACCTTCGGTCAAGAGTCATCCTTCTTCCTTAGAGCTTAAGGATTTACCTTCCCACCTTGATTATGCATTTTTAGATGAAGAGAGGAAGCTTCCGGTTATCATTGCATCTGCTTTGACCGAGGTCGAGAAGGAGAAGTTGTTGAGGGTGCTACGAGAGCACAAGGAGGCTATTGCATGGAAGATTATCGACATCAAGGGTATCAACCTTCGTTTTGCACTCATAAAATCCTCATGGAGGAAAATTTCAAAACTGTTGTCCAGCCGCAACAGCGGCTTAATCCGAAAATGCAAGAAGTCGTAAAGAAGGAGATCATTAAACTCCTTGATGCGGGGATCATTTTCCCCATTTCTGATAGTGCTTGGGTGAGTCCAGTCCAAGTGGTTCCTAAAAAGGGTGGCATGACTGTCGTCACCAACGAGAGGAATGAGCTTATTCCCACGAGGACTGTGACGGGATGGCGAGTCTGCATCGACTATCGCCGACTGAATGATGCCACCAGGAAAGACCACTTTCCTCTCCCATTCATTGATCAGATGTTAGAGCGTTTAGCAGGTCAGCAGTACTACTGCTTCCTAGATGGTTTCTCCGGGTACTTCCAGGTTCCGATAGCTCCCGACGACCAGGAGAAAACCACTTTCACCTGTCCTTACGGAACGTTTGCTTACAAACGTATGCCGTTCGGACTTTGTAACGCTCCGGCCACATTCCAGAGGTGTATGGTGGCCATTTTCCATGATATGATCGAGGACTCCATGGAGGTGTTCATGGATGATTTTTCCGTATTTGGGAGTTCCTTCGATCATTGTTTATCAAATCTCGAGAGGATGATGTCCCGCTGCGTTGACACCAACCTAGTTCTTAACTGGGAGAAGTGTCATTTCATGGTTCGCAAGGGCATTGTTCTAGGTCATCGGATCTCAAGTGCGGGGATATAGGTTGACCGGGCAAAGGTCGAGACCATTTCTAATCTTCCCCCGCCTACTTCTGTGAGATCAATTCGTAGCTTTCTAGGTCATGCCGGGTTCTACCGCCGGTTCATCAAAGATTTTTCTAAAATTGCGAAACCCATGACCAAACTTTTGGAGAAGGATGCTCCATTTGTTTTTTCTGAGCAGTGTATCGAGGCGTTTGATCTTCTAAAAGACAAACTCGTTAATGCCCCAATCATGGTTGCTCCCGACTGGTCGTTACCATTCGACTTGATGTGTGACGCGAGCGACTTCGCAGTCAGAGCAGTTCTTGGACAATGGAAGGATAAACACTTCCATACGATCTACTACGCGAGCCGGACCTTAAATGGCGCACATGAAAGCTATACCACCACCGAAACAGAGCTTTTAGCTGTGGTGTTCGCTTTAGACAAATTTAGGTCCTATCTAGTTTTGTCCTAAACGATTGTTTATACGGATCATGCCGCTATTAGATATCTTTTCAGCAAGCAGGATGCTAAGCCACGTCTTATCCGATGGATCCTGTTGCTTCAAGAGTTCGATATAGAGATCCGTGATAAAAAGGGGGCTGAGAATGTGATGGCTGATCATCTTTCACGTCTAGAGGGAGTTGATTTAGGAGATTCGGGAGTTAGGATTGACGATCGTTTTTCGACGGAGAGTCTGATGTTTGTTACTGCACAAGAGGAAGGTTTTCCATGGTTTGCTGATTTCGGGAACTATCTCGCTGACGGATACCTCCCCAATATGCCTTACCAGCAAAAGAAGAAATTCTTTTCTGACATCAAATTTTACCTTTGGGACGATCCATATCTTTTCCGCATTGGTGCTGATCAGCTTATTAGAAGGTGTGTAGATGTCAAGGAAGGATGGCAAATTTTGAGCCATTGTCATGTGGGACCGACTGGAGGTCACCACGGTGTGAGTTCTATGGCAAAGAAAGTCTTTGATTCTGGTTTTTACTGGCCGTCTATCTTTAAGGATGCTCATCTGTTCGTTAAGAGTTGTGATCGTTGCCAGCGTGTCGGCAACATTTCTTCGTGGAACGAAATGCCCCAGAATGCCATTCAAGTTTGTGAGGTTTTTGATATTTGGGGTATTGATTTCATGGGACCGTTTCCATCTTCGCGTGGAAACAAATACATATTTGTGGCCGTCGATTACGTGTCTAAGTGGGTTGAGGCCAAAGCTCTACCCACCAATGATGCCCGAGCGGTAGTCCGTTTTCTAAAAAGTCTATTTGCTCGTTTTGGAGTCCCAAAAGCCTTGATCAGTGATCGAGGTACTCACTTTTGCAACTCGCAGATGGATAAGGCGTTGAAGCGTTATGGGGTCACCCATCGGCTTGCGACCGCCTACCACCCACAGACTAGTGGGCAGGTAGAAGTGAGTAATCGGGGAATCAAACGTATTCTCGAGAAAACGGTTGGTTCAAATCGTCGGGATTGGTCCGACAAATGAGATGACGCTCTGTGGGCTTTCCGTACAGCCTACAAGACTCCGACTGGTTCCACACCATTTCGGATGATTTATGGGAAGGCCTGTCATCTTCCTATTGAATTGGAACACCGCGCTTCATGGGCCCTTCAAAGGGTTAATCTTGATTTACCCGCCGCGGAGGGTAATCGTTTCCATCAATTACACGAATTAGAGGAGCTCCGGGATCACGCATACGCATAATCATTTCAGTATAAGGAGCATACAAAGGAACCGCATGACAGGAAATTGAAGGGTAATAAGCAGTTTAAGTGTGGGGATAAGGTTTTACTGTATAACTCACGGTTGAGGTTATTCCCGGGAAAGTTGAAATCCCGATGGTCGGGACCGTTCACGGTCACTGAGGTTTTCTCGTATGGCACGATTGAGATACAAGATCGAAGCGGGAAGATTAAGGTGAACGGCCATAGATTGAAGCACTACATAGGAGAGCCGATAACTGATCAGACAGTCTAGGTGTTCTACCTTGACTCATTCACCGAGGAATAGGCGTGATGGATGCATCACTCGGGAGACAGCCCGAGTTGTAGAGTTTGTATTATGATTCTCTTTATTATCTGTTTTTATTTGTTTTATTTTTATTTATATTTATAAAAACATAAAAATAAAAAAAATAAAAAAAAAATCAAAAACACAAAAATATGTTTATTTTTTATGTTTTTGTTTTCTGTTTTGTACGCCGCTACATGCGAGCGAGTTTGAGTTTTTACAGGTATTATTATGCGCATGGTAGCTCTGATGGCGTTATGGAACTGGTTCACCCGAGGTTGCGGCCACGAATGAAATGCTATACGGTCGTTCCTTCGAGTCATATACAGCTGATGAAGAATCTGCATCTAAACCAGGGGAGTAACCCGTTCTCAATTTTAATTTATGTTCTTTCAAGTTTTAATTTTATGCTTTACGTTTTATTTTTATTTTATTTCTTTTCCTTGTTCTCATCGAGGACGATTTCGTTCTAAGTGTGGGGATGGGAATTTATTTTACTTAGTTGTAGAAAAAAAATTAAAAAAATAAATAGTTTTCACTTGTTTTTCATTTTCGTACGTTGTTTATGTTAAAAAAAAATGTCCATTGTTTTTAGTTTCTTTTGCATTAAAGTGAGAGATGATGATATTTATCGGAAATCGGGTTTTCAAACTACTAATAATATGAGATAAATAAAAGAAAACGCACTTAACTTGGGATGTGTCGGTAGGCTCAGCCTTGAAAATGAAAGGGCAAATTTGATAAAACGGTTAAACGGAAATCTTTTGTGGGTAAAGCGTTTTGTCCGTGGAAAATAAGCAATGAAAGGTCGGGCCATACTCAAGCCTCAAATTTTGGTACGAAAAAGTGGAAGTATCGTGAGTTTTTAAAAATTTGAATACGTTATCATATGATGCTTGGGTAGGTTTAACGTTAGAGTATGCCGTGTAGCATGTGATATAAATCTTAAACTGCTAGTTTAGTCTTTTACACCTCATTGGCGTATGGTTTTATAACCTTAAATCCTGTATTGATGGGATGCTTTGGGTCCGAAGACAATGGGTCTGTATGCAATCTATTCATTTGGGTATTCACAATTCCTAATTGGGTTGTGGATATTTAAAATAAAGCCAAAGAGCAAGCCCTTATAAGTCTATAAACATGATCACAAAAAGTACAAAAGTACAAATACATTACAGACTTGATCATCCACGCTGTTAGCCATGTGGGGTCCCCTTGCTCGCGTCTCATTACCATTAAGAAACGGACCACAAGGGACACGCTACATGTAAGCCCTACAGATGAAATTTTGCATACTCACCTATGGTGATGGATTTGGAGTATTCTTGATAACGGGGGTATGTCATGTTGTGGGGAACACTAGCTATTAATAAATTGAACCTTAATCGTATCTAATGGCTGCTTGGTAGACTTTGATGCTTAAGCTTAGGTGGATAAACAATACCCTTGATCGTCTTAACTATTCATAAATATTGAGCAACAAAGTTTTAAATCTGCTAACTTTGAGGTTTAAGTCAAGTTGGGGTGGTCTGGTCCGGTAAAAGCTGAAAATAAGCGGGTCTTAATTGTGTAAACCACTAAGTAATATTATTGTCGGATCTTATTTGTCCCGGTAAAGATTAAGGCATGGGTTTAGGTGGATAAAAATATCGATGATCGCGGTTTTTGCGTTTTTCTGAGCTTTAAAATCTAACATATATGTTTGATTTGACTTTGATTTTCCGATTCTGATCCAACTGCAGTCAAATCTTTTTCAGGGACGAAAAAGTCTTAAGTGTAGGGATGTTTGATGTGTTGTAAAACACACTTACTTTCCTTATGATTTTATCATGGTTTTTATGCTTAATTGTTTATTTTATGAAAGTATTGGGGGTTAAGTGCAATAATTTACAAAGTTTAAATGATAATTGTAGGTTTATGAAAGATGGTGAAAAAAGAGTTAAGTTGGAAGACTCTAGGGGCCTTTTTGGTCAAGTTTCAAAACTACAACTCAAGGCCCGACCCAAGCCCACAAGTTAGAAGCCTTACATGATATTATATTAAGTTAATTAACTTAATTTTCTGCCACAATCCAGCCACAAAACCGAAATCAAAGAACCCTAACTCCTACTACCTAGTCCGATCGGCAGCAAGAGGAAAAAGAAAGAAAATTTTGTGGTGGCTAGGTGGCGGCTAGGGAAGGAGAAAAGAAGGCTTGGGTGACTTGGGACAGCAGCTATGCTCATTTTTCATCATTTATATCAGCCATATACTCTAAGTAAAACTCTCATAAACTTTACTTTTTGTTCAAGAATCCTAACTAGTTGAATTGATCTTTTTCTTTGGATTGTTTTGCAAGTAATTGATTGTTTGACTTTGATTTAGTTATTCTTGGATTTTGAATGAGTTTGATTATGTTTATGTTGATGTTTATGATGATTTACTTGAATGTTAATGGCTGTCTAAACTTAATGAGTAGCTAATCTTGTTTGTTCTACCTAGGTTTGATGAATATTGTTAGGTTTTGACTAGTAATATGGATTGTTAATGATCATGGCTTAAATTGTTAATGTAAAGTTTGATTTAACAGTAAATTATATTGTGTTTAGTGGCTGTGTTTTGTTTGATTATACCTAATAACCTCGTGCTTTGATTAATTGAATCAGTTTTGATTAGTTGTTGCATGTTTAAGGCTCTTTACTTTGTGTTTAGGGTTTATTTGCGGGAAGTACAACCGTAGGGATAAGTGGGTAAATTAATTAGATAAAATCAGTTGTGAAACACATTCTTAGAGACCAAGAGGTGATAAGAAGTAAACTCGTCTCATTACTTTTACTTGTTAGAATTAAGATCGCGCGAGAGCGGGTTTTGTTCTTGTCGGGTTTGGGTGTTTGAGCGATTAGTTGGTCTAGTTTAAGTTAAGTTGAATTGTTCCTCTATCCTTGGTTGCGTAGTATTCGTTTCCATTAGGCTAGTGTGTCGGTGAGACCGAGAGGTGAGTCGGCATTAGAACACGTTAATAATTTGTTTTCCCGGTTTGTTCTTAAAATCAACTAAGATAAGTTAGAGTTTGTTAGTGAGACCGAGAGGTGATCTGACTTTCTTGAGCGAACTTTAGTTGTGTCATCCTTTAGAACTGGTGTCGTGAGAGTGTTCAATCCATTGTCTTGTCATCTCCTTCAATATGATTCTTACCTAGGTAGACGTTTTTATCACTGCAGTCAAAGTTTCCGAAGTTTTGTCAAAAGTTTTCACTTAGTTAAGTTAAGTAGTTAAATCAAATAAAAAAAATCAATTAAATATTTTGGTGAGTCTTGGTTATAGTTTAGTGATTATAAACGTTTTCACTTGTCTTCGAGTTCGATATCCGGACTTTCCTCATCTGTGCTATAGGCGACCGGTACACTTGCCGTTTGTGTGAACTAGGATAGATTGTTTGGTTTTTTAAGCTTAGTTGCGACTTGTGTTTTATTTATATATATATATTTATATATATTTTCGCACATCATTCTCTCTCTCTCTCTCTTGCGGTTTGGCCATTTTTGCCGAATTTCTTTTCCATATTTTCCGGTAATGTATTTATTCTACGCTAATGGTCGATTCTTATGTATTATTCGCTATTGTCATTATCATTTCATTTTCTTTGCACTTTGTTGTTTGTATTGTTTTTTATTCTAATATGATTTCCCTATAATCTGTTTAGGTTCTACATCAAACTCCAAGATTCAAATTACATGTTGAAGTTTCTATAACTACTCTATCTTTCATTCAATGAATGGTTTATTTAGGTTGTGATTAAAATTTCTCTAATTGCATCTATCCACCATTATTAATTCTAACTAGACCAAAATATATGTATTTATTTTTAAGTTAGCCGGAATAGTATATTATCTAACATTAACTTAATTTTAATCATTTCAGGTTATAGCGACCCAACTTATAAAATAGCTAATTGCCTGGAAGGAGTATTTGATGGAAAACTGGTTTTCTTTTTGTATAACAATGGATATTAAGTTACTATTATTTATGTATTTATGTAGGTTACACAGTTCATGTAAATTAAATCATTTTTATATGATCAAGTTTTATTTTGGCTGTTAACACGTGTGAATCTTATCTTGAAACTTCTATCAATTGTTAACATGTGCGTTAATTTTATTTATTTTTTATTTTTTTACACAAATTATTTTCCAGTTTATTATTGGCTTCTATTTATTTATGTTTTTATAATACCCTTAATTTATTCTTAATATTCATAACAAATTTAAACCCTTTTTAAATACGGAATTTGACTAATTTTGCAACAAACCTTTAAAGGTTTCCATACTCTTCAATCTCATCAAGATTTCCATTTTTTATATTTGACCATTTTTTAGTGTTTCAAAAGTCATCGTTTTAATGTTTCAAAAGTCAAAAACATTTTTATAATTTTTGAAAGCTTTCTAATTAACCAATTTTGTTTTAAATTTTACAATTATGTCTAAATTATTTAGTAAAATTAGTAAAATACAACCTTACTTTTTCGATTTAATATATCTAACTTTTGAGTCATTGAATGTAATGAAACAAAAGTTAAATTAAAAATTCATTTATAATAAAATATACATTTATTTATTTATGTTTTTATATAATACCCTTAATTTAGTCTTAATATTCACAATAAATTTAAACCAATTTTAAATAAGAAATTTGACAATCTTGCAACAAACCTTTAAAGGTTTTCATTTCTTCATTTCATCAAGATTTTCATTTTTTATATTTAACTAGTTTTTAATTATCCATAAATGTCAAAATTAATGTCTAAAATAAACTCCCTATTTTAATGTTTCAAAAATCATAAATGTTTCCGTAATTTTTGAAAGTATTTCTAAATAACCGATTTGATTATAAATTTTGTAATTATATCTAAATTATTTAGTCAAGATTTCTAAAACTGTATTTGTAATAGATTTGTGAGTTAATATGTGGAGTTGGTGACTGGGTTACTATCGCGCTATTATTCATATTTTGTTTTTAGGTATTATAGATTTTTATTATATTGTAGTTATTTTTTTGAATGATCAACAAGTTATATTGCAGCTTTTAAACTTTCAGTCAATTATTTAAAGTATTACCATAATTATATAGTTATTTATGGGTATATAGATGAATAATTAATATAATTATGGTAACATTTAATATTTGATTTGACTTACAATAATGATTTCTTTTATTATATCAACTAGGTTAGGTACCCGTGTGATACACGGGTTGGATAAATTATATTGTAAAAAAAGTCAATAAATATAAAGATGCACCAACACCTAATAAATTACAATTAAAGAAGACAAAAAGAATTATATGATAAAGTTCTCATTAATCTCAAAAAATCTCTTTATATACAACATTCATAGTTTTCTTTAAAACCTTTAAAACTTGACCAACTTCATAAAAAATAGTACTTTGACTCCTTTGCTTGTTTTAACTCTAGACGGCGCAATAGATTATTATTTCATAATAGATTATTATGAAATTTGAAAATTGACCATCTTCATCAAAAAAATACAAACACAGTAGTTAAATATTTCATAATAGATTATTATTCACATTTCATAATGACAAAGATAGTTCATACGATAAATTTAAACAAACCATAAGATATAAAAAAACAATTTGAACCAAATTGAAGACAAACATAAAATAGTTTAAACGAATAATAACATATATCTTTGTTAAAGTTGAGACACCTTTCACTTGTAGAAAGTTGCATAACAGCCCTCACAACATCTAACCATTATAGGGTTGGAGCATGTTGACCTACACCTGATACAAATACCAACATCTTTATCTACTTCCACACACTTAAGCTCTCTCTCTCTAATATCTCTCTCTAGCCGAAATCACCAAGGAAAGCCGATCCCGATCCAAGGTAATGATAGTATGATTTTGTATGAGCTTAAATCCGTTAGATATAATCACGAAACGGCGAGGCGACACCGTTAAACAGTTTAAGTCACGAGATTCAGGTGGAATCGGGTAAACCGAACCTATGATGAGCTTAGGGGTCGCCCAAGCTCAGATCTGGATCGAACGGGACGAAAAAACGGTGAAAAACGAGTTAAAACTCGTTTTTCCGGCGAATCCGCGGTTTCTGGCGGCTCAAAGGAGGCGGCGCCGGAAAAGTTAATACGAGGTTAAGGAGAATGTCAGTGAATGTTTTGACATTCCCTGACCTAACCCTAATTCGTTAGCGGAGGTCTAACAAACTAGCTTGATTCGTGTATTGACTCGTTATGGAAAGACTAACGAACTAGCTCCAGTTCGTTAAGCCCAATTCGTATGTTGACCAGTTCATCATAGGGTCTAATTCGTTATGAAGACTGGTTCGTAATAAGGGTTCGTTTCGCTAAGAAGTTCAATTCGTTAAACAGACCAAACGAATAAGGTCCAGTTCGTTATAGGTCCAATTCGTTAAAAGGCCAACGAATTAGCCAATTCGTTATGAAGTAACGAATTAGCCAATTCGTTATGGAAGACAGAAGTAACGAATGAACCCCAAATTCGTTAGAAAGCATATTAACGAACTGGACTTTGAAAGAATGACAGAATGGTCCCTGGACCTTGAAAAGAATGATTTAATTACACATAAGCCCTTGAACTTTTAAGTAGCGACTTAAATAATGATTCAAAATGCTAATGGCAAATGTGATAAGACAGTTAATAGAAATAAAATTTTTCCAAGCTGACCTGGCAGCTCGACCCCAGCCAGGGGCTCTGCCCCTTGGACCCTGCTAGGGGCTGCCGCCCCTAAACCCCGCTGCAGCGCCCCGGACCCCCGTTCATGGAGGGTTATAATTAGACTAGAAACGCGATGTGAGTAGTGATAGTTAATTGATACGTGTAACTGTTACACAGTTAGTCGAGCACAACTAAAGAGGGTAATAACCGTAAACGGTGAACGCAACCGCATGGAGGTGAGTTTCTAGCCCCACTTCCTTGTTATGTTTTCGGGGCTGTGTGCATACTCGACGTGATAGTTAATACACTTACCTTAAGTGGTAAGTGTATGCCTTGTATGAGTTATGTATGATGATTGCTTGACGGTGTGTGAACGATCTTCGGATATTGCATGTGCCGTCAAGTGGTAGTTAAAGGCATGATTGATATGTATGATGTATGAATGATGTATGTATGAATATATATGATGTACGAATAATGTATGTATGATATGTTAACGGTACGTGAACGCTCTTCGGAGATTGCACGTATTGTCAAGGAAAGCATGTAAAGGACAGGTATTTTATAGTAGTACGAATGTAGGGAACCGACCCTAATAGTATCAGCGAATGAAGGGAACCGACCCTAATAGTATCGGCGAATGTAGGGAACCGACCCTAATAATATCGGCGAATGTAGGGAACCGACCCTAATAATGTCGACGAAGTTAATAGAGCGAAATGCTCTTAAAACATATATGTACGAATGGAAGTATTAGGTAAGTATGAAAGAAAAGGCGAAAGTACGAATGTATGTACGCATGTAAGCAAATATGATGGTGTGTACCTTCGGGTGCATATGTCAGTCTGTGGATGTATTGTATGTCGTCTGATTAACTAGAACTCACTCAGCGTAGCTGACTTTTAGTATGCACGCAGGTGAGTAGAATGAGGCAACTTGCATAAGGGGAGACACATGGCATGGACTTGAAGAAGCTGGCATCTCGAGGAAGTGTTATGTTATTTTAAAGACAATTTTTTATGTTAAATGATTTGGAATGATCGTTAAGACAAGAAATATGGTTATGTAATGAAATGGTTCGAATGTTTTTAATATTCCATGTTTCTGTTAACTATGATATTATGAACTGTGTTTATGAGTAAATCCAACGTTAAAGTGAGGCACCGGTAACGGGGCCTTACACAAAAGTTCTCGTTCAAACTATTTTTCTATTTTTAATGAAAACTTATTTATGTCAATGTAATCAAAATATACAATTCACTATTTAATCAAATAATTAATTACTTAAATTATACAGATTAAAAATATGCGGGTATTTATGTAAGTATGATAAAAATATTTAACTTTTTAATGAAATTATTTCTACGTACCTTTTTATTTATTATGTTAATTTACACACTTTTCAGTGTAGGAGATGAATGCAAAATTAATAAAAATATTTAAAGGTCTAAAATGATAAAAATAAGAAAAAATTATAAATGGATAACAATTTTATTTTCACGTATTCATTCAACCTTCATGGATCCATGGACGCGTGTTTTAACCGTGCTAATTTTATATATGATATTATATGTTTATGTCATTTATATTTAAATATCTATCATCTTTTGTTAATCGTTATTCCATTAACAAATATAATTACAACTTATAAAATTACTAGATGCATCATCTTGTAATTGTAACATCCCAATTTTTTCGTTCGGATAATAATAATAATAATAAAATATGATAGGATAAGTAGGCTTTTAGATGGACTTAATTATGGACCAAAAGGGAAAGATGGGCCTTAGGTCCATGGGCTTAAGGGAGTATAAATACCCCTTAAATCCTAATCCTTTCCATTTTTATCCAAAATCTACACCATAGCCTACACCTTGATAAACACACACACCATCCTAAAACCCGAGCCGAAATCCGAAGGTGAAAACCGGAGTTTGTTGGTGCTAGATCGTCGTGAAGAACCAAAACAACATCAAGGCTTAACCGTGTTCGTAAACGGACTCGTTTAAGGTACGTTTATAACTAGAAATCGTTCCTTTAGATCCGGATTCATTTAGGTAGTCTTAGATCTGTATATATATGATAAAAACGAGCCTAACAAAACAAACCTCACTGAAATCCATTACAGTTTGATAGGTTAATTGATAACCTAAAAGAACCCGTAACCTATATGCCTAATCGAACCCCTTAAACATTGACGTTTGGCCGATTTGATGGTTGGGGTTTGTAGGCGCTGTAATTCCGAATCCATTGATACCTAAATCGTGATATTTGGTTAAGAAACGAGGGTTTAATTGCAGATATGATGAATGTTGACTATTTTGTGTTCTTGGCAATTTTGACTTTGACCCTAAGTCAAAGTCTGGATAAGAACAAGGATGATTCGTTAAAAATGGTTCAATTCGTTATGCTAGGTAGCGAATCAGCTCACCCAGTTCGTTACATCAGAATTAGGCTAACGAACTAGGAGCGAACCAGGTAACGAATCAGGTGATTCGTCACTCACCAATTCGCCAAGTTCCAATAACGAATTAGATGGTGTTCTGGTAACGAATTGGAATAGCGAATCAGGTCATGATCAGACAACGAATTAGATTGACAAACCAGGCAAACGAATCAGCTAATCAGACCATGAAGGATAACGAATTAGACTGTACTCTGATAATGAATTAGGCTAAATTCGTTATAGAGAACAAGATGGCAAATTAGAAAATAATTTAAAATCCTAATGAAAAAAGTGTTAAGACAGTTAATGTAAATAAAATTTTTTTAAGCTGACCTGGCAGCTCGACCCCAGCCAGGGGCTCTGCCCCTTGGACCTTGCTAGGGGCTGCTGCCCCTAGACCCCGCTGGCAGGGGTGCTGCCCCGGACCCCCCGCTCGTTGTGGGTAATAAATTAACTAGAAACGCGATATGAAAAGTGATAGTAATCAATACGCATAATTGTTATACAGCTAGCCGTGCACAGTCAAGAAGTAACCGAGTTCAGGTGAGTTTCTAGCCCCATTCCTTGTTATGTTTTCGGGGCTGTGTGCATACTCGATGTGATAGTTAATACACTTACCTTAAGTGGTAAGTGTATGCCTTGTATGATTTATGTATGATGATTGTTTGACGTTACGTGAACGATCTTCGGATATTGCACGTACGTTAGGCTATAAATAAAGATATGTATATTGTGTGTAATGTAAGGATGATTGGTTATCGATACGTGAACGATCTTCGGATATTGCATGTATTGCCAAGAATAGTGATGATTGTCTCCTTATATGGATATTAAATGATAACTTATATATATAGAGTTCCCTCTACGGATAATATATAGATTGTTCCTTTAATGGAAAGCCCAGTGTTTCTTTAATGGAAAGCCCAGTGTTCCTTTAATGGAAAGCCCAGTGTTCCTTTGATGGAAAGCCTAGTGTTCCTTTAATGGAAATCATAGTGTTCCTTCTATGGAAGTATATAGGATGCTCCTTCTATGGAGAATATATATATAGAGTGTCCTTCTATGGAGAACATAAATAGGTAATAGTAATAGTTCTTTTATTAGATATTATGTGACGTTCCTCTTATGGATATTTACACAAGGTTAAGATATGTATGTAGGTCAGATATGTGTATGTATTGTATGTTGCCTGATTAACTAGAACTCACTCAGCGTAGCTGAATTTTAGTATGCACGCAGGTGAATATGATTACATAGCTAGCATGAGGTTGGCACATGGCATGGATTGAATGACTGACATCTGAAGATGGAAGATGAATGATGATTTAAATAATATGCTGAATATTATGTTTTAACGAAAAGATCAAATGTTTTATATCAAACGATTAAAGTCAACATTTCCGCAAAAGTTTTAATAAACTCTAATTTGTAGAACTGTGTTTATGAGTAAATCCGACGTTAAAGTGAGGCACCGGGAACGGGGCCTTACAGTAATTATGAAGAAATTGCGTTAAATTGCACCACATATTCGTATGAATATTCTATTAGAAAATATAATTTTAACTTATTAAACTATTTAATTTGATAAAATATAGTTATTTTAATTTAATCCTTTGATATTTATAGTTTAATTGTATTTTTTTAGCTTCTCGTGCATCACACGTGTTATAAAGCTAGTATATCTATATACAAAATGATAAATTGACTTTTATCGTACCATATTAGTAGATTGAGGTTAAAAATAAATTAATGGATGACGGTAATGATAACGATATAATGATAACGATAACAATAATATCGTAATACAACACTAAAAGTTGGATTTAGTAATGATATTCATAAATTGTGTTAGAATTTGTCAATTTGATAAATAGTTGTAAAATAAAATATGATTTAAAATATATACATGGGAAAATGAATACTGTGCTATTACGCACCTAAGCTTACACGCAAAACATTTCAAAACTACGTCGTTTTGATTAAAAACCCTAGCTAGAAAAAGAAAACTAAATCTCATTTGATATTAGCTAAAACTAGTTTTATGGCTTTACTTTAACATCTCTTCTTTTGTGTTTGAATATTTATGACTTTCTAGAGTGTTTTGTATACTCAATTCCAAATGTCCTTCTAGAATTCTAAAAGTGCCAGAAACACGCTAAATTATTAGTTTGTATAACTACAATTCATTATTGTATACAATAGGATGGATAACTACAACCTAATTTGCTTGAATACTAGTTTTAGCTGAAGTCGGATGAAAGAATTTGAAAAAAGAATATGAAGAACGTAATACGGAGGAAGTAATGCAAGTAAATCATGAGAGTTAGTTTTATTTTTCTAGGGTTATTAATCAAAACGACATAGTTTTGAAATGTTTTGCGTATCGTATTCACTTTCCTCGTAGATAAAAGTTCATAAAATTTTTAAATACTATTAAAGCAATACAATGTGGACACATGACATTCTTATAGGCTGTCCACATGTGTAATCTAGTCAGCATGTTTCCATTCTTATGTGCTCTAATATTCTGCCACGTGTCATCAAACCTTTTTTTAATAAATAAAAAATTAGTTGCGTGGACTAGGATTCGAACCTGGGCTTTGAGCGAGATGAAAAGTCTTAATACATAGCACACAAACCATTCAACTAAGCTATCTTGATGTCTTTAAAAATAAAAAATATATCTTATATATTAAAAATCACATTGTATTGGAAGTGGACAATGAAAATTAACTCAAAAATGGAAATAAATCCTATGTATATTTGAGTTAATAATTCATAATTTTTCACCCAAAACATTTTTTTTCTTTCTTTCTCTATTAGCCGGATCTCTTTTCACCCTCTAATATATTCCGGCTACTCTAGATCTAGATTTGTATTAATCTTTTTCCGGTAAGTTTATATTTTATAATAAACTTCCGATTGTTGATATATGTATTTCCGGCAAAATTATATTTTCTTCCGGTTATTGTTTCCTCTAACCTTTTTATCTTTATTTTCATTGTCAACTGATTTTATTAAAATCAGTTATCAAAAACGGTGATGAAGCTAATATGTTGACGTATTTACGTTTTTCCGGTAAGTTTTTTCGTTAAGTTTTTCCGGTTATGTGTTATACCTATAACAATGGTTGTTTTATACTTATTTGAAGTTTTATATTTTTCTTTCCTCTCAAATATTCTGACTAATCTAGATCTGGATTTGTATTAATCGTTTTCTGGTAAGTTTATATTTTATAAAAATCTCCGATTGTTGATATATATATTTTCGGCAACATTATATTTTCGTCCGGTTATTGTTTCCTCTAACATTTTTATCTTTATTTTCATTGTTAACTGATTTTAATAGTTTAGGTTGTAAATCAAAAACGGCGATGAAACTAATATGTGGACGTATTTACGTTTTTTCGGTAAGTTTTTCCGTTAAATTTTTCCGCTAAGTTTTTCCGGTTATTTATTATACCTATAACAATGGTTGTTTTATATTTATTTGAAGTTTTATATTTTTCTTTCCTGTTTTTTTTTTGTTTTACATGTTGTTCTTCTAGGTTCTAAATAAAAAATCACCTTCATCCATGGAAAATATCATTCTTTCGTTTTTCCGGTAAGACACATTTAAATTATCCGGTTATAAATTGTAATTATAATCTTCCATAATATCAATGTTATAACACAAATATGTTATTTTTCAAATTGGCCCAACTTTTTATTGTTTGTTTTGTCAGTTCTAAAATTATGTCTAATTTATGTTATTTTTCCGTCCAATTTTTTATTTTTTTCTTTACTAAATATTAAGAATCATTGATTCCGTCCAATTTTTATACTTTTCCGGCCAGTTTTGTTTCAGTACTGTTTAATGTTTTATTGAGCTATGATCTTTAACTTTTAATTTAATATTCCTGAAATATTAATTATAAAATTACTAATTTTTTATTAACATTTAGTAAATTATAAATATACTAAACTTACTAAACTAAATTATAATATTGATCTATAAGATACATATTAAATTATAATATTCATCTTTCAAATAAAATTTATTATAGAATTTTATACAAATATTAATGGTGATAACTGATTCCATTATTAGTTGACCTTTTGACTATAATTTGAAATTCAAATTCAAATTATTACGTACTATATTTAAAGTTTTGACTAAAAAACTATAATTAAGAAAATAATTTATGTTTTTATATAATATTAAATAAAATTATATAATAGTATATAATCATAGATTCTAAATATACTTTGTTTTATGATCAATCTTTTATTTTTTCAAATATAATATATTCTATAAGTTTCTAAAAATGTTAATCTTTTATTTTACACTAATCTTTTATTTTTCACTAATTTGAAATTCAAATATATTATAATGTTTGATATATAAGCCATCATTATTATTCATGTATATTTTTGTTATTATTCATGTATTTTTGTTGATACGATTTGTTGATACGAGTTCCTATTTTTTGTTTAGTATTGATGTATATTTTTGTTATTATTCATGTATTTTTCACAATTTATGTAATATATTTGATTTTTATATAATCAATCTTGTATTATTGGGTCAAAGACCATTTATTATATTTTAATCATTTTGATTAATTTGAAATTTAATATCACTGCCAATCATCAATGTCAACGCAATTTAAAACATTATTATAATTTCCAATATTATCGTACTTTACATTTTAATTAATACACATTTAATATGACATTTTAGAAACCTATTTTAACCATTCAAATTCGGATTCTCACAATTTATATAAAGTTTACAAAAATATGTTATACGGTTTGACTTTCACCAATTTATAAATAACCGAATTTTAATGAATAATTGACCATTTTATAATTTTTTCAATATTCATGTCTTAAATAAAAATATAATTTTTAATAACCATTTCTAAATATTTCAAGTTATTGTGATTTTAATGTCACTTTCAACTAAATTCATTAATATATTTATTCCTAGATGTGAAAAATAATATATATATATATATATATATATATATATATATATATATATATATATATCTAACCGAATATCAAATTCTGATTCTCAAAATAATATGAATTCATAACTTATAGAGTTTAATTTTAATAATCATAATTTCTAACGATTTACCAAAATCAACACAGTAAAAAATATATTATTTTTTATTACACAATTTTAATTAACATTATTACAATTTTCATATTTAATCTTTATAGTATATATGTTGAATGAATCCTAAAAATATGCCACAAAAGATTTTACCATGTAATATTTTTGACTTTTTATCTTTAAATTCTCTTATTATAGCATACATTATTGCACTAAAAATTTAGTCATAATAAATTTTCAAACCCAAAATATCTAACAAAATTGAAATAAAATATTCCATTCAAATTAAAATCCATGATATGATGCATGTTTTGTAAATAGTAATATTAATTTACACAATTTATTCAACAATATATAATTTTTGTTACTACATAATTTTAATTATATATATATGTGTAAAAAGTTTTAGACAATATTTAATAATTTTATTAACATTTATTATTTCAATTATATTTAGAAAATACTTACAAATTTATAACTCAAATGTAAGGCCCCGATCCCGGTGCCCTACTTTGAACGTTGGATTTACTCATAAACATAGTTCTAATATCAGAGTTATTTAAAACGTTCGCGGAAACGTTAACTTCGATTATCGTTACAAAACATTTAATCATTTCCTTAAAACCATAACATAAAACATCGTATTCAAAACGTCATTTCTTCCATATTCAGATGCCAGCCGTTCAATCCATTCCATGTGCCATCCTCATGCCAGCTCAATAAACATATATACCTGCGTGCATACTAAAAGTCAGCTACGCTGAGTGAGTTCTAGTTAATCAGGCAACATGCAATACATTCACATACTTACTTATATACGTATCCGAAGATACATATTATATACTTAACCTATTCATCGTTCTTCCATACACATACTTTCATTCTTTCGTACTTTCTTTCTTTAACATACACAATACACACGTAACTAACCTTACATTATAAAGAGCATTTCTCCCTACATACCTCGAATATTGTTAGGGTCCGGTAACCTTCATCCTCGGATATTATTAGGGTCCGGTCGCCATCCATCATCGGATATTATTAGGGTCCGGTCACCCCCCGTCCTCGGATATTATCAGGGTCCGGTCACCCTCCATCCTCGGATATTATTAGGGTCCGGTCACCCTCCATCCTCGGATATTATTAGGGTCCGGTCACCCTCCATCCCGGATATTATTAGGGTCCGGTCACCCTCCATCCTCGAATATTATTAGGGTCCGGTCTCCCTTTGTTTCGTACTACTATAACATACCTGTCCTTTACGTACTTTCCTTGACAATACGTGCAATCTCCGAAGAGCGTTCACGTACCAGCAACATATCATACTTACATCATACTTAATCATCCATGCATCATTTATACATCACATATATTCATACATACAACATTCATACATCATATATCAATCATATCATTAACTACCACCTGACGGTCCATGCAATATCCGAAGATCGTTCATGCACCGTCAAGCAATCATTCATATATAATTCATACAGGGCATACACTTACCACTTAAGGTAAGTGTATTAACTATCACATCGAGTATGCACACAGCCCCGAAAACATAACAAGGAAGTGGGGCTAGAAACTCACCTGTATCCTGTTGCGTTCACCATAAATCGTAATTCCTTTCTTTAACTGTGCTCTGCTGACTGTATAAGAGTTACAAGTATCAATACTCGTTTGATCTAGTCTAGTGGCCTATCATTAGCTCACTTTTACTTATCACTTTTACGGTTTTCCTTTATTTTAACATTCTAGCGTTTTATCTCATAGGTTCTTACATTACATACATTCACGCGTATGCACATATAGGTATGCATATACAGGTTGCCATGTAACTGGGTTACAAAATAAGCGAACTTGGTTATAAGGCGAACTTATACATTTTAGCGAACTTAAAGACCAGGCGAACTTAGATATGGCGAAGTTTACAATTGGCGAACTTGGCGTGCTGCGAACTTAGCTACGTAAGCGAACTTGTATAGCGAAGTTAACCACAGGCGCACTTGCATGTAGAGAAGTTATCTACGGGCGAACTTAACTTGGCGAAGTTGCCCAGCAGCTGCCACTGTTCGATCTTAACCCCCAAAATCATCTCCGTTTCATTGAGAAATTCTTGTATATGATATTAACCAAACCCACGATCATTCCCAAGGTCATTTTCGGGTAAGACTCGGCCCGGATAAGCATAAAGTTTGGACCTTTGAGCTAAAACGTTCAAAACTAGATTTAGGACTTTCTTTATCGAGCCGTTCATAACCGCAGGTTCGTTAAGTTCATTTTTAACATCAAGTTTGCAACTTTATCACATAATAAGGTCCGATTTACTATCCTACTAAGTTTCATGCAAAACCGACTTCGTTTACTCGTTCTTTTCACAAACCGAACACTACTCGTTTTACCCGAAACGAACCAACTAACCCGTTTATTATCAAGTTCATTACTTTATCAATAATCATGACCCGATCTATCATCCTGCCAATTTTCATGTAAATCCGTTCATAAAAAGTAAGCCTTTTTAGCAAAAACGTACCTTTAAGGTTTTTGTCTGAAATCACTCGAGAGGCTCAAAACCATATCAAACGAACTCCGATTTGAGTGATTCAAGTGGCCACGGAACCGTCTTGTCCCGATCTACAAACCCATCAGCTCAACGTCACCAGAAACGGCCGCTACAGTCACCGGAATAGTGGAACAGTGGCCGGAAATCTTCATTTTTGAGCTGCTATGGTTTTGCTAATAAAAACCGTACTTCCCGACCTCTGATCGAAGATATAATCGGTGGGAATCTTCATTTATATACCTTGAACACTCAGTTAAAATTTGAGACCGATCCGACGGCTGGATCTCCGGGAATCTCTGTGTCTTTGTGGGTGGTTTTCTTAAAAACAGGAATTGGGTTAAGTGTGTGTTTTGATGGTGTAGGCTATAGTGTAGAGATGTATGAAAATGGGAAGGATTAGGGTTTTAAGGGGTATTTATACTCCCTTAAGCCCATGGACCTTAGGCCCATCTTTCTTTTTTGGTCCATAATTAATTACATCTAATTAGCTTACTTATCCTTCCATCTTTATCATTTTACTATTTTTCTATTAACTCAAGTAAACTTTTTCATCTTAAATAAATAATATATTAATTATTTATTCTTAGAAATTTCGGGATGTTACAAGTCTACCCTCCTTATAAGAGGTTTCGTCCTCGAAACCTGCTTAGTCCTTGTAAAAGGAATACTTCCTGTATTCACATTCTTTCTTGAACCGGCTTAGCTTCCTAACTTACCGGTTTATCCTTTGTCTTACAATCAACGAGTGATGTTAATTAATTTTAGCTTTCTAGATAGCTTGTCCATGAAGTCCTTGGTGATACGCTTCCTTATCCAAACTTTGCAAGTGCATATCGCTTCCACAAGCATACTCTTCTTTCTTGTACTTTAAATAGAAATATTGCACTTACTATCATTACACTTAGCACTGAATGGTCATTCCGTCCCATTACAACCTTTAGCAAATATACTGCTTTGCAATACGTTCAAAACATATTAAATCCAAAAAAGGAAACCTCTTCAGTTTCTCCTTGATGGTTACTTCTTAAAAATCCCTTTGTCTATTCCTTGAGAGAGAACACTTCTTGCAATTCTTGAGCGCATCTATTGCATAACTTGTCGGAGAACTCCTTAAGTCACCACTTATACCTTCTTTCATTCTCAGCTCTGCATCAACATGTAAGGTTCATGAGTTATAGCTGTCCAAGGTAGCTTGATCATGAAGTCCATGATGATACATCTCCCTCTTTCTTGACTAATCAAGCCTTACGTTGTCCTATGAATCCATTGTTGTTTGCCGTTGCATATCAGGCTGCCTGATCTATCGTAACCAATTACCTTAACCGACTTCCTTTCCGGCATGTCTTGACTTTCTTTTATAATACCATTCTATCCTTTCCGTTCCAGAGGACTTCCTTCCATGATCACATGATTATCAATTACCCACTAATCATTTGTGCCAAGACTCGTCTAAACCATATCTACGCTTTCCTTGCATGTCTTTCCACCTTTTGTCCCTGGTTTCTAGCATCCTCTTGCGGTGTGACTGTCGGCTCCACATTCATAACATGTGGGGTTGTTCTTATCTGTGTATGCAAAGTATCATGTCTATCCACAGTTGTCACATACCATGGACTCATCTTCATTTGACTTCTACTTAAGCATGTGACTTCCATTAGTATACGCCTTCATTATAACCGACATCTAGACTTATGACATTCATCTAGGATTTGGCCTCGAAGATACCCATGACGTGGAATCCTTAGGTGACCAAATCTGATTTTCACATCATAAGTATTATCTTCCAACTCTCGGTGTAACTAGGGAATTCATTTATTTTTTATCTTGCTCTCATCCTTTAAAACTTTTAACTGTACCTTGTGGATCTTGCTAATGCAATCCGGAAGTACTAATTAATTTATACTACTTAAATGTCGTGATATCTTCTCCACATTCTGGCCGTCAGCAACCATATTAGCCTCACCAGGATAATGCTTGATTCTACAGTCATAATCCTTTATCAGCCTCACTCATCTTCTTGCCGCGTATTCCGTTCCTTCTGCTTCTTATGACATGTGTCAATGGTACCCCTTGAAAACTTAGCATACGATTACTCTTTCTTTAGCGTTTCCAACACTTCTCTCAAGTGTTCAGCATGGTCGGACTTATCCCTTGAATAATCAAAACTATCGTCTGTGAAGGCAACGACATATTTGTCCTAATATCGGATGACATACCCTATTCATCATAACCATAAATGCTGCATGAGCATTCGTCTATCCAAACGGTATCACGAGAAACTCGTAGTATTCATATCGCGTTTGAAATGTTGTCTTAGGGATGTCTGCCTCTTTCACTTTCAACTGATGATAGCCTGCTCTGAGGTCTATTTGCGAGGACCAACTCACACCTTGCATATGATCAAACAAATTATCCATTTGTGGCAATATCTATTCTTCACAGTAAGCTTGTTCAACTCATAGAAATCTATACACATTCTCATACTTTCATCTTTTTCCTTCATAAACATCGCCAGTACACCCTGCAGGGAAATACTCTACATTAAAGCACCCTTGTCGAGGAGTTCTTACAGTTTGGGCATTAACTATTTCGTCTTGCATGGCGACATGCGGTAAGGTGTTTTCGCGACGGGTTGTGCTCCTGGTATTAACTTTATCTGGAATCCTACCTTTCTTCCCAGTGGTATCCCCGGAAGGTCCTACGGGAACACTTCTGGTTAGTAACACACTACAGGAACATCGTTCATTTCTTTCATGTCGGCCATAGCTTTGACAACATACACCAGGTAGACACTGCACCCTCGTCTTAACAAACCTTCAGCTTTTATCATCGGAATGACGTTAAGCCTTGAACTTTCCTTAATACCATAAACCGTCACTGTATCGTCATCCAATGACTTAAACATTATCAACTCATTCTTACCTTCTATACGAGCTTTAAGCTCAAACGTCAAATCCATTCCCAAACGACATCGAACTCTCTTAAGGTCAATCATAAAGAGTAGCAAGGAACTCCCGTCCTTCTAATTCTACCTTACAATTCTTAACCATCCTCATATTTTAACGAAAGTATCGCTAGTGGTCTCTTCCATATGGTCTCAGGTACACAACTACATTCTTCTTTCATATTCGCTACACTATGTAGCCTCATCCTTTCATGCATGTTCACTCAGGATATCTTAACAATCACCCGTCCTTCTCGATCACCTCCGCTTCCTCATCATTCTCTTCGTTACTCCCGATCCTAGCAAGTTCCTTTATGGAGTTAACCATTGCAGACATACGACATTTCTTGACTCATTCTAGTTGGCTTATCTCTATTTCTTTCATGTTGCCTCCACTTGGACTTCCCAGTTCGGGCTACATTTGATGCTTCAGAAAACATTGTTGGCATTGTAGTGCGATAAAATTTAGCAACTCCATTAATATTTGACTACAAGCTCCAAGTGTGGTCCTTCTTCAATACTTCCTAAAGTTGAAGTCCTGCTGCTTTCGTACATCGCTTTGTCACCTTCTTCAAAAAGGGTGTCTGGTTGGAACGTATTTTACCGCAGCATCCAGTACGACCTCCTTTGTATCGGTCATCTATCTTATCTCTAAGTAAACACAAACGTTATTACTCTAAGAATTATTTAGCACATGATTCGTAAGGTAAATAGTTAATGACAGTGGCCAAGTGTAATTAACTTTTTACATTACTTCTCAGGTTCTACATACTTTCCTTTGTGATCTCACTTGTGATAGTTTCTACTTCTCACACAATAATAATATACATATAACCTACATTCTTATCCCTAGCAATTAAGCTAGTACTCATACATTCATTCTCTAGCAAATAAGCTAGCATACAAACATTCTTTATTTAGCAATTAAGCTAACATCATATACTCTTTCACTTTCATTTAGGGTCCGGTCACCCCCCGTCCACGGATATTATCAGGGTCCGGTCACCCTCCACCCTCGGATATTATTAGGGTCCGGTCACCCTCCATCCTCGGATATTATTAGGGTCCGGTCACCCTCCATCCTCGAATATTATTAGGGTCCGGTCTCCCTTTGTTTCGTACTACTATAACATACCTGTCCTTTACGTACTTTCCTTGACAATACGTGCAATCTCCGAAGAGCGTTCACGTACCAGCAACATATCATACTTACATCATACTTAATCATCCATGCATCATTTATACATCACATATATTCATACATACAACATTCATACATCATATATCAATCATATCATTAACTACCACCTGACGGTCCATGCAATATCCGAAGATCGTTCATGCACCGTCAAGCAATCATTCATATATAATTCATACAGGGCATACACTTACCACTTAAGGTAAGTGTATTAACTATCACATCGAGTATGCACACAGCCCCGAAAACATAACAAGGAAGTGGGGCTAGAAACTCACCTGTATCCTGTTGCGTTCACCGTAAATCGTAATTCATTTTTTTAACTGTGCTCTGCTGACTGTATAAGAGTTACAAGTATCAATACTCGATTGTTCTAGTCTAGTGGCCTATCATTAGCTCACTTTTACTTATCACTTTTACGGTTTTCCTTTATTTTAACATTCTAGCATTTTATCTCATAGGTTCTTACATTACATACATTCACGCGTATGCACATATAGGTATGCATATACAGGTTGCCATGTAACTGGGTTACAAAATAAGCGAACTTGGTTATAAGGCGAACTTATACATTTTAGCGAACTTAAAGACCAGGCGAACTTAGATATGGCGAAGTTTACAATTGGCGAACTTGGCGTGCTGCGAACTTAGCTACGTAAGCGAACTTAGCAGCGAACTTGTACAGCGAAGTTAACCACAGGCAAACTTGCATGTAGAGAAGTTATCTACGGGCGAACTTAACTTGGTGAAGTTGCCCAGCAGCTGCCACTGTTTGATCTTAACCCCCAAAATCATCTCTGTTTCATTGAGAAATTCTTGTATATTATATTAACCAAACCCGCGATCATTCCCAAGGTCATTTTCGGGTAAGACTCGGCCCGGATAAGCATAAAGTTTGGACCTTTGAGCTTAAGCGTTTAAAACTAGATTTAGGACTTTCTTTATCGATCCGTTCATAACCGCAGGTTCGTTAAGTTCATTTTTAACATCAAGTTTGCAACTTTATCACATAATAAGGTCCGATTTACTATCCTACTAAGTTTCATGCAAAACCGACTTCGTTTACTCGTTCTTTTCACAAACCGAACACTACTCGTTTTACCCGAAAAGAACCAACTAACCCGTTTATTATCAAGTTCATTACTTTATCAATAATCATGACCCGATCTATCATCCTACCAATTTTCATGTAAATCCGTTCATAAAAAGTAAGCCTTTTTAGCAAAAACGTACCTTTGAGGTTTTTGTCTGAAATCACTCGAGAGGCTCAAAACCATATCAAACGAACTCCGATTTGAGTGATTCAAGTGGCCACGGAACCTTCTTGTCCCGATCTACAAACCTATCAGCTCAACGTCACCGGAAACGGCCGCTACAGTCACCGGAATAGTGGAACAGTGGCCGGAAATCTTCATTTTTGAGCTGCTACGGTTTTGCTAATAAAAACCATACTTCCCGACCTCTGATCGAAGATATAATCGACGGAAATCTTCATTTATATACCTTGAACACTCAGTTAAAATTTGAGACCGATCCGACGGCTAGATCTCCGGGAATCTTTGTGTCTTTGTGGGTGGTTTTCTTAAAAACGGGAATTGGGTTAAGTGTGTGTTTTGATGGTGTAGGCTATGGTGTAGAGATGTATGAAAATGGAAAGGATTAGGGTTTTAAGGGGTATTTATACTTCCTTAAGCCCATGGACCTTAGGCCCATTTTTCTTTTTTGGTCCATAATTAATTACATCTAATTAGCTTACTTATCCTTCCATCTTTATCATTTTACTATTTTTCTATTAACTCAAGTAAACTTTTCCATCTTAAATAAATAATATATTAATTATTTATTTTTAGAAATTTCGGGATGTTACATCAAAATCAATATCTTCATGCTGGTGATTTTATTTCATATAATCTTTGTATGTTTCTATTTATTTAATATGTTTATATTTTGTTAATGTTTGTAAAAAGTTATTATTTATACTTTGGTTGGTAACATTTAAAAATATAAGTATAAATACAATGTTTTCTTCATTGAATATGTTATGGTTATTTAATAAGTTTAAATAAGATTTAATTTATATTTAATATTTCAATTATGTTACATTATTTACCTACAAATTTATATCAAAATACGATTTCAAACACAGATTTAAACAAAAAATATTTTCCATTATAATGCATTTAACTCTTCCTTAATTTAAGCTCAAAATAAAATAAAACTGATCTTAAAATTAATTAGCATTTATACCCATTTTTATTTAAACGAAAGTTATCAAAAATAACCTTATAATATTTAATGACTATATAAGCGATATATCAGCCATGCATTCTTCAAAATGTTCAAATCCATCTATATCTTAACAATTTATCTACAACTAATTTAACTTTTGTATGATATATATGTTTTTGTTTCCCAACTTATTAATTTATTTCCAACTTATCAATGATGAAAATCGAAAGTTTGACCATTCTTATATATTGATATTTATAAGTAATAACAATAATATTAAAACCACGAATTCTAAATGTTCAAAGTTATGGTAATTTAAAGAAAACAATATTTGATGGTGATACATGTACAAAAAATTATTTTTCACAAGACATTGATGATGAAGGTTATGTTGCAAATTGTTGTGGCTATTATATTACTGAATGTTAATATTACTTTTATTACTTAAATATTAAATATATAATTATGGCCAGACTTTGGAATTTCAAGTTTGATCAAATTAAAGTCTTGATTGTGTTTATAAACTTATTTTTGTTAAATGTTTGAATCATTTATAATTACAATAATTTGTTTTCAAAATGTCCACATTTAAGTTATTCATTCACGTTTATATTTATATTTATATTTATATTGTGTATATATAATTTTGTTGTATTTTGTTTAAGAAATTTTACTATGTTTTAATTTGTGGTCACATTTTGAATTTCAAATAAGAACAAATTAAATTCTTGATTGTTTTACGAACTATTTTTGTTAAGTAGTCAATAAATTAGTTTAAAATGTATTTGACATTTCCATAATAATAAATTATATTTCAAAACTTTTTAAAGTTAAACATATACACACACACACACACACACACACACTTATTTAGCAACCGATTTTATGATAAAAACACGAAAATACTATTATTACCTCCTATATTTACTAATATGCTTTGTAATTTTTCAGGTTTCGGACTTTATGCATGTTGAAGTATTCCTTATAGATTGCAATTTTTGGATGTTGATTTAATTAGATGCTTAATTTTTAATTAATATGTGTTTTTTTCTCATGTTATAAGTTATTAAAAGGTTTTAACTTTTTATTTATCTTTGTTAGTGTTTGTGTGTTTTTGTATTTGAATTTACATAACAATTTAATATCTCATAATTTATGTAAAATTATTCTTTTTTATATAAATATGACATTTGCATTTTACTAAATTTATAATATATATATTAACCTAAAATAATTTCCAGTTTAAGGTTAAACATCCATTATAATACAAATTAATGGTTACATAATGTTATTTGAAATTAAAAATTCGTCATTAAAAATATTCCAATATCAAAATACTATCAAGATTTTTTTAAATTCCATTAAAATACCAATTAATGGTTACACCATTCTAATGAATTTGAATTCAATATTATATTATAATAATATGTTAATTATGTCAAAACTATTGCTTAAAATAAAACCATTTGTTCCTTAATTTACGCATAATATTGGGTATTATGGTTGTAAGATGAAGACCATTTAATTATGTCAAAATGGATGCTTAAAATAAAACTCGCATTAAAAGTTTATAAATCTCAAAATACTTTATAGGTTAATGTTTTTTGAATTATTCAAGATTATATTAAAATATTTTAATTATGTCAAAAATCTTGCTTAAAATAAAACTCTCGGATCCTTGAATTATTCACGACACAAAAAGATAATATTGAATCCGTCATGATGTTCAACAACCTCTTTAAACGTCAAACATGAGATTGGTCTTAGGAAGAATTCTCCATGTCAACAAGAAACAAATCTCATAAATGTTTTACATGATTTCATTCATGATCTTTAGCAAGAGGTTTTATCTTATGAACATGTAAGTGAGTTGTTTTTTTTACCATTATCAAAACAAGGTTGTTATCTGGTTTAAGAATGGAGAGTATAAGAATTTTAAGCCTAAACAACTATTTTCATGTGATGAATTGATCATGTTGAGAGAGCTTGACCTGTTGAAGTTATCAAATGCAAGAAAAGAAGTTGCACATCTTGATTTGGAAGCGGAAGTGAGTTTGAAGGTGAAATGGTTAGAAGAATGTTGTAACTATGAAAGTGATTATGAAGATTTTCCAGACAATTTGGAGTCTGATGATGAACTTTAAGGTAAAATATAAATTCTTTAGATATTGTTGTTAGATTTAATACAAGTAGTAGATAGTCAACTGTAGGTTCCCAGCCGGATCTACACGGAAGTATCTCGTACTACGTAGGTGCGGAATCCCTACGCAAGACGATACGAGCGTAAGACGTAAACTATGTTAATACCGAACACGAACACACGTTACAATACTCAAAAGACACGTTGTATTGCAACTCCTTTAACACGTGATACGCAAATCACAATTACACGTACTGGAAAATCACCTACAAATACAAGCCGTAGCCAAACCTATATACTTATCGACAACTTCGCCTAACAAACTAGGCGAAGTTGTTGATAACTTCGCTTGTCCACAAGTTCGCTTATATCAGGCGAACTTGTGAGACAACTTAACTAAAACATAACAGAACCAACTAACACGATTACAGACACTAGATACTGAACTACTGACATCATGTACCAACAGACTCCCCCTTGGCAGTAGCTTCATACCTCTAACTTCAATCACGTGTCATGTAATCCCAAAACTCGAGTCACCCGTCTTCAAGCATGAACGCCTTCTCTGACACAAACAGAAACTACTCTCTGATATTTCTTGGCTTCATCCTTCCATGCCGGAATATAGAATATCTTTTTCTTGTTCAGCACCTGCAAGTCAGCTTGAGACAAATTCACCAAGTGCATTGGATCATAGCAACTCTTGTTCATCTTCATCCTCCATCACCGCTTCAGCTGTTTCACTATCAACATACCACCATTTCAGATTCTTTAAGACATCCTTGGGCATTTGTTTAATTGGCACTTCTTTTAAACACCGGATCGGCTTATACTTCATTATCATCCAAGGTTTGCCATCAGCTCTCATACCTCTGTCTTTGTCTTCAACGAGCTTTCCTTTCTGCGGTTTTAACAAGTCAAACTTTTTATCTTTTATACTTTCTTTCCAAACGATCTTCCCAATAATCCTAGCCATATTATCATCACTCCTGTTTATCAACCTCAACTTGGCTAAATCCTTCACCTCACACTCAGGCAAGGTATTCAACGATCTTAACAACCTTTTGAAATACTGAACTCCGTCAAAGAGTTTAATCACAAATAGCCTCAGCTGCTCATCATATAACCAGCAAATAATCCCCTTTTTCGATTCAGCATACCCTTTGATGTTGTAACTCTTCTTGAACATAGTGGGAACCGCCGGTTTCTTTGTCTTTACGAACCATTGAGCGTAGCCTTCTTTCCATCTCGGCTAATCTTCCCATTCAGTCTCGTCACTTCCCATATCATGACCCACATTTGTCTTATCAACTTCCGGAATTTCATGCTCAACATTATCCTCCACAATCTCTCCCTCTTCAACCTCACTATCAATAACAATGTCAGCTCCTATTTTCTCAATCTCTTCAACCGGTAACACATCGTCGTCATCAAACATCTCCTCATCCTCCACTACCACCACATCTTCACCCCCTGATTCACCAGTTGCACCAATTGACTCCCCCTGAGACGTGGAAGTCCCAAGAGCTTGTTCAGTTCTTGGCAACTCACCACCTGCATCTTTCGATGCATTGGGATCATCGTCTCTATCGTTACTCTTCTTCGTCCTCAGCTCATCGCCCTTGCAGCTCGTCTCCCCCTGAGATGCTAAGAACTGTTTTAAAGCATCAAAAAGTTTACCGTGCTCAATCAGGAGGGACGACTGAATCTGATTCTCTGCAACAAGGCGCTGAATAGCGTGGGTCTGGATCGGGTTGGTTCTCGACTGTTCTGCCACGACCCTTTCAAGAGCAGCTATTCTGTCCGAGTCAGATAAAGTTGTATCAAAATCAAACCTCATATGAGAAATGTCTTGAGTGTACGGTGGAGGGATTCCCAAGGTAGCCGGGACATCAGAAACAAGCTGAAAAGTAACCACGGGTGGTATGGTAACTGATAACCCCGCGGTAGCAACCAGCGTCGACTCAACGAATCTTGCAACAACCTCCGATGGAGTAAGTGTAGGAGGTGGCAAAGAAACAATTCCTGGAGCCGAAAGCTGAAATGTGGTAGGTGGAATGCCAAAAGAAGATGATGTTGTCAACACGAGGGCACCTGAGGAGATTGGTCCTGTCACAGACAACGATGCAGGGACCATAGTCATACCAGATAAGGCGGGTGGAGAGAAACGAACCACCCTCGAGCTTTCACCAGCTCCCGATCCTTCACCCGTTCTTACCCGTTTCGATCGACGAACCAACCGATCTAACTCCTTCTCAAAATCAGATTCACTGTCATCTGTATCTTTCTTTCTTTTTCCCTGAATCCTTTCTTGGGCGACCAGTATCTGTCTTGCTTCAGCAACATCATCAGCTGAGGAGTCAGAGTCGGTTCCTTCAGAATCAGCTACAGACGTAGCTACCAACGGCACATCAACACTAGAAACTTCTGCTACTGAGACCTGAACCGTTGCCTCAGGATCAACTCGTTCCATATCAAAAAATCCTTGGCCACCAAAAGCAGCTTCAAGGTCTACTTGATCCTCCGGCGCCACAACAGGAGCAGCAGGCGATGCTTGCTGTACCACAGGTGGTGGTTGAGAGACAACAGCCTGTTGCGGTGCCGGATCCCGAAACTCGTCTCCACGAGGAGCAACATACGCCGGGTTTATCAAATACCCAAATAGCTGAGTATGTCGTGGACGAAGCTCTGGTTTACTTCGAGCACTCGATGATCTACATTGTGCGAAAATCCTCTTGCTGACACTCTCTACATAACGAATCGGACGGCGCTGAGGTAGCGTAGGAGCCACGTGATTCAAGATCATTTGTAAGAATCTTGGATACATCAAGAATCTTTCATGAGCCACCGCTCGTCTCTGACGGTCTATCTCATAAAACACCATCTGACTAAAGCTGTAAGGCTTGTTGTAAGTCAATGCTGTCATTGCCGATTGCACCGTGGCACCCATACCATCCGTTCCAGCCTTACGACCCGACATGCATACGATCATCACATGCATTAGAAAGCGCCATTGATCCAACAAAAATCCCTTACGTCTCTGAGTGTCACCCAATGGACCAGAATAGCCCATTCTTAAAAATGCACCATATCTGAATGGAGCAACAAAGTCTGTAGGATCATGTCTCGTTTCATTCCCAAACTGCAAGGCGACCCTTATCTGTTCCGATGAGAACTGCACCTGCTGATTGTTGACTGTGGCGCGCATGACTGGGGGCTCGACTCTACAATCATACTCAACCGTCTGCCAGAAGTCTTCTATGTTCGGCAGAGAAATTGGCAGAGTTGTAGTAATAGCATGGAAGATATGCGAGCGAATCAAAAAAGTGATGATCTCGCGATAATCATCAACACCACTAGCATCCGGGTCCAGTGTGATGTACATATTGTGTCCCGGAAAGAATTGACGGTTGTTATCACCACCATCATCACCACCAGCACCACCGGCTCCTGCTACAGCTGCCATATCTGCACCACAAACGGTCTAAGTTAAAAAATTGTCTAAGCAAATCATAACTTCGCCTGTTACAATGAGCGAAGATAAGATAAACTTTATAGTGCAGGCGAAGTTAGACATAGGGAGAAGTTGAGCACAACTTCGCCTATACAGTAACTTCGCCTGACAACAGATAAACTGATAAATAATATGTAAAGCACCAGGCGAAGTTAGGGGTAAGGCGAAGTTAAGGATAACTTCGCCTAACCATAACTTCGCCGCCCCTTGAACAACTTCGCCCCTGATAAGTTAAAAATTAAAGTATCAGGCGAAGTTAAGCCTAAGGCGAAGTTGAGAACAACTTCGCCTGAACTATAACTTCGCCTGAACTGAAACGGCAAAGGTTTAGAAGGCCAAACGAGGGTTTTTTTGTTGAAGTTGATGATTGTGGACACTAAAGAACATGTTATTACAGAGATCTTGACGATCAAGTTGGTTACGAACACGTTAAAAACGAGTTTGAAAAGCGGGTGTATAAGGGTTAGCATGAACGAGGTCCCGAATCGAACCAAAACGACCTCTGATTAACATGATCGACAAGAATTAAACGTAATATCGACCCTACACACCTTTAACACGGATTAGAAACGAACAAGAATGAGGTTTGATTCGAGGAAATAAGTTCGCCGAGGTTGATAAGTGATAAGTTCGCCTGTTTTTTGAAAATGTGTAAATAGTTGACCAAGTTTACCTTTATATAGGATTAAATATGCACAGGCGAAGTTAAGGTTAACTTCGCTTACCCTTAACTTCGCCTCTTAACAACTTCGCGCAAGCATAAATTCGCTTAGTATTAAACTTACAAAACAGTCCCTTAAAAATTGAACATCATGCAATCAGCTTTTAAAACCTTCTTTTAAAGAGTTAAATGTTACGATCAAAGACCAAGTAACCAGGTATTAAACATAAAACGACATATGTAAAATAAAATTTAGAAATAGAGTACACGGGATCAAATTTCAGTCTTGACGGGGACCAGAATGTTTTAGAAAAGATCCGAACAGGAATCATACTAATTAGATGGCTGTCACTTAGATCCATGTTCAGCTGTATTATGACCTAAAGAAACAGGTTGTAAGCAGGTAAACAAACTTAGTATGGTTTTCAACGATTTTGTGATACGGATTAGGTTCAATTAAGCTCAAAATTTAAACGGACAACACATCAGAGATTGTGATGCCTCCTATCTATTCTCAAAGCTTATTTGGCTTTCCCCGAGTCACCCCGAGTTGACCTTGACCCGTAGTGTCTGATTTAAACAGTAAGTATATCTGATCTTTAAGGTCTTCATCCCGTTCTCTTTCTTTTCTCTTGATTGACAATGATAACATAATAGGCTTCAGAAGGCTTAACATAAGTATTAATTTTTTTTTTAATTAATAAAGATTGACATATCTTCAAACAGTAGACTACTGCAAGTCCCGAATCTGGATCACTGCAGGTACTTGACACACTTTCTTCTCGGAAATCAGAACACTCACGGGCTCGTGTATGACTGGGTAATCACTTTTCTGCCTATCATTCGGAAAGATGTAGATGGAGACATACACAACTCTTAATGAGTCTTCCCTTTAAATCGAGAAGATTTAGTTAGTATCACTTTAACTTTTACGCACCATAAAAAGCTACCATAACATACAATGACTGTTCTAGAGTCTTTTAGGCTTAATAACTTCACTAGTTAAGCACACAGGAATAGTTTCTATATCACTTTCCAAGGTTGGATCAATTTTCTTAAAAACATTGTATAGAGACTTCTTTCGAAGTTGTAGACTTGAAAAATTATATCATCTCCCATAAAAAAAATTTAAATTCTATCGCCCCGATCAAGTCAAAGTCTTTAGATAAACGGCTATCTTGAAGATCCAATGGATCAGCTGGACCGACCACATACGAGTATGTGTCCGTCTAACTAAGTATGAACGACTATTTTTCAGCGAAAGAATAAAAACACATCATAAACCGCCCCGGTCACTTTCAGTCATCTGGTTAATGGCTATCCTCATAATCTACTGGTAGAAGTGAGGACCAAACACATCCGAAGATATGTCCTTCAAACTGAAGCAACCGACATAATTCTAAGCGATAGTGACGCGTTTTTTTTTTTTTTAAGTAAAAGTGAAAAATACGGTTACTCGGGATTGATCATCCCATTAAGCTCAACAAGATTTTGAAAACGAGTTTTGTCAAACGCTTTAGTAAAAAGATCGGCGAAATTATCTAACGAATCAACCTTTTCGAGCACAATTAATTTCTTCTCAGCACAATCCCGTATAAAATGATGACGAATCTCAATGTGTTTAGTTTTGCTGTGCTTTACGGAATTGTTAGTTACTGAGATTGCAGCAGTGTTATCAATGCAAATAGGAGTTTGAGTGAAATTCAGACCGTAATCGCGCAATTGCTGTTGTATCCAAAGAACCTGGGAGCAGCAGTTTGATGCTGCCATGTATTCTGCTTCACAGGTAGAAATGGCTACCGAGATCTGCTTCTTGCACTGTCAGGACACCAATCTTCCTCCCAGAAACTGGCATCCACCTGTTGTCGACTTCCGACTCTGATTGCAGCCTCCATAGTCAGAATCCGTGTAAGCGACCAAGTCCAGGTCTCCCCCTTTTGTGTACCACAATCCCAGCTTAGGCTTGCCTTTGAGATACCGCAATATCCTCTTTACTCCCTTCATGTGAGATTCCTTTGGTTTTGCCTGAAAACGAGCACAGAGACAAACTGCAAACATAATGTCAGGTCTAGATTCAGTTAAATACATTAAAGAACCTATGATTGCTCGATATTGGGTGGGGTCCACATCTGCATCACTGTCTGAATCAGCACCCAGTTTGTGGTTGACGCAAACTAGAGTATCAAATGGGGTGTTGTCCTCCATCTTGAAGCGTTTGAGAACGTCTTGGACATATTTAGTTTGATGTGTGAATATCCCATCTTTCTTCTGATCGACCTGCAATCCTAAAAAGAAAGTTAATTCACCCATTGTGCTCATTTCAAACCTCCTTTTCATACTTCCTCAAATTCCTGACACATGACGACATTTGATGCAGCAAAGATGATGTCGTCCACGTAGACTTGAACTAGAAGAAAATCTCCCCCCTTTCTCTTGACAAATAGTGTGCTGTCGATCTTTCCTCTTTCAAACCCATTCTCAAGTAAGTAATCAGACAAGGTTGCGTACCAGGCACGAGGGGCCTGATGTAGTCCATATAGCGCTTTACTTAGCTTGTACACATGATCAGGAAAGTCTGGGTCAGGAAAACCTGGAGGTTGTTCAACGTATACTACCTCATCGACTTTACCATTCAGAAAAGCACTTTTCACGTCTAACTGGAACACCTTCATCTCATTGTGTGCAGCAAATGCCAAAAATAGTCGAATGGCTTCCAACCTAGCCACAGGAGCAAACACTTCATTGTAGTCGATCCCTTCTTGCTGATTAAACCCTTTTACGACCAGCCTCGCCTTGTTTCTTATGATTATTCCCTTCTCATCTCTCTTACACTTAAAGACCCACTTTGTGCCAATAGCATGTACATTCTTCGGTTTTGCAACCAATTTCCATACTTCCATCTTCTCGAACTGGGCTAACTCTTCTTGCATGGCTTCGACCCACGAGCTGTCCTTTAGAGCCATTTGATAGTTCTTTGGTTCAATCTGGCTGATGAAGCAGGTGTACAAGCATTCATTTAAGATACCCGTTTCTTTAATGCTTGCGTAAACACAGGTGTGCTCATTCAAGCTTTGTCTTGTTTGTACACCGTCAGACAGATCACCTATCACGTTCTCTAAAGGGTGATTTTGTGAACTCCAGTAGTCGGAACCGAACAGACTTGCAGATTGTCTTCCACGTTCGAAGAGAGTTTATCAATGGGCGATTGTTGTTGAGAGGGAAATGGATTGAAAAATTCGTCTTCGGTAGGAGCAGCAGGGGTATCAGTAGTAGTTGACGAGGAAGGTTGACATTCATCGTACTGCGGACGTTGCACAAAATTTTCTTCCTCATCATACAAAATCTGTGTAGCAATTTTCTCATCAACTTCTGCAAAATCCAAGTAAGGCATATTAAAAGATTTGAACAGTTTATCATAATCGAAAGCCTCAGCGTGTCCCATGCTAGGCTTTGGTGGTTTGTAACTTGTGATGTCAGTGTTACATACCACCTCAACCTTGCTGGTCGATAGATTAAAGACTCGTCTGTTGGGTGTCCCAACTACATATCCGACTAAAATACCTTCGTCGGCTTTCTCACCAAATTTTGAGTTCGTCTTTAATATCGAACACAGGGACCCGAATGGTTCGAGACCATTTAAGTTCGGCTTTCTACCATGCATAAGTTCATAACAAGTTTTATTCAATCTTTTAACAGTTAAAACAAGATTAAGGATATAACAGGCTGTGGCAACTGCTTCAGCCCAGAACACCACAGGAAGTTTAGCATCAGCCAGCATGGTTCTGGCTCCTTCAATTAGCGTCCTGTTCTTCCTCTCAGCCACCCCATTTTGTTGCGAAATATACGGGGCGCTGTACTGGTGGTCTATCCCTTTCTGTAAGCAGAACATCTCCATCTGGTAGTTTTTGAACTCTGTCCCATTATCACTCTTGATGTACTTTACCTTCCTCCCCACAATATTTTCAACCTTGGTAATCAGGTTAATTACCAACTGAACCGTCTCATCTTTTGTCTTCAGAAAGTATACCCAAGAGTATCGATAGTAATCATCGATTATTACCAAGCAGTATGATGTTCCACCTAGACTCTTTACATTCACGGGACCGAAAAGATCCATGTGAAGTAGGTCTAGAGTACTGACTATTGAATTAACCTTCTTGGAGAGATGAGGTTTCTTGTGTTGCTTTCCCTTCTTGCACGATAAGCATTGGTCTTCATAGTTAAAATTCTTCAAGGGAACACCAAGCACCAGCCCATTCTTGACAATGTAGTTCATTTTTCGAAGATGTATATGCCCCATTCTTCGATGCCATAACTCAGACTCATATTCAGTTGCCTTTGACAGAAGACATGACCCTTTTGTTGCCATCTCGGTTGACCTCATATCCATTACATATGTGTTCTTTTCTCTTGGAGCTTTCATCACTACCCATGCCTCTGGTATCTTGAAACCAGGATACAGAACAATTGCTTCATTTTTATTAAAGTGCACTGTGTACTCTTTGTCACAAATCTGAGACACGCTCAACAAATTATGCTTCAACTCCTCAACAAAATTCACCTTATCTAACTTCATTTTACCATTTGTCACAGTTCCAATTCCAGTAATTCTACCACCACTCTCTCTAGCAAAACTTACCCTACCTCATTGAACAGGTTTCCATTCGTGTAACAAATTCTTGTTACCAGTCATGTGCCGGGAACAGCCACTATCCACAACCCACATATTGTTTACAGTCCTGTTCAACTGTTCCTGCACGATTAAAAAAAGGATTAAAATCTGGGGACCCAAGACCTATTGGTCTTGGGTCGATTAAATCTGTTAAACAGCATCCCGTACTTTGGCTGTCCAAAGTCAGTATGAGAATGATTTCTGTAAGTCCTAAAAGGAAATCTTCTTGAGGATTGACTATGAGGCCTTCCAAACCTTAGAGAATTAACAGAGTTATAATTATAGGTTTGGTTGTTAACTGGGAAAAACTGAGATTGATATATTTGAAATCTTAGTTTAGTCCAATATCTGAACGTTGGTGAGTTTGCATTCTTACCATTATAATAATTACTATTCGTTTTATTCTCAGTTTTCGGAGGTCTCATACCTCTGAATCTATGATTAAGAGGGCAATCAGCAATCAGGTGTCCTATTTGATTGCATCTTAAACAACTCCTGTGTTCAACTTTCGTCTCAACAGTTGTTTCAGATGTTGAGGTTGCATTACTACCCGTTTGTCTAACATATGGTGGGACATACGGGTTTAGGGAAGAATTCTTTTCAGTTGGCTTATATTCCACCCCACGTTTTAGTAACACTACCTCTTCTTTTGTCTCACTAGATTCAGATGTCTTGTCCGAATTTGATGAGACAGAACTAGGAACAGAAATCTTAATATTCGAAACAGGCTTACTCGTTTCGTTTTTACTAACTTCAGGTTCTTTAATCGAAACTTTGACAGGAACTGTCTGACTAATCTCAACATCAACAGATTTCTGATTACTAGGATCATACGTATAGTTATGGTTATACGGTGGTGGAACTTCAGAAAATCCAATTCCCCCTTTGTTAACTGGGGAACGTTGAACACTTACGATATGATCAAGCATGGCTGAGGAATTTCTGAACTGTTCAATTTTTCTGTTTAGTTCCACCACTTTCACCTGGTAATCAGCTATCTGTTTATCCCTTTCAGCAATTAGTTTGGTTTTCTCTTCTAACACTTCATAACTAAGATCAATTACTTGTATTTTCTCAGCTAGACTGGCTTTAAGACTCCTGATATCTTTTCACTAGCTTTTATTTTTACAGAGTAACTGTTTTCTCTAGTTTTAGTGTAATGATGATCTTCTTTTAACGTTTTAAATTAAGCGTCCAAACTAACAAACTGATCAGTTACTGTTTTCAATTGTTCAGACAGATTTTCACATTGCATACAATGGAGTTCAGAACTTACCTCAGAGAGCTGATCATTCACTTCTGCCATATAAGCTTGATCTTCTCCCGTCTCTCTGTCGCTCCCTCCAGTTTCGATGTTTTCCAAGTTGGCCTGTTCGAACACTTCATCAACATGTAGATTCCAGTTGTAACCACCATTCAGTCTAGATACCATCGCCCTATTCTCACTACCTCCCCCATTCTGTTGTGTAGGCCTGTTTTGACTACGTTCGACTCTTTCATTTGTGCATTCCTTAGCAAAGTGACCATTCTGTTGACAGTTATAACATCGAACCTTTGACTTATCAAACCCTGGTCTTTCGCCAACGAACTTTCTACCCGTTTTCTTCATGAACCTTTTAACTCTTCTTAATATCATCGCCATCTGCCACTGCAGATCCATCTCTTCCAGATCAGCAGCATCAATCTGATCATAGTCTTCATCCAAAGTTGCGGGATCGACTATTTTACCTTTGATGTAATTATCATAAGATGCAATGAAAGATGCATAGAGGGCAAACTGCTGTTCAGCTGATTTAACACTCATGGGCATCTGTGAGTATTTGTTGGTTTGAGCATTTGATGAAAAGTTACCAGTTGTAGCTTGAGGTTTTGAAGAATTACTTCCTCCAGCTACAAAACATACATCACCATCCATGTTGAGAGTCACATGACCATCTTGAATTGAGTTTGAGCTTGAGTCTCCCTTTGAGTAGTAAGCAGATGATTCTGATCTTGAACTTGAACTTGAACTAACTTTTGCACCGTACATACCCGGATCCTGAACCTGATCAGTTGGTGTCTCTTTCCGAACCATGTTAAGTTCAAAAGTTCGTAATTTATTGACTGCTGTTTCCAAATCAAAATCGGCAAACTCTTTAGCTTCTCTCATCAAAACCGTGTACATTTCCCATTTCGGTGGAAGAGCATCAAGGAGTTTCTCTACTATCTCCTCTTTTTGTATACAATGGAGTAATTGCTGAGTTCGGTCATTAGGTGATAATATCTTGTGATGATATCATCAAGTGATTCATTTTTCAAATATTTGAACACCGAGAATTGGGTTTTTAGTAGCTTAATTTTGGATGCACGTATTCCCACATTACCTTCATATCGATTTTCTAGCGCTTCCCATAGCTCTCTAGCGGTTTTGTATTTCCTGAAGGTGTGAAGAATCTCTTGTGGAAGAGCCATGGTGGTCGCCGCATGAGCTTTACTCTCTGCCTCATACATTTTCCTCTCCTCCTCATCCATCTTACTGTACTTCTTTATTTGATCACGACCCTCAAACAAGGCTGTTGGTGGAATGTATCCATCTTGTATGCACACCCACATCTTAGCATCTTGATATTTAACATACTATTCAAACCGATCTTTCCAAGCAACGAAATCGGTACCCTTAAGCATTTTCGGAGCCTTAGTTGCTGAACCGGCTTCAACTTCCATTTTCACTAGTTCCGTGTTGTTTATCGAAGTCATCGTTGAAAGAAACACAACTCAAAACACGAGAAAAGTATAAAATAATTTTTTATTATTTTGAACAGTGCCCAGTAGGCGAAGTTATGCTTAACTTCGCTTAAGCTTAACTTCGCTTATACTCAACTTCGCTAAACCTTAACTTCGCTTGCTTCTTAACTTCGCCTGATGTTAACTTCGCTTATTGACAACTTCGCTTAATTCAAGCGAACTTGTGGGACAGGCGAAGTTAATGATAACTTTGCTTAAACTTATATCTTCGCCTAAACCCTACAAACAGTGGCGGCAACTTCGCCTGATGAACACAAGGTTTTTGCAGGTTTTAATTTGACGTATTACGAGGTATGCGAAGGTGTAATGGGTTATATTTGATAGTGGTAGATGAGTAGGACATAAAAACTCGGTATTTCAACGTAAACTCGTCCCGCGAATAGTCGAACGGAACGATTTCTACACTCGTGTGATAATCCCGAACCACACAATCACGAGCAATTGCTCTGATACCAATTGTAGGTTCCCAGCCGGATCTACACGGAAGTATCTCGTACTACGTAGGTGCGGAATCTCTAGACGTAAACTATGTTAATACCGAACACGAACACACGTTACAATACTCAAAAGACACGTTGTATTGCAACTCCTTTAACACGTGATACGCAAATCACAATTACACGTACTGGAAAATCACCTACAAATACAAGCCGTAGCCAAACCTATATAGTTATCGACAACTTCGCCTAACAGACTAGGCGAAGTTGTTGATAACTTCGCTTGTCCACAAGTTCGCTTATATCAGGCGAACTTGTGAGACAACTTAACTAAAACATAACAAAACCAACTAACACGATTACAGACACTAGATACTGAACTACTGACATCATGTACCAACATCAACACCTCTTTACACTTTCTAATAACTATAATTTGGAAGTTAAGATTTATTGGTTCCATATAACAACTTTAGTAATGTTTATATGTTACTAATTATTATACATGTTTTGTGTGGTTTATATTTTATATAATCTACTATTGTGTTGTAACAATTTTCAGGTGTATTAGGAAAAGTGATTTTCTTTTGGTTGAAGTTTTCAAGATGTTGATGATGGTTCAATAGCAAAGAACATTATTAGTTATTTTGTTGATGTGTTTTGGTTGTTATGCTCAAATTAACTTCTTGTAATTTGAAAGTTTTAATATTAAGACAATGTAAATCTGTTAATTTTTTGTTGGTATGGTGATGTGTTTAGTGACAATGTAAATCAATCAAGTTTTAATAGTTAAAGAAATATATGTTTGTTTAAATTGATGTTTAAGTTGATTATGTTTAGTGACATTTTATTCAACCCGCGTGTCACACGGGTCTATACCCTAGTTGTAAATAAATTAAAGAAAATTAGAACATTAACACATAGAAATTAAGATGTGAAACATGTGGACACTGTAGTTTACCTTAAGTAATAGATTTGGGGTGTAGGATTTAAAAATGCCATGTTTAGATTTTGTGGTTATCATTTTAATAACACTGAGTTTTTAATTTTTTTTTGTACCTCGATTATTGAAAACACAATGGCATTCAGTATACAGTAGGGTTATCAAAAAACAGAATTAATCGAACCGAAACTGAATTAACTGAAAAACCGTACTGAATAAAATCGAACCGAAGCATTAACCGATGGTTAATTTTTTGTTTTGTGAAGAACCGAATTTTTGGTTTCGATTCAAACCTAATCGATTGATAGTGATAAAGATTATCAAGATGATGAGTAATGTATCAAACTTTGAAGATAAATAAGATGATGAATGAAGATTGAAACTAAACTTATAATGTCTTTTAATTAAAACTTTGTTGGATTTTAAACTATACAAGGGTATAGCCCGTGTTACACACGGGTGGAAAAACATATCAACAAACATAATAAATTTAAACAACAAATTCATGCATAACTATGTTATTTAATAAGTGTTACCTTAAATTTAATCTTCAGATTCCAAAGAGTTTAGAAGATCATCAAAATTTGACACATAGTTCTCACACTCTAACAACCATTTTACCTTCTCGATAACTTCATTTTCCAAATCCAAATGTGCCCTTTCTTTTCTAACATTAGCAAGATTCAATTGATTCAAATATCTTAAAAGAAACATAGATTCTAATATTGATTTAGGATAGTGCCTGTGTTACACGCGGTAGACCATATTTAAAACATAATATATATGTAACATCATATAAATTTAATCAAATGCAAATGTTGTACTTATAAATAAATGATATATTTCAATATTGTTTCAAATGATAGTATTTGAACTAACAATATATTTCAAACCCGGATAATATTTAAAACAAAAGTACGAAATAATTCGTAGTAGTTGTAGAGATTATAATATTGGATTTAAAATTGAAATAGATTGGAAGATAATTTTGAATTTCGATTTGTTAATATTAAAGTCTATAACTTATTTTTGTAAAGTTCATATAAAGGTTGAAAATTATAGTCAAATCATTATTCATTATCATTATTATAAAATAAAATCTAAATCATATACCAAAGATGCATTCAATTACCGGAAAGTTAATTTGAATTTGTAATTTATATATATACAATATTGTATATTGTATACAATTACCAAAGATATTTTATATATATATACAATATTGTATATTGTATATATTGTATATGGTCCTTAAGTTATGAACCTTTATAAACACAATTAAATTAAGTTGTTTAAATGTAACAATATAGTCAAAATTTATATGTATATAAAATAATATATTTTAGTCAAATCATTATTATTAATATGGATAATTAATTATAAATTAATGGTTAATCATATACCAAAATTGTTTAGAATTACCATATTCAAAGCATTAACCTCCACTGACCTTAAATATGTAAGGTGAAATTTGAGTGCGTGATCAATTTTATAACTATCCATTACATATACTTATTTATGTAAGATATAATATAAATAGAACGATAATAAAATTTTGAAATTAGAATCTTAAAACTAACAATATATTTCAAACCCGGGTAATATTTAAAACGAAAGTATGAAATAATTCGCAGTAGTTGTATAGATTATAATATTGGATTTATAATTGAAATAGATTTGAAGATAATTTTGAATTTCGATTTGTTAATATTAAAGTCTTGTAAGGCCCCGTTACCGGTAGCCCTACTTTAGTGTTGGATTTACTCATAAACGCAGTTCTAAATATCAGAGTTCATTAAAAACTTATGCGGAATAATAAAATAGTCAACCATTCGTTACAATCATCCATAATTTGTCTTTTTAAAACACAACGTAAAATATAGTGATAAAACATCTTAACCAAAATCCTCAGATGCCAGCTTCATCCAACCCTGCCATGTGTCCTCCTCAAGCTAACTGACTCATTCTACTCACCTGCGTGCATACTAAAAGTCAGCTACGCTGAGTGAGTTCTAGTTAATCACATAACATTCAGTACATTCATAACTACATACTTCCATACTTTCGTTTATGATATACTTACTTACCTCCGTACTTTCTTTCTTTCATTTACTTACCTTACGTTTTAAAGAGCATTACGCTCTATAACCTTCGCATATATTATTAGGGTATGCAATCCTTTATCCTTCGCATATATTATTAGGGTATGCAACCCTTTATCCTTCGCATACATTATTAGGGTATGCAACCCTTTATCCTTCGCATATATTATTAAGGTATGCAACCCTTTATCCTTCGCATATATTATTAGGGTATGCAACCCTTTAGCCTTCGCATATATTGTTAGGGTATGCAACCCTTTAACCTTACCTAGCCTTTCATTATCATATCCATACATTTAATACCATACACAACATAATCGTACATATTTCCTTATTCACATACACATATCTTACATACTACACTATACTTGCCTTAACAATACGTGCAATACCCGAAGGTCGTTCACGTACTGTCAAGCATACATACATAACTATCACAATCATCATTAAGATATACACTTACCATTTAAGGTGAGTGTATTAACATTCACATCGAGCATGCACACAGCCCCGAAAACATAACAAGGAAATGGGGCTAGAAACTCACCTGAATGCGGTTACGCTCACCGTTAATAGTTATTCCCTTCTTGAGCTGTGCACGGAAAACTGTATAATATTTACATATATCAATCAATTAACTATCGCTACTCATATCGTATTTCAATCTTTATATAACCCACCACGAATGGGGGTTCGGGGGCAGCGCCCCTGGCAGCGGGGTTCTAGGGGCGGCAGCCCCTAGCGGGGTCCAAGGGGTAGAGCCCCTGGCCCTGGATGGGGTTAAGCTGCCAGGTCAGCTTGAAAAAATTTTTATTTTCATTAACTGTCTTAAGGCAATTTTTATTAACATTTTAAATTATTTTCAAAGTTGGGCTTGTTTGCTAAGCCTAAGATAATAGGCCAGTTTGCCTTATATTAGATATGGGCTTAGCCCAACTATTTATTATAGTATCTGGGCCCAACTGTATTTAGGCCCAAAACCCAACAGCATGAGGTGGCCGAAAACATGGTCGAGATCCCTTTGGCAGAGAACTCATGACCGAGAACCATGCTTGACCGAAAACACATGTTTAGCCGAGAACCTTCATGGCCGAGAACCTGGTCACTGAAAACTCTTGTTGGACTTCTGTTGACCGAAAACCATAAGGTTTGACCAAGGGTCCTCAAGATTGGCCGAGAACCCCGAGCTCAGTTCTTTTTTTTACCTTAACATTTCTTTCCTTAGGTCAGTTAACCATTTCATGGTTTGTACCATGAACTTAACCACTTTTCACCATCATTTCAGCCGTTATACACCCATTATCACCATGACTACAAGATATAACCCGTTTTAGACTTAAAGCTTAGACCTTTATGGTTCAAAACGTTCTAGGCTAGATCTAGGGTTCATCTTTGAGCCGTATACCATCATAAGGCCATTAGGTCCATTTTAATCATCAAGTTTGTATTTTTATGAGACATCTAGGTCCAATCTACTCTAGGGTCAAGTTTCATGGCAAAATATTCATAAAAATGTAACCTTTAAACGCAAAGTACATACCTTTATATGATTATTAGGTCACGGCTAGCTTGTTATGAGTTATTGATCCTGTATCTAGCTTGCAACCCAAAGATCTATCAACAAAAGGTTTGATTTTTGATCTTGGTTCCTTGATCTAGCTTGCTGCCGAAAGAGGAAGGTTTGTGTGTGTTTTTGTGGTGTAAAATGGATAAGATGGATGGAAATGGAAAGATTTAGGGTTTAAGGGCTATTTATACTCCCTTAAGCACATGGACCTATGGCCCATCTTTCCTTTTTAATCCATGATTAATTATCTTTAATTAACCTTCTTATCTTTCCCTTTTTACCATTTTACTATTCATCTATTTACTCAAGTAACTTTTCCATTATAAGAATTAATATGTAAAATATTATTATTTGAAAATTCGGGATGTTACAAGTCTATAACTTATTTTTGTAAAGTTCATATAAATGTTGAAAATTATATGGACCATCAATTATAAATTAATGGTTAATCATATACAAAAAATAGTTCAAGTATCTAGGATCATTTATTCAGAGCGATGGGGAATTAGACAGTGATGTGACCCATCGAGTCCAGGTAGGATGGTGTAGATGGAAAGCAGCCACAAGTATAGTGTGCGACAAGAGTTTCCCAACTAAACTAAAGGGAAAATTTTATAGGGTCGCAGTTAGACCTGCAATGCTATTAGGAACAGATTGTTGGGCCATCAAGAAGGCACAAGTGCGGAAGATGGAGGTAGCAGAAATGAGAATGCTACGATGGATGTGTGGGCACACAAGGTTAGACCGAATAAGAAATGTTGTGTTTCGGGAGAGATTAGGGGTAGCGAACATATCAAACAAGATAAGAGAGTGGAGATTGAGATGGTTTGGACATGTGATTTAGATCTCCAGATTCCGGCATAATACACCAAAATATTGGGCTGAGATCTAGAGTTTTACCGGAGTGAAAGTTTTTCCAGCGAGATACAAAGTCGGCTTGGCGAGATTTCACGTCAACAAATTGTTGTTCCGGGCAATTAGCACAATCGTTGGCTCCAGATCAGTTGGTAGTGAGAGTTGCATCTTTGTATCTCCGCCGAGTGGCAGTGGCATCTCCGGCGAGTGACACTCGTTTCCGGCGAGTGGCAGTTGCATCTCCGGCGGCTTCCGGTTGGTTTAGGATTGCTTGATTAGTTACGCGAGTTTACAGATCTTTTGCTTGATTAGTTACGCGAGTTTACAAATCCGGCATCTTCTCCGGCGGGGAAATCCGGCCAACGGCAACACCACAGATCTTTCTTTCTCCCCTGAGTCCCCTTACCTTACCCGTTTTTTATGTTATTATTATTATTATTATTATCATTATTATTATAGTATTACAACCTTTTATTATTATTATTAGTATTATTACCAGTATTATTATTATTATTATTATTAGTATTATTATTAGTATTATTATTATTATACTTACTACAAACCATTAATTATTATTATTAATATTTATTGGTATTATTATTATCGAGTGCCCTATTGCTTGTGTTTGTGAGATTAGTGCAACCATAGAGCGTAGGAACCATGATTATTACTTAAGACCATGTTCTGAAACGAGGGGTGTAGGAACGGTGTAACATCCTAAAATTTATAATGTTGAATAAAGAAAGATATGTTAGTGATTTCGCGTTTTTAATTATTAATATCGGGTAGGAGCGGATCAGGGACTTGGATTAATTGAGATGGGTTAAAAGAGAATGGGATTTAAGGGATATAAATATCCCCTAAACCCAAAAATATCTTCATTTACATCTATTCCTTCACACTTCCAAAACACACACACACCCCATACACAAGCCGACCGGCGGCCGAGATCCGAGGAGAGAGAGAGAGGCCGAGAGCCGTAGAGAGAGAGACCAAGATCCGAGAGAGAAGAGAGAGCGGTTGGTTGTGATTAAGCAAGGAAACAAGATCCAACAAGCTCAAAAAGGTAAGATTCTTGAACTTTGAAATTTAAAGATCCAAGCTTTTTAGTGTTAAGTGACCGGAAATTGTCGGGAAGCGTAGTGGGTGATATTGAACCATAGCGGGGGTGTTAAAATCGCTCGAAATGTTGGACAGAAACCAAACAGCAGGCTGTCTGGGCAACTTCGCCTTCATCTGGGCAACTTCGCCTTCATCTGGGCAACTTCGCCTTCAAGCGATGAACTTCGCCTGCAAGCTAAGTTCGCCTGATGAACTTTGCCTGCAGGCTAAGTTCGCCTGATGACAAGTTCGCCTGAGGTTTAAGTTCGCCTGATGACAAGTTCGCCTGAGGTTTAAGTTCGCCTGCCTGATGACAAGTTCGCCTGAGGTTTAACTTCGCCTAAAGCTAAGTTCGCCTGAGGTTTAACTTCGCCTAAAGCTAAGTTCGCCTGAGGTTTAACTTCGCCTGATGACAAGTTCGCCTGAGGTTTAACTTCGCCTAAAGCCAAGTTCGTTTAGAAAATAAATTAAAAATCTAATGAAAAATGTGTTAAGACAGTTAATGGAAATAAAATTTTTCCAAGCTGACCTGGCAGCTCGACCCCAGCCAGGGGCTCTGCCCCTTGGACCCTGCTAGGGGCTGCCGCCCCTAGACCCCGCTGCCAGGGGCGCTGCCCCGGACCCCCGTTCGTTGTGGGTCATATAAAGATAGAAATACATTATAAGTAGTGATAGTTAAATTGATATGTATACTTGTTATACAGTCAGCCGTGCACAACTGAAGAAAGGGATTACGATCAACGGAGAACGTAACCGTGTTCAGGTGAGTTTCTAGCCCCATTCCTTGTTATGTTTTCGGGGCTGTGTGCATACTTGATGTGTTGTTAATACATTTATCCTAAGTGATAAGTGTATGCCCTATGTGATATATGTGTTATGTAAGAATGATCGCTTGATGGTACGTGAAGGATCTTCGGATATTGCACGTACTGTCAGGTTGTAACGCTAGGTATAGGTAAGAATGTTATGTATGTTATGTATATGAGCATGGTAGTGATAATAGAAGAAAGAAATGATAACGTATGGTTGTATGGTTACGAAAAGGGTACCGAACCCTAATAATACTCGAGGTATGATGTATGGTTGTATGGTTACGAAAAGGGTACCGAGCCCTAATGATACTTGAGGTATGATGTATGGTTGTATGGTAACGAAGTGGGAATCGAACCCTTCTAATATTCGAAAACTAGGGACCAGACCCTTATAATATCTGTGATGATAGGGACCAGACCCTTATAATATCTGTGAAGTTAGGGAATCGAACCCTTCTAATATTCGAAAACTAGGGACCAGACCCTTATAATATCTGTGATGATAGGGACCAGACCCTTATAATATCTGTGATGTTAGGGAATCGAACCCTTCTAATATTCGAAAACTAGGGACCAGACCCTTATAATATCTGTGATGATAGGGACCAGACCCTTATAATATCTGTGATGTTAGGGAATCGAACCCTTCTAATATTCGAAAACAAGGGACCAGACCCTTATAATATCTGTGAGGTTATAGGGCGAAAGGCTTTTTAAAAAGTATGATTATGTATGTAAGGAAAGTATGAAGGTAAAAATGAACGTATGATTATGTATGTAAAGAAAGTAAGAAAGTAAAAATGAAGGTAAGAGCACTTAGGTGTATATGAAAGAAAGTTAAGAGATTAAGTATGAAATGTAAGAAGGTATTGTATGATTATGTGATTAACTAGAACTCACTCAACGTAGCTGACTTTTAGTATGCACGCAGGTGAGTAGGATGAGGCAGCTCGCTTGAGGAGACACATGGCACTGAACAGGAGTCTGGCATCTGAAGACTTACGATGTTTTAATTTTAATGTTTTAATGTGAAAGACAAAGGATGTTTTGGGACAAGTTGTGAAATATTGTAATGTTTTATGAAAGTTTTATTTTCCGCGTAAATGTTTTAATCAACTCTGATAGTTAGAACTGTGTTTATGAGTAAATCCAACACGAAAGTAGGGTTACCGGTAACGGGGCCTTACAAACGGGTAAAGATAGGGAGTATGTATTGCGTTTGGCTTCTTGGAATGTGGAACACTAAATAGTAAGTTGCTAGAATTGGTAGATGTGCTTAAAAGACGTAGGGTTCAGCTAGCATGTCTCCAGGAGACTAAGTGGAAAGGGCATAGAGGGGCTGAGTGTAATGGGTATAAGTTGTGGTACTCGGGGTCTTGGAGCTAGGAATGGAGTGGGGTTTCTAGTGGCTAAGGAACTACACACTAGTGTGGTGGAGGTGATAAGACATAATGATAGGATGTGGTTTTGAGATTAGTACTAGGAGAGGAAGTAGTGGCAGTAGTTTCTGCCTACGCGCCCCATGTAGGCTTAGGGGATCAGGAAAAGAGAGAATTTTGGGATGTCTAGACGAAGTGGTAGGGGGCATACCTAGGGGCGAGAGGATTTGTATAGGAGGTGATTTTAATGGACACATTGGTAGGGCTAACTATGGTTTTCAAGTCGTTCATGAGGGTTTTGGCTTTGGGGATAGGAATGAGACCGGAACTGAGCTCCTAGAGTTTGCGGTGGCACACGACCTAGGTATTTTAAATTCTTATTTTAAGAAAAAAGATTCTCATTTGATCACTTTTAGCAGTGGCGGATGCGACACGCAAATTGACTACCTTTTGATGAGACAAAGAGACCGAAGTTGGTGGAAAGACTGCAAAGTCATACCTGGGGAGACAGTTGTGGCTCAACATCGACTACTGGTGACAGATATATGCTTTAGAAATAAGCTTATTGGTCGAGAGAAAAAAGGTACACCTAGAATTCGATGGGGAAGCTTAAAGGATGAAAATCTCCTACTGTTTAGGGATAAACTCATAAGGCAGACACGAACTAGACTAAATGAGGACTCAACTCATTTATGGGAAGCTATGGCGACAAACATTATCCAAGTAGCAAAGGAGACTCTAGGGGTAACAACAGGAAAGGCAGGTGGGCATAAGGAGTCTTGGTGGTGTAATGAGGCCGTACAAGACAAGATAATGGGCAAACAACAACGTTTTAGGGAGCTTATGAGGTGCACAAATAAGGAGGAGCGAGTGGAATTGAGGGAGACCTACAAAACGGCCAAGAGAGAGGCGAAGAAGGCAGTGGCGGAAGCAAAGAACGCGGCCTATAAACGGATGTATGAAAGTTTAGAAACAAAAAAGGGGGAACATGCTATGTTTAAGATTGCCAAAGCTGGGGAGCGTAGAAGGAAAGATCTAGGACCGGTGAAGTTCATAAAGGATACAGATGGACATGTACTGGTCAAGGAGCAGGACATCAAGCTAAGATGGAAAACCTACTTCCACAATCTTTTTAACAATGGGAGAGATTACCAAGAAGAACATGACAGCACAACTTCCAACGACAACAACCGAATAACTGTTACTGCCGACGGATAACACGAGAAGAGGTACAGACTGCACTTAGGAGGATGGAAAGAGCTAAGGCGGTTGGCCCAGATAACAAACCCATTGAGGTGTGGAAGTGTCTGGGAGAGGAAGGAGTCATGTGGTTAACTAATCTCTTCAATATTATCCTCAAATCTGGTAAGATGCCAGACCAGTGGAGGAGCAGCGTCGTAGTTCCTATATATAAGAACAAAGGAGACACCCAATGTTGTGGTAACTACCGGGGAATCAAATTACTAAGCCATACTATGAAGCTATGGAAAGAGTGATTGAGGTCAGAATTAGACGGGAAACCCAGGTTACAGTGAACCAATTTGGCTTCATGCCGAGGCGTTCCACCACAGAGGCAATACACCTTATAAGAAGATTGATGGAAAAGTATAGGGAGAAGAAACGTCACCTGCATATGGTGTTTATTGACCTTGAAAAGGCATACGATAGTGTGCCAAGACAGGTGCTTTGGGAGTTCTTGGAGGGTAGAGGTGTACCGACGAAATATATAAAGATAATTATGGATATGTATACTAGGAGCGCAACAAGTGTGCGTGCGCCCATGAGGGATACTGAGTTCTTCCCCGTAGAGGTAGGACTTCACCAGGGGTCAGCGCTGAGTCCGTTTCTTTTTGCAGTAGTCTTGGATGAGTTGTCAAAGTCGATTCAGGGGACGCTAGCATGGTGCATGATGTTCGCAGACGATATTGTGTTACTTGCGGAGACAAAACAAGATCTAAACATGAGGTTAGAGGAGTGGCGATCAACCTTAGAGACAAAATGTTTAAGGATTAGTCGCTCTAAGACGGAGTACCTCCACTGTGATTTTGGGGGGGTAAATGACAATGATGACACACAGATCACCATTGAAGGGCAGGTGGTACCGCAGGTAACGAAGTTCAAGTATCTAGGATCATTTGTTCAGAGCGATGGGGAATTAGACAGTGATGTGACCCATCGAGTCCAGGTAGGATGGTGTAGATGGAAAACAGCCACAGGTATATTGCGCGACAAGAGTTTCCCAACTAAACTAAAGGGAAAATTTTATAGGGTCGCAGTTAGACCTGCAATGCTATATGGAACAGATTGTTGGGCCATCAAGAAGGCACAAGTGCGGAAGATGGAGGTAGCAGAAATGAGAATGCTACGATGGATGTGTGGGCACACAAGGTTAGACCGAATAAGAAATGTTGTGTTTCAGGAGAGATTAGGGGTAGCGAACATATCAGACAAGATAAGAGAGTGGAGATTGAGATGGTTTGGACATGTGAAGAGAAGACATTCGACGAATCCTGTTAGATCCGTAGAAAACATGACTATAGAGGGAAGGAGGGGTAGAGGACGACCGAAATTGACTTGGGATGAGAGGATTAGGCGTGATTTGATAGACCTAAATCTCTCAGAGGACATGATTGGAGATAAGAATTCTTGGAGAAGTAGGATTAAAGTTAAAGATTTTTAGGGAGAAATGAGCACCTTAAGGCTTCTATTCACCTTATTTTAGTATGTGTATTATTATTATTATTATTTTATTATTACTATTATTGTTTTTATTAGTACTATTATTATTATTATTATTATTATTATTATTATTATTATTATTATTACGTCATTTACTTTATAATGCATCATACATATGTATTACAGAGTTGAGGGTCTCTCTGGAAGCCACCTCTTTATCCCGTTGGATAGAGGTACAGTGTGCCTACATCCCACCCTCCCCAGACCCTACTTATAGCTTTGCTGTTGGTGGGACTTAACTGGGTATGATTGATTGATTGATTGATTGATATTTAAAGCATTAACCTCCACTGACCTTAAATAGGTAAGGTTTAATTTGAGTGCGTGATCAATTTTATAACTATCCATTACATATACTTATTTATGTAAGATATAATATAAATAGAAATGATAATAAAATTTTGAAATTAGAATATAAATAGTAATCAGATAGTTTTGTAAATTATCAAAATAAGGTAATATAACTTATCTTTGAAAATTTTAGTCAACTTATTATTTAAATTATTGATCATTAATTCTGAAATTAAGTTGTTTAAATGTAAAAATATAGTCAAAATTTAAATGTATATAAAAAATATATTTTAGTCAAATCATTATTATTATACACCATTAATTATAAATTAATGGTTAATCATATACCAAATTTGTTTAGAATTATCATATTCAAAGTATTGACCTACGTTGACCATAAATATGTAAGGTCAAATTTGAGTGCATGATCAATTTTATAACTATCCATTATATTTACTTATATATGGTGATCAATTTTATAACGATAATAAATTTTTTAAATTAAAATATAAATAGAAATCAAATAGTTTTGTAAATTATAAAAATACGGTAATATAAGTTATGTTTTAAATATAGTCAAAATTTAAATCTATATAAAATAATATATTGTAGTTAAATCATTAGTATTATTATGGACCATTATTTATAAGGAAATTCAAAATGTTAATTAAAGTGTGATTGAGTTAATTAAAGTATTTAAATTACCATATTCATGTTAATTCGGTTATTTAAACAAATAAGGAAAGTCAAACAAAATAAATTGTATTAATGGATAATTAAATATGTACATGAATATACATGATTATTCAAAAAATAAATATACATCAATATAAAAAATACATCTTATAAAGTCATCCTCAATCTGTCAAATTAGATAATATGAGTTGGACAATAACCTGAAATAATAAAATCAAATATTAATATTGATATTATGAATTATTTAATTATAATTAATAAACGGAAAGTTTTAAAGGTGTTACCGGAAAAACGAAATTGTGAGAATGACCATGGTATCTCGGATTTTTTTCGTAGAATTTAAATTGAAATTGGGTTGTATGACTCGTGACATTCACCTGAAATTATAAAGTAGAATATTAATGTTTATGTTATGGAACATTTGATATTTAATTTATAACCGAAAAATTTAAATGTCTTACCGAAAAATAACAAATAATGATAATAACCATGGTATCTCCGTTTTTTATTAAGAAATTAAAATTAGAGTTTCCGTAAATTATTCGGGTAAATTACCTGAAATAATAAAGTTTTGTTATAACATTGATATAATGGAATATTATAATTATAATTTATAACCAGATAATTTAAATGTGTCTTACCGGAAAAGCGAAATAATGATATTGAATATGGATGAAGCTGATTTATATTTAGAATATAGAAGAAAAACATGTATAGCAAAAAAACAAGAAAAATATTAAACTTCAAATAAATATAAAACACCCATTGTTATAGGTATAACACATAAATGGAAAACTTACCGGAATAACGTAAATACGTAGAAATATTAGCTTCATCGTCGTTTCTGATTTAGAACCTAAACTGATTTTAAAAAAATCAGTTAACAATAAAAACAAAGATAAAATGTTAGATCTACAATAACCGAAAGAAAATATGATTTTGCTGGAAAAATATATAACCCTGCCGGAAAATCATATAACATTGTTGGTCATTAAAGTATAATATATAGCCTTACCGGAAAACGATTAATCTCGATCTACATTACCGGAATATAGAAGATGGTGGATGGTGGAGTTAGTAAGCAGAGAGAGAGAGATAGAGATAGAGATTAAAATGATTAGGGTGGAAAATTATAAGGTTTAAATAGTGTGTGAGATGACACGTGATAGAATATTAGAATACATGAGAATGGAAACATGCTAACTGGATTGCACATGTGGACAGCCTAGAAGAAGACCATGTGTCCACATTGTATTGCTTTAATAGTATTTAAAGATTTATCAACTTTGTATTCGGAAAGTTCCACGTAACATATGCCCATTTTTGTTTTTTTGAATTTAATATATATGTGGTACTCTAATACGTTCTTATACAAAGCTTAAAATATGAATTTTCATTTTTAGTTTTTTTTTTGCAATGTCTACACATAATTGAAAAAAACCCAAAAATAAGCGACCCGAAACCGAAAATAACCGGAAAACAGAAAAATCGAAAACTGAACGGCATGTATATTCAAGTAACCGATTACTTTGGTTTCGGTTTGGTTTCGCCTAATAACGAACCAAACCGAACTGTGCTCAGCGCTAGTATATAGTTTATATCATAAGATTTTTTTATTAATAATTAAATAATTTATTGAAATGTTGCGTTTAATTAATATTTAAGTTAATTATAGTGATCTTAAATACTAGAGAAGATAAATTTAATTATTTTGGTATTTTGGTCTTTCTTTTAATTCGTTTAAATACAAAAAAAATATTATTTTATAAAATAATTCTGATTTTTTAAATTCACTGTCGTGTCTTTTCACACTAATATATTTCGTTTTCTTTTTATTTTAATATAACTTAAAAATATTTTTTGTTTATTGCTTTCCATATATTTCGTCACAAAGTGTTTGTCTATACGCGTTTTGATTTATTTTTTAAAAAAAACTAGTCCCGCCGCACAAACTATGTTTTGCTAGTTTACTTAATTTTTGCAGTTTATAATTTATTTTTATTTTCTAGAAAATTTTAATTGTACTTATATTGTTTAGGAAATTTTTTAAACTTTAATATCTTTGAAGATTAATTAATATTCCCGACGGATTATCGATGAGAGGTTTCACTAGTATAACCTAGATGAAAGCGTCGATGATTCGTCGTGAAAGCATTCACTGTTTTCCGGTGCAAAGTATACGTTGGCATTTTGTAAAATCACTGGCAAATCCCACATTAACCATGGACAAAAGTGATCCTTGGTTAATACGTAAATGCACGCCTCTTAAATCACCAACGCCTTTTTGGCTTAAAGTTAGTGGACGAGAGGAGAGTTCCACAGTTACGCATGCTCAGGTGGGAGTATTAGCAGGATAGGTGACCTCCTGGGCAACCAAAAACAAATCCGTGAGCTCTTCGTGGGCAAAACGGACAATATTGGTGGTGCGAGGAGCCGGATGTTACAAGTGGTATCAGATCCACTCTTGTGTCGTTCGTGATGGTGGGGCAAACCTCATCAGAGACGGCGAGTCCCCGAGGGTATCGTGAGGTACACCGTACGCCTTAGGCAAATCCCACATTCTGGATGGAATGGTGGGGTAAACCTCATCGAGGACGATGGGTCCAAAGGGGTGTGTTTGTAACATCCTAGCAAATCTCAGATCGGCCGTGGACAAGAGTAATCATTGGTTCATAAATAAATGTCTCGCTTCTTAAATCACCAACGCGCTTTGGGCTTAACGGTAGTGGACGAGAGGAGAGTTTCACAATTAAGCGTGATCAAGTGGGAGTAGTAGCATGATGGGTGACCTCCTGAGAAGTCTCCACCTGGGCAACCAAAATCAAATCCATGAGCTCTTCGTGGACAAAACGAACAATATTGGTGGTGCGAAGGGTCGGATGTTACACATTTATCGCTAAAAAATCTGACGGTGATAATCCGTTGGAAACAAGCTCAAGGTCGACTTTAGAAAAGTTGTTGGTAACATGTCAATAAAGTTTGTCACAAGTGATCATGCATTTAGTAATATCCATAGATGATTTTATTGTACCAAATGAATATACCCACAACCAAAATCGGACAGTTAATAATGGCCTTACCGACAATATATAAAAGTGTGGCGCGCAATACTTCTTTGTTTAGTCCTCATTTTTCTTATAACTTTCTTCCCCTAAACTTCCAACCGATCTTGTGCTTATACCATAGACACATCCTTGTTAGATATTTTAGTGTGATTGAATTGACTTTTCGATCAATTTAAATCATATCATAATATACATTAAACAAGTTAGGAGGTGCGTGGTATACACGAGTTTTAGTTTATCATGATATTAGGGGCGAAACTCCTAACAAACGGGGTTTTCAAGGGTAGTGTCAAGTAGCCAAAGGCAAAATATGGGCGGATACTATTAATTATTTAAAACTCCAAATGGTAATTGCTAACAGACCCCAATTGTACATCGATCATCCCATGCATTTGGTTGAATACTCTCATTCTGTGGTTCAAGAATTCACTCTCAAAATTCATATACGAAGCTCTTGATCTCGTCAGAGTTTTATCCGATTGATATATGTGTATTTGGAAAATCACCAAATAGTTTCAATCTAAAAGTGCAAATGACTCTCAGAAATTTCCCAACATCTCCATCACCTGTGGTGAACCACAACCGCACCTCTATCCATGGTTAGGCCTTAGTCCAAGTTGCTCAAAATTGGCCACCTCCGGTATACCGATTGAGTACTACACTAATCAGAAGCACAAACCATCTCACTTAAGGTCGTGTTGTCCTTCATATCTTAAATTGCCTCAAACGCCCTTTTTAGAATTATATTACTCGTTATATATACAAGTATAAAGTTAGGAGTCAAATTTTTTATCATTAATTCACTTATGAAATTGCATTTTTGTACATGGGAAGCAAGGTTTGAATTCGATGAGAAAGTTCATCTCTCATGCATCTATATATTATAGTTGAAGAAAAATGATTTGTTTATATATAAAGGAGTTGGGTTGATTAACTGGTAACATCGACCTGCGCTAATCAAGTATTTCTTATTGTTTACTCTAATATTTTTCTCATTAATAAAAGGTTGAGTGAGGTTGTAAATTAACATATTATATTATTATAGTTTGGTACTAGTTCGTTCATACTTCATACTCTCTATGTGCGCCATATATCTTAATTATTAATTTTGGTTTAAGTTTAGAACTAACTAATCTATTAAAGCAATACAACTTTGTCAACATAATATTTAACAATGCACTTCACGTAGAATGCCAAGTAGATGTCATGTCATTATTTTTCATTATATTATGATTCATGACCTGTTTCCTATTATGGGCCATGACCCATAAGGCTTTATAAAATTCTGAAAAATAAATTATTATGTGATACGGATTTCGAACTTAAGACCTTATGTTTCAAACCAAATGTGCTTACGAACTCTACTAAAGTGGTAATTATATGTGTTTGATTTCTTGGCTTAACATATATAAATGTAATTTCTTTTCAGGTATAATATAACAAACCACAAATAAAAGATAAAAGAGATAAGTGAAGGAAATTCCATCCCACATTGGTGGAGGAAAGAAATGGAGAAGGTACCACCATAGTATAAATATGTTTGTAAGTTCTTGTCCCAAATCGCTAGATTAACAAACTAGTGAGCTCTTTATAAGAAAGAAAATTTATATGTTAATCTTCTTATAAGACAAATCACACCCAGTGGTCCTAGCGCAGGCTGAAAAGCACCTGAACGCGCACGGGCTCGGGCTCGGGCTCGAGCACGGGCAAAGTGGCGCTTTGATGGCGCACGCTCGCATCGCTACTTAAGGGCCGCCTTAGTATTTTTGTCTCCCATTGCGATACGCAACAGGTTTGGGTTAGCCTCATCGCGTACCGCGATGACGTGCAACCTTATCCAAATATACGGCGGCGTAACGATACGCGATAGGCTGATATAGCAACCCATCGCGTACCGCGACGTGGAGGTTACGCAGAGGACACGTGGCGTGCGACGTAGCAGGCCATGGGCTGACTCAACATAGCTACAAGCTTCTTCGCGATACGCGACGGCTTTCTATTTATGGCCATCGCGTACTGCGATGAGGTCCAAAATCTGCCATAAATAGAAAGGAAACAGGACATTCACAATTCTCTCAAGATTTCGTTCTCTCTCTGAATTTACACACACATATATTAATATATATATTAAGAGTATAATACCGAGTTGTCGTAACGATACCATATCCGATCGAGAGAAATATTCACGAATCCGAAAGCTCTGCCTGTTAAGGTATGACATTGTGCCATCGTGTAAAGTTTCTACTCTCGTGATTATCGTTATGATTATTGGTTTTATACTAATCTAGGTATACTACATTGTGTTTATCCTAGGTGCTTAATACCAAGAGGCGTTTTCTTTAATTGTAAACCTAAAAGGTGAGACGTTCAAGTTTTTATACCACTCACATTTTCATGAGACAACTATTTTTCCGACACTGTCATGGTGATTTCAAACCCTACAAAACCCATGATAGATTGTCTAAATATTTTTAAATGTATTTATAAAGTGTTTTAAATACATTACCGTGATTAAGTCTCTGTAGACTTACGGGATGGTTACTACTGGTATTGTGGGGTTTTGTATACAAGGCTTGCCTACTGGGCTATTACACGTTACTTATTGGACAAGTGTTAGCCAATAAGTAATATGACCACAGTCATAGATACGGTCGAGTGACAAGTACATTTCGGTAATTTGTAAGCAGGCAGGTGTAAAAACATCTTAATGTTGTAACTGTAAAATGTGTCTTTTACAAATGAATGTACTCACCATTATTTCTTGCTGATCAAATCTTTTAAATATGTTTCAGGTGACTTGTTAGAGACAAAGGAATGATGTCTGCGGGATTCCAGCTTAAATAAGTGGCTTGTCACCAGAATAAAGAAACGTGTTTTGTAAATAAGGGTTTAACCCTATAAAACTTATGTTTGTAACAAAAGGGATTAAATTCCCGTTTTATCATAATAATAATCTCGGTGTTTTTATAACTCTAATCATTTTTCTTAACTACGGTTCTGATGAAATTTTTCGCTGCAAAATAATTTAATAAACACCGATACCACCAATCAATGTTCACGGCTCCCCTCCCGGGGTATAGGGGTCGGGGGCTGTGATAGCTGAAGTGGTATCAGAGCCACTGGTTTTAGCAATATGGGTATTTTAATAATACCTAATGTTAAAAATTAATGTTAGGAAATACATGCATTAACCTATGTGTTAACCAATAAGATTTTAACCACATGTGAAAATAATTATTACTTTCTTTTGGAGTTCGTTGTTTTATTGTTTTTGATTAACACCATGAGTGAGCTAGTTGATGCTTTTGAACACATATCCGTTAACTCCACGAATATAGAAGAAGGAGAATGTAGTCAACAACACCCTAAAAGAAGAAGAAGGCTGAAAGACTGGCAACGAGGGTTGAGAAGAAATAAGAAAGGAAAAACCACAGTCAAACAACCAACTCAACCATAACCTGAATTCAACCACAACCTAAACAACCAATTCAACCACAACCTGAACAATTAACTCAACCACAACCAAATCAACAACCACAACAAATTGAACCACCACCAACTTTACCACCACCCATGTCAACAATACCAATGGAGGAGCGACTAGGCAGATGCCTAGATGAATGTGATAACTTTCAACCGATATTCAACGATATGGGTGCAGCAAGTTCCAGCAACCCTAATATGCCATCCCAGGACCCAAATAATGCACTGCTCCATGATGATATTATCAGCCAAGCTCAAATGGAAGAATGGTGGACGAATGATTGGCAATATCAAACAATGATGTCAAATCCTTATGCACCATTCCAAGCTGAAACTGCAAACTACCCCACCATGACACCGGAGATGAAGACAGAGCTCCGTCACTATGGGGAAGAATTAGTGGATACCGCCAATAGACTGAGGGATGTTATGGCCGAGAGCCATATATATAAAGCCATATATATATATATAATATTTATATGTTCATTATCGTAATTTCTTTGGTATAAAAAAAGTGTGTATGTATATAAGAAAAGTGTGTGGTGACGCATATATATAGTGTGTAGATTTAAAATATGGTGATGCATATCTATAAAAAGAGTAAATGTCGCAAAGATCGACGATTTTGACATATTCTGTGCCTATGTGTTATTTTATGCTTATGTGTTATTAATATCTTGCGACCTTATTATTTGATTACGATATTAATAATTTCTTTCTTAAATGTAATTCAGATGTCGAATGAGCACAATCGCGAAAATGAGCATAGTCACGTAAATGAGCACAATCCCGGAACGAGCATAATCATGAAATTCATAATCAAGAAACTCATCTGAATATGAATGCTATTGAAAATATGATAGTTATGAAAATCACTGAAGCAATTCCTTTAATTTTTGATGCTATTGGCAACCTGTTTCTGTAATTAGGCATAAGACCGAGAGTAATAAACGTAAGTCTAACGATGAGGCTAGTCATAGCGTGAATGGAGGAAATAACAACCCATTACCCAAAAAGTCAAAAGTTCATGGTTGTACTTACAAAGATTTCTTGGCCTGTAAACCAACCGAATTCTCTGGAAAAGAAGGACCTATATCAGCACTACGTTGGTTAGAAAAGACAGAAGCTATTATAAGAATCAGTAAATGTGCTGAAGAAGATAAAATATTGTATGCTTCTAACCTCTTCATTAATGAAGCAATGGAATGGTGGAACACGGTATTCCAGTCAAAAGGAAGTCACATAGTTTATACTATGATCTGGGAAGAGTTTAAAGAAATAGTAGAAAGGAAATTTTGTCCACCTCATGAAAGAAAATATTGCTACTATGTTCTTAAAACACAAGATGGAAGGTGTGAAGTGTCCTGAGTATACGACAAAATTCTTCGAATATGCGAGAATGGTGCCGGCTTTGGCTTCGCCAAAATCAGTACTAATTTCTCGTTATATTTGGGGATTAGTAAGTGAAATCCGCGATCTGGTACAGTCAGCTAGACCTCAGACTATTGAAGAAACAGTTGAGCTAGCGAATACCCTGACAGACGGATTAGTCCGGATTCAGGAAGAAAACAAAAAGAAAGATCTAGCCCAGAAGATTACCCAACAGTTTCAGAAGAAAGGAACAGGGCAATCTTATGGTCATCCTTTCTGTAAAACTTGCAGAAAAAAGCATTCAGGGAGATGCGCATTTAAGAAAACTAAGTATTGCAATTATTGCAAAATGGCTAGACATACAGATGAAGAATGTAGAAGAAAAGAAAGTCGTGTTTGTTATAACTGCGGAGAACCTGGCCACATCCGTCCAGAATGTCCAAAGCTGATAAAGGTGCCTGACAACAAAGCAAAGAACACAGATGGACCTAAGAAGAATGCACGAGCTTTTCAGCTTACTTCACAAGAAGCAGCAATGATTCCAGACGTCATTGCGGGTACGTTTCTTATCAATAACGTTTACGCTAAAGTATTGTTTGATTCCGGAGCAAACAAAAGTTTTATAAACACGAAGTTTTGCCAAGCCTTAAATCAACCATTAACCAAACTCCATCAAGTTTGCACGGTAGAAACGGCCAATAGAAATTCCATTCATATTCATGAAGTAGTTCAAGAAGAAAATATAAACTTACTAGGCCACCAGTTTAAAGCAAATTTACTCCCAATGAATCTGGCTGGATTCGATGTTATATTAGGAATGGACTGGTTAGCAGCCAATCATGCTCGAATCCTATGTAATACAAATTCTGTTGAAATTCGCTCGTCAACAGGAGAAATTATTACAATTCAAGGAGATAAGATGCTCAAGCCTAGAAAGTTCATATCAATAATGAAAGCGGCAAGCTATCTAAGGAAACAAGGCGTGGTATATATGATTTCTGTAATCATTAGCGCCAAAGGAAAAGAGTCAAAAGAAATTCCGGTAGTATCGGAATATCGTGATGTTTTTCTAGAAGATTTACCTGGACAACCGCCTGATCGAGAAGTTGAATTTAGAATTCATATAATACCAGGAGTAGCGCCAGTTGCTAAAGCACCATATTGATTAGCGCCAACAGAAATGTTAGAATTAAAGAAGCAACTAGATGAATTGCTAGAAAAAGGTTTTATACGACCTAGCTCATCACCCTAGGGAGCACCAGTACTGTTTGTCAAAAAGAAAGATGGGTCGATGCGTATGCTTATCGATTATAGAGAATTGAATAAAGTCACAATTAAGAATCGGTATCTTTTACCGAGAATTGATGATTTATTCGATCAACTCCAAGGAGCTCGATATTTTTCTAAAATCGATTTACGCTCAGGATACCATCAATTAAAAGTGCAAGAAGAAGATGTTCCTAAAACAGCTTTTAGGACAAGATATGGTCATTATGAGTTTACAGTCATGCCATTTGGTTTAACCAATACAACAACTGCATTTATGGATATGATGAACCGAATATGCAAACCATATTTGGATAAATTTGTAATCGTTTTCATAGATGATATACTTATTTATTCCAAAACCAGTGAAGATCATGTCAAACATCTTCATAAACTTCTGACACTATTGAGAAAAGAAAAGCTTTATGCTAAATTCTCAAAATGTGAATTTTGGTTACAAGAAGTACATTTCTAGGACACTTGATTAACCATGAAGGTATTCACATGGACCCTTCCAAAATAGAAGCTATTACTAATTGGGAAATTCCAAAAACTCCTACAGAAATTCGAAGTTTCTTAGGATTAGCAGGATATTATAGACGCTTCATTCAAAATTTTTCCCGAATAGCAGTTCCGTTAACCAAGTTAACGTGTAAGAATGTCAAGTTTGAATGGGGACCTAAGCAAGAAGAAGCTTTTATAACTTTGAAGCAAAAGTTAAAAAATGCCCCAATACTTGCGCTACCATAAGGAACTGAAGATTTCACAGGTTGTTGTGATGCTTCTAAATCAGGCTTGGGATGCGTACTAATGTAACGTGAGAAAGTTATTGCTTACGCATCTAGACAATTAAAGAAGCATGAAGAGAATTACACAACACATGACTTAGAATTGGGAGCAATAATTTTCGCCCTAAATATCTGGAGACACTATTTATATGGTAGTAAGTTTACCGTATTCACAGATCATAAAAGTTTAAAATATATCTTTGGGCAAAAGGAGCTTAACATGAGGCAAAGACGCTGGATGGAAATTCTTAATGACTATGATTGTGAAATCCTATACCGTGAAGGTAAGACAAATATAGCAGCCGATGCGTTAAGCAGAAAAGAGCATGAGAAACCTAAAAGAGTGCGAGCTCTAAGGTTAAAACTTCAAATCAATTTAATTGATGAAGTAAAGAATGCTCAGAAACAAGCAATAGAAGAAAATAATGTTGCTGATGAGAAAAGAAATGGTACCATTGATCTACTTGTCAAAGGAAATGATGAAATTCTCCGAAGGGGGAACGGGATCTGGATACCAATCATAGGAGGATTACGAGAAAAGATTCTCGAAGAATCCCATAAATCCAAATACACAATGCATCCTGGAAGAGATAAAATGTATCAAGATTTGAAGAAAATCTATTGGTGGATAGGAATGAAAAAGGACATAACTAGTTATGTTTCAAAATGCTTAACTTGTTCACATGTTAAAGCATAACATCAGAAGCCATCCAGATTACTTCAACAATTAGAAATGCCAGAATGGAAATGGGAATTAATAACAATGGATTTTGTTACAAAATTACTTACCACAAGAAGAGGTAATGACACAATCTGGGTGATTGTGGACAGATTAACAAAATCAGCTCATTTTACACCAATGAAGGAAACTTTCAAAATGAAACAATTAGCTAAGTTGTATGTAGACAAAGTTGTCTCATTACATGGAGTTCCATTATCCATTGTATCGGATCGGGATAGCCGTTTTACTTCTCAATTTTGGAAAAGTTTCCAAGTAGCTATGGGAACAAAATTAAACTTGAGCACGGCATATCATCCACAGACTGATGGTCAAAGTGAAAGGACCATACAAACATTGGAAGACATGCTAAGAGCATGTGTAATAGATTTTGGTGGAAATTGGGATAACCATTTACCACTAATAGAATTCTCATATAATAACAGTTATCATACAAGTATTAATGTTGCCCCATTTGAAGCCCTGTATGGACGAAGGTGCAGAACTCCAGTGTGTTGGGCAGAAATAAGAGGAAAACAATTATCAGGTCCTGAAATTGTATAAGAAAGTACTGATAAGATAAATCAAGTTAATGAAAGATTAAAGACCGCACGAGATCGTCAGAAAAGTTATGCTGATTATCGACGTAAACCATTGGAATTTCAAGTTGGAGACAAAGTGCTACTGAAAGTATCTCCATGGAAATGAGTAATCCGATTTGGTAAAAGAGGAAAGTTAAGTCCAAGATTTGTTGGACCATTTCAAATTCTCAAACGAATTGGACCAGTAGCCTATCAGCTAGAATTACCTGAGGAAATGTCAGGTATACATGATGTATTTCATGTAAGTAACTTAAGGAAATGTTTAGCTGATAAAACACCTGAAGTTCCCTTCAAGATATAAAGGTAAATGAAAAGTTGAAATTCGTTGAGAAACCCTTGCAAATTAAAGATAGAAAGATCAAGAATCTTAAGCATAAAAGAATAGTTCTGGTAAAAGTGAAGTGGGATTCAAAACGTGGACCAGAATATACATGGGAATTGGAATCGGTAATGAAACGGAAGTACCCACACTTATTCCAATCAAATCTCGAGGACGAGATTCAAAATAAGGAGGGGAGACTATAACAAACCACAAATAAAAGATAAAAGAGATAAGTGAAGGAAATTCCATCCCACATTGGTGGAGGAAAGAAATGGAGAAGCTACAACCATAGTATAAATAGGTTTGTAAGTTCTTATCCCACATCGCTAGATTAACAAACTAGTGAGCTCTTTATAAGAAAGAAAATTTATATGTTAATGTTCTTATAAGACACATCACACCCAGTGGTCCTAGCAGAGGGTGCGAAGCGCCCGAACGCGCATGCGCACGGGCACGGGCACGGGCGAAGTGAGATGGGCGCAATGTGGCGCCTTGATGGCGCACTTTGCACTTCGCACGCTCGCATCGCCGCTAAGGTTCGCCTTAGTATTTTTGTCTCCCATCGCGATACGCGACAGGTTTGGGTTAGCCTCATCGCGTACCGCGATGACGTGCAACCTTATCCAAATATATAGCGGCGTAGCAATACGCGATAGGCTGATATAGCTACCCATTGCATACCGCGACGTGGAGGTTACGCAGAGGACACGTAGCCTGTCACGTGGCGTGCCACGTAGCAGGCCTAGGGCTGACTCGACATAGCTACAAGATTCTTCGCGATACGCGACGACTTTCTATTTGTGGCCATCGCGTACCGCAATGAGGTCCAAAATCTGCCATAAATAGAAAGGAAACAGGACATTCACAATTCTCTCAAGATTTCGTTCTCTCTCTGAATTTACACACACATATATTAATATATATATTAAGAGTATAATACCGAGTTGTCGTAACGATACCATATCTGATCGAGAGAAATATTCACGAATCCGAAAGCTCTGCCTGTTAAGGTATGACATTGTGCCATCGTGTAAAGTTTCTACTCTCGTGATTATCGTTATGATTATTGGTTTTATACTAATCTAGGTATACTACATTGTGTTTATCCTAGGTGCTTAATACCAAGAGGCGTTTTCTTTAATTGTAAACCTAAAAGGTGAGACGTTCAAGTTTTTATACCACTCACATTTGCATGAGACAACTATTTTTCCGACACTGTCATGGTGATTTCAAACCCTACAAAACCCATGATAGATTGTCTAAATATTTTCAAATGTATTTATAAAGTATTTTAAATACATTACAGTGATTAAGTCTCTGTAGACTTACGGGATGGTTACTACTGGTATTGTGGGGTTTTGTATACAAGGCTTGCCTACTGGGCTATTACACGTTACTTATTGGACAAGTGTTAGCCAATAAGTAATATGACCACAGTCATAGACACGGTCGAGTGACAAGTACCTTTCGGTAATTTGTAAGCAGGCATGTGTAAAAACATCTTAATGCTGTAACTGTAAAATGTGTCATTTACAAATGAATGTACTCACCAGTATTTCTTGCTGATCAAATATTTTAAACATGTTTCAGGTGACTTGTTAGAGACAAATGAATGATGTCTGCGGGCTTCCAACTTAAATAAGTGGCTTGTCACCAGAATAAAGAAACGTGTTTTGTAAATAAGGGTTTAACCCTATAAAACTTATGTTTGTAACAAAAGGGATTAAATTTCTGTTTTATCATAATAATAATCATGGTGTTTTTATAACTCTGATCATTTTTCCTAACTACAGTTCTGTTAAAATTTTCCGCTGCAAAATAATTTAATAAACACCGATACCACCAATCAATGTTCACGGCTCCCCTCCCGGGGTATAGGGGTCGGGGGATGTGATATATAAACCCAAAATTATATTTAACTGTTAATATTTTCATAATTCACAATATCACATTGTCTTCTCATATCTCTTTAATACAACCATTTAAGATTGTTCGTCGGGTTTCTCTTTTTATTTTAAAATATAATATATTTTTATTTATTTTTCTTTTACAACAAAACTTTAGTCTTTGTAAATTTAGTTTTTAAATGCGAACCTTACCCTATTAGAAAAGTTGGTTCAAATAATATTATAGAATTTGAGCTTTTTAAATAGGCATGAAGTGGGCTGGAGTCTGGACATGAATTATTCATATACATGAAAAGTATTAAAACTATAATTTTTTTTATTTTTAAACTAATAACGTATTAATTACATTGCCCGGTTCATATATCTGGTTCGACCGGTTCAACCGGTCCGACCAGTAAACCAGTTAAGTATTTGATTCGATATCTGATCCGGTTATAAAAACATTGGATATAATATTACTCAAGCATGTTAATCAATATATTAATATTTAATCTTGTAAATTCTTTAAAAAAAGTCATAACTAAAGTGCAAATGTTTCATTTCCATGTCATCAGCCTTTCAAGGAGTTCACTTCTTTTAAATCAACCAAAGCCATTTTGGCCTTTTGGCCCTCTCCACAACCCTTAGGCAACAAAACAATATACATTTCCAACCCATCATGATTCATGAGCATAACCCTACCCTACCCTACCCTCAAACCATGATCATCCATCCCTAAACAAACATATAACGTATGTAAACATCTTCTCAACCCCTCAAATATGGAGGCTTTAGCTTCCATTGTTTGTCTCTCCGGCAACAATGGTAGCTTACAAGGTCCACCCATCAAGGAACCACCGCCACCACCACCACCTCCACCAAACAAACACCTAGATGTCCTTGCATTCGAGGCCGCTCGGGCCGTCTCTCGCCTTCTTAACCTCTACCGATCCCTCTCCGACCCCGAAGTATCCCGCCTCAGAAAAGAAATCTTCAAATCCAAAGGCATATTATATCTCAATTCCGACGATGAAGGCTATCTTCTAAAGCTTGCATGCGCCGAAAAGATTGAAGATCTTGACAATGTGGCTATAGTTGTTGACAGGCTTGGCCGAAAATGCCCCGAGTTTACGTTGAAAGGATTCAATATCATTTACGCCGAGGTCAAGGCAGGTGGAACGGATTTAAGGAAATTCGAATATGGTTCGAGTAAAACAAAGAACAAAATACGTAAATTAAAGAAGTTCTTGTTGGCTACATTGTGTTTATATGGTTCCATGCACACTAGTTCTCATTCAAGAAATGAAGTATCCGACAAAAAACCTAATTCTAATTCTCCCGTACCGTTCAAGAACATGTTTAGCTTTCCGCTAATCGAGTGGATGATTACACCAACCCGTAAACAGACCGATAATAATAATAATGTTCGCAAGGCGAAACTATGGACACAGCCTTATGAAAAGGTTGTTAGGTTAATGTCAAGTATGGTGTGTGTGATTTATGCAAGGATATGCATGGTGTTTGGTCCTTACGTGCCTGATTTGCCGGCTGCGGCCGCATACCAGAGTAAAAAAAAAAAGATTACGAATACCACGAATTCGGAATATTGGATTATTGATTCGAGGAATAATGATGATAAGTTAGCTCGGGGGAAATTGATAAGGTCGAAATCTAGGAAGAATTTGGTTAGGTGTCCGAGCCGGAGGACAGTTCCGGCTTGGGGAGCTACCGTATTTCATATTGCGGGGCCGGAGACTGTTGGCGGGGCGCGGTTACAGATTCTTTATGCGAATTTGATAATGATGGCGGAGGAGAATATGACTAGGAAGAAAGTGAAGGATAATGTGAGAGATGAGATGTATAAGATGTTGCCAAAGAATTTGAAAGTTGTGGTAAAGATGAAGATCAAGAGTCAGTTGTAAGTATTTTTTTAGACCGGTTAACTCACACACCCTCTAAATCTTGTTTTAAATCCGTACCTGTTTTTTTATTATGGTAATAGAACCTTCAATTACTTAAAGAGAAACATCTTTTCAAATGACCAACTTATTAGTTACATATTTTTGAAGCTTATATAAAGAATGTTTTTATAATAGTTGGTTTAGACTTTAGAGATGTGGTTATAGTGTTTCTTGACATTTTTTGAAAGTTATATAACTAGGCGGTTTGTGACGCCTCTAAGCGAACTTAAAAGAAATCTGACAATGTTCTTGGTCGAGTTTGCTGGTGTGGCAAGCGAAATTGGCATGAGTTTGCAGGTCAAACGAGCGAATGCCATCCTAGCTTTTATTCAATGTAGAGATATGTATGGTCATGAGAGTTACTGTTGGCTTGATCAATTTGAACTAGTCAAATAGGCGAACTTCGTTGTTTGTTCTTATCAAGTTCGCTTGTCACACCAACAAACTCGAAAGAACATTTTTCAGATTTCCCTTAGTTCGCTCATAGGTGTAGAAAACTGCCTATTTATACAATAACTTTCGATAAATGGCAAGAAGTTCTTCTCACATCTTTAAACCACTACAAATCCAAAGAAATCTAATAATAACTGGCAGCATTGCATGATTGCAGAGGGAAATACTGCGATAAGGGGAAAATGAAAGAGGCATTGAAGAGGATTTTCATGTGGCTTTCGCCAATGGCAACGAACACTTTGTTGTGGCAACGGGAGAGGAGGGTGGAGATGACTAATTTTAATATGAGGCCTCCAATGTTATTATTGCAGACATTGCATTTTGCGGACAAGGAGAAGACGGAAGCTGCGATTATTGAGGTATTAGTGGGTTTGAGCTTTCTATACATACAAGACAACCAAGGGGAGCCTGCAGGTTAGCCGCGGCAGGGTTTGTGGTTTGAAGGTGGTGGACATGTATATGTAGTTGGTACTTAATTTGTGTAAGGTTTTGAACATGAAACAAGTTGTATATATAATCTACATACATATATTCAATTTGGTATTAATATTATCATACCTTAATGAATATGTTTATATCATGATCAACCTAGAGCTATTTGTTTTATTCTTATTTATATAGCTGCATTATATAGGTTTATATGTTTGCCAAATGAGCATTAATTGCATCTCTATGTGATTGTTATAGGGTCGGGTCGAATGACTGATTTTTTTAAGCCTTCATTAACATCGACATAAATTTTGTGCTAGACGATTGCATCTAAAAGATGTGAAGCTTAGCATGAGCATTAAAAGTCGAGGATCTCGAAATATGTTCACCTAGCCATGCTAATAACAATAACTAATATGCATTTGTATTAATGGTGGTGTTGATATGGTGAACTAATGGATTGATGATCCTAATAGTGGAGATCACCATCCAGATTGAAATTTTAATAAGGGCAAGAAGGTATTCTAGAATTTGTATAAACTGTCCAATAGTTGCTAAGTTGATGGTAATAAATATTTGTAATTTACTCATTTGATTATAAATTAATGGTAGTTCCAGTAAAAGACATGGTTGGATGGTAGGGTTAGGTAAGTGACCTAATTGGGTTGAATTTTCGGGTTTTTATGTTAAAACAGCTTTTAATTAATTGCTAAAGGGTGAAATTGGCATTAACCATACAAGGATGTGTTGTTGAATGAACAATTGGTCATATGAGTCTAGATGAATTGGGTAACTAACAAGTTAAATCTGATCTATATCTAACAAGTTAAATTTGATCTATAGGAATTGAGATTGACTTTAGTAAGTCAACGGGTCCGCATAAAACTCAAGAACTGATGAACTGCAACCTAAGTAGAAAAGTATGAGTATTTATTATTTAATTGTGTTCAATGAATTATTTTATCTCAACTATATGGTATGATATATGTCACTGCATATCTTAGTATTTATTTAAAGACTGTGTTTTGAATGGAAGTTTATGAAGTCCCTTGGTTTGTGCCCCAGTTGTAGTACTGGATGTGGTCATATGATTTGTGGTCATATAATTCTAGTCCTCACATATGATGGCGGTCAAATATTGGAGCGATTGTGAGTACGTGTCAAATATAGAAAAGTGGCAAACTTGACGACCATGGGCATATCCTACTCTGCTGTGGCACACTGATACCCCCAAAATCACCAGAGTTATGATTCTCAGTACGCCCAAAAAGAGAATGGGGCCAACCAGGCGACCATAGCCGGGTTGCATGTATGATACTGCAGTCAGATTTTTATGTGGGTCGGATTAATTATATTGTCTTGGGTTAATTGTATTCTTTCACTTGGCTTTTGCTACTTTATGTATTTATTCATTTATTTTTTAACGACTTCAAATGATCATCTACTCCTATAAACTACTTGTATCCGCCTTTGCAAGATTCATTCAATCAGATTTTAAATTGTAGTTAGAATTATAAAATCAAGATTTCGTGTGTTCAAACTTCAAACCCTGTATATTGAAGTTATATCAATGAACAAAGATACAACTTTTTTATAGTTAAACAGACGCAATATCCAAACAAATAGACATTCAAAGAGTATAATTAACTACAAATATTAGAAACTGAAAATTCATTCTGCAAGAAAAACAGAATACTCAATAGTGAATGGTACCACTTTTTTATTTTAATCGTTTTTCTTTATCCTCATGCTTAGAAACACTTCCTGTGCACAATCGAAGGACCCGACTCATCGTATTCAGCCTTTGCAATCCACATCTGCCACACCAAAATCAACAACCACCCATTAATATTGTATCCCTAGCTATCCAAGTTTAAATATTATACCGTGTTCAATACATAATCAATTTTAAACATAGAACTATAAAAATCACATAAAGACTCATACATATAGATCTAATCAAATATAATAGGAAAGAGAAATAGACGTGTTTACATAACCGTCTAGTGCATCATAGTTAAAGCAATAGTTATATGAATTTATCCAGTTGGTTTTCTACTTAACAATAGGCACGCACTAGACACCCGTGCGGAGATAGCTCGTGCATAAGGGTGACGCCAGGCTGGCTTAGGTGCGGCCAGTTAAGTGGGTTTTTTATTTTATTTTATTTATTTTTGTTTTATATTCATATGGAGTGCATTAGTAACTTATACATTATGTTCGTTAATGACTTGCACACCACGTTTATATTTAATTTCAAAAAAAATTCTAAATGTGGTAATTGGTAAAATAATAAAAATATGTAATGGTGTAATTCTAAAACCAACTAATTACATAACTTTATAAACTGTATTTATTCCTTTACACAATTCATTTAAATTATAATTTATATTAGTTCACCAACAAAGTATTTGTTTTTGTAACAAGTAATTTGATTTATTTTATTAGAAATCATATTTGGTATGAGAAAAAAAAAAGTTAAAACGTAGTACTGACATATAAATGTAAGGACCTAAATTTGAGTATTTTTAAAGATGATGTGGCAAATAATCCTAAACCAATAGATATAGACATTTAGGCTATGTATAGTGAGGGGCTACAAAATGGGGTAACTTGCGACATGTGGTGCCCAGTCAACAAAGAGTGAGTTTTTGTTTCAAGGGCGTACTGGTTTTGTAGCTCAATATATATATATATATACACACACCACACACATAACAATAAAATATTATTATTTTCTAAACGTTTCCGGAAACAAAAATTCCTCGCCCCCTTGTCGGCCCATTTATCGCAAGGGGGGGGAGATTTCATTTATCGCCCAATTTTGGGCAAGTTATCGCCCCATTACGCTCACATTTATAAAAGTGAAAAATCAGAGTGAAAGAATATATGAACCTGTTGGAAGGTGCTAAGAGAAGCCAAGATGGAGCCACCAATCCAGACACTATACTTCCTTTCAGGTGGAGCAACAACCTTAATCTTCATGCTACTTGGAGCCAATGCAGTGATCTCCTTACTCATTCTGTCAGCAATACCAGGAAACATGGTGGTCCCACCACTCAGCACAATGTTCCCATACAAGTCCTTCCTAATATCCACATCACACTTCATAATACTATTATATGTTGTCTCATGAATCCCAGCAGCTTCCATTCCAATCATGGATGGCTGGAACAACACCTCCGGGCACCTGAACCGCTCAGCACCGATCGTTATCACCTGCCCGTCGGGCAGCTCAAAGCTCTTTTCAACTGATGAGCTGGTCTTGGATGTTTCTAGCTCCTGCTCGAAGTCAAGTGCAATGTATGCGAGTTTTTCTTTCATGTCTCGTACGATTTCTCATTCTGCTGATGTCGTGAAGGAGTAACCATGCTCGGTTAGGATTTTCATTAACGCGTCAGTCAGGTCACGCCCTGCGAGATCCAAACGCAATATAGCGTGTGGGAGTGCATAGCCTTCGTATATGGGAACCGTATGGCTTACACCATCTCCAGAGTCAAGAACGATACCTGCACACGAAAACAATAAAAAGATAATTGACTCGGGTCTTTATAAAATGTCCAAAGTAGGTCAGTTGGCCAACGTGTCAAAATTGGTTGATCGTTTTCAGAACGTGTCAGGTTGAGATGGGTCGTTTTTTACTTTTTAGTATCGGTCAAAACGGGCCCACCGGTCAAGATGGATCCAGGTTAAAATATTTATATAACAATTTGTGTTAAAACATGATTAAAGAGTATTTCATAACAGTAATAACATACTGTAATATTTCTTTAAAGCAGTTTAGAAGTTATAATCATTAAAAACCAGTGCGCCTTTTAACCGATTCAACCTGTTTTACCCATTGACTAATTAGACACATCAACATTAATCAATAAACTTACCAGTAGTACGACCACTGGCATAGAGTGAAAGAACAGCTTGTATGGCAACATACATAGCGGGTGCATTAAACGTCTCAAACATGATTTGAGTCATTTTTTCACGAATGGCTTTTGGATTAAGCGGTGTTTCAGTAAGTAGCACCGGATGTTCTTCCGGGGCCACACGAAGTTCATTGTAGAAAGTATGATGCCAAATCTTTTCCATGTCATCCCAATTATTAACAATACCATGCTCAATTGGGTATTTCAAAGTCAAAATACCACGCTTTGACTGGGCCTCATCGCCAACATATGCATCCTTTTGACCCACACCAACCATCACTCCGGTGTGGCGTGGGCGGCCCACAATGCTCGGGAACACTGCTCTAGGTGCGTCATCACCAGCAAATCCGGCCTTAATAAAACAAACATTAGATTGTTGATCTAAATATGAATTCATGTCAAAAAAGTGGTATAGCATGAATTTGCTAACTATAAAAGATGAAATAAAGTGGTTTCACTACAAAACTACAATAACTAGGCATGTTAACGAACCAAGTGTTTTGTGAACCGTTTGGCAGGAAGTTCGTTTATGTCCGTTCATATAGTTAAACAAACGAACATGAACGCATGACTCATTTGTTCATTTACATGTGTTCACGTTCATTCATTTACATTCGTTTATATCTGTTCGTTTACGGTTATTTATGTTCGCTTGTTTACATACTCATTAATAGTTTTTAGGCCTATTACAATTTATTATAGTTTTAACTTTTAAGAAATCAAAGTAACATCAATTAAAGTTTTGTTTAGTTTTATTATTTTTTTTAACTCCAACAGTCCAATGTATTGATGTCCGTTTCATCTATGTTATGTAAGGCCCCGAACCCGGTAGCCTTATTTTAGCGTCGGATTTACTCATAAACACAGTTCTTACAAATCAGAGTTCATTAAAACTTTCGCGGAATATAAAAACTTTCATGAAACGTTACAGCAATCCAAAACTTGCCTTAATTAAACATTCTTGTCTTTCAAAATAAACGTCAATTACATTAAAACATCTTGAGTCTTCAGATGCCAGTCTCCTATTCGCCCACCATGTGACCGCTCAAGCTAGCTGTCTCATTCTACTCACCTGCGTGCATACTAAAAGTCAGCTACGCTGAGTGAGTTCTAGTTAATCGGACGCCATACAATACATACACATACATACATATCCGAAGATACATATCCATACTTAACTAGTTACCCTTCTGTTCTACATACATACTTACTACCATACATACATACATATCTACAATCACTAACCTCAGTCTACCGAGAGTACGTTCATAGTCCGCCGTCTATACCTGTACTCAAGGTCGTGAACACGTAAAAGGTCCGCAGTCCTTACCTATGTTCACCGTTTAGGGTACGTGCAAGGTCCGCAGTCCTTCCCTATACCATCCTACATCCACAACACGTACAAGGTCCACAGTCCTTCCCTATGTTGCAACCTAATTCATAGCACGTACGAGGTCCGCAGTCCTCCCCCTATGCTACCACAACACAAATACAGCACGTATAAGGTCCACAGTCCTTTCCTATGTTGATGCCTATCTGAAGTACGTATAAGGTCCACAGTCCTTAACTACGTTCTCATCTATCATCTATAACACGTATAAGGCCCACCGTCCCTATCTACGTTTACATCTATCATCTACATTACTTATAAGGCCCGCAGTCCTTAACTACGCCATCACCAGCCGAGTCTATGTCCGACAGAAGCTAGAGGGATTTGCCATCCTAACTTACTATGTCGAACGTAGAACTCACATACCATTCGTGTACCTGTATACACATACTTCACATATACAATAATTACATTATAGCATAAGAACACTCTAGGCGTTCTTTACATCATTCATTTAACAACCATACCCCTTGTCGATACGTGCAATATCCGAAGATCGTTCACGCCCTGACAAGTATTCATTTGTAATGTTCATACATCTTCGATATATAATATTCGTACCTTTATTTTTTTTAACCTGACAGTACGCGCAATATCCGAAGATCGTTCGCGTACCGACAAGCAATCATTCATATCCATCACATATATCACATATGGCATACACTTATCACTTAGGATAAATGTATTAACAAACACATCGAGTATGCACACAACCCCGAAAACATAACAAGGAATGGGGCTAGAAACTCACCTGAATCCTGTTACGCTCTCTGTTAATAGTTATCCCTTTCTTCAGTTGTACACGGCTGACTGTATAACAAGTATACGTATCAATTAACTACTACTACTCATGTTGTATTTCTATCTTTATATGACCCACAACGAACGGGGGTCCGGGGGCAGCGCCCCTGGCAGCGGGGTCTAGGGGCGGCAGCCCCTAGCAGGGTCCAAGGGGCAGAGCCCCTGGCTGGGGTCGAGCTGCCAGGTCAGCTTGGAAAAATTTTATTTCCATTAACTGTCTTAACACATTTTTTTTCATTAGGTTTTTAATTTATTTTCTAAGCGAACTTAACTTTAGGCGAAGTTAAACCTTAAGCGAACTTAGCTTTAGGCGAAGTTAAACCTTAGGCGAACTTAGCTTTAGGCGAAGTTAAACCTTAGGCGAACTTAGCTTTAGGCGAAGTTAAACCTTAAGCGAACCTAGCTTTAGGCGAAGTTATCAGTTAGGCGAACTTGGCCGTAGGCGAAGTTATTAATTAGGCGAACTTGGCCGTATGCGAAGTTATGCTTTGAAGGCGAAGTTAAGCTTTTGCAGGCGAAGTTACCCAGTTCGCAGGCGAAGTTGCCCAGTTCGCTACGGGTTTGGTTTTTATCATGCATTTTGGCGATTTTAATACCCTTGTTATGGTTCGGCATCACCCCCTAACGTTCCCTAACCATTTCGTTCGTATATATATCCCGTATATATTATAAAGCTTGGATCTTTAAGCTTAAGGACATTCAATAAAACATAAACTTTAAAGGTCAAGAACATACCTTTTGTGCTCGTTTGGATCTCGTTTAACTTGTTTAATCACAACTAATCGTTTACTCTCTCTCGGATCTTGCTCGTTTCTCTCCCTCGGCCGCCGGCCGTATATGGCGGTGTGTGGTGTGTGTGTTTTGGAGTGTGTAGAGATTATGATGGAAATGAAATGAGGGTTTAGGATTTTAGGTTGGTTTAGGGGATATTTATATTCCTTAAAGCCCATGGACCTAGAGCCCATTCTTATTTAACCCATCTCAATTAATCTAATCCATGATCCGTTCTTTACTCGATATTAATTAATTAATAACGCGAAATCACTAAACGTAACTTTCTTTATTCAACATTATAAATTTTAGGATGTTACATGTTAACTTGTGTTTGTTTACGTTCATGAACCGATTGTTTATCCTATTAACAAATGATCATGAAAACATCATTTCTTAACGAACAACCATGAACAAGAAACTCTATTCGTTTAATTGTCCGTGTTAGATTGCTTGCTTGGTTAATTTTAAACGCCTGTTTACAAAAAATGCCCTGTTCGGGTGCGTTCGTTTCGTTTACAGCGTAACAATAATATGTTTGAATGAATACCTTGACCATCCCAGTTCCATTATCACAAACAAGTGGCTGAATATCTTCTGAGTCTGCCATCTTAACTCAATGCCTGTGAAAAAATGCAAGATCGAATTTGAATTGATGATTTATCAACAAACATGGAAATTATTGAATAAAGGATATTAGCTTAAGGGGACAAAATGTAGCAATTTGATCTTATTTATTTTTACATAAAACTAAGATCAAGATCTGTATAATCAAAAGTCAAAACTATGATTACCATCTTTCAATGCTCTATATCATTAAACTATAGTGACCAACAAATTTATATGTACCTTTTTAAAATAGCCTATTTTTCAAAATATAGCTTAGGTTTACAAAAAGTCCCTAAAGTAGCCTATTTTTTCCGTCGGATCCGACGGAATTTCAACACCGTCTGACATAATTTTTGGACGTTTAAAAATCGCGCCACGTGTCAACGTATTAATGGATCCGACGCAATTTCTTAAAAAACCGCCGGATCCGACGGAATTTTAGTGGGTCCCACGGAATTCTTCATCTTCTCCCACTCAAACCCTAAACCTCCATAATCAACCTCCATCTCCATCTTTCATAGTCTCCACAAAATCAATCAACTCAATAGTGCAAATCGCTTAGTTTTTCAAGGAGAACACAACCATAGTGTTCAATTTCACTATAGAACTCAAAATCAAAAACCCCCGAATTGTAACATGTAGGGTTCGTCGGACAAATTAAACAGTCGGATCCGATGGAAGCATGAATTGAACCATCGGATCAGACTGTTTATTATTACGTCGGTTGTTTTATTAATCCGTCTAACAAAACCATAAACCGTCGGATCCGACATAATAACAAAACCATAAACCGTCGGATCCGACAGAATAGTATGCTTTGTGGCGCGTCCTGATAGGGTCATTAACTCGGATCAGGAACGGTTTCCGTCAGACCCGACGGAATTTTTATGCTAGTTTTGGAATTTTGGTTGGTCTTGGGATATTTCTGAAAAAGTTTAGTCCAGAAATTTCCTTTTTTTTAAACAATGAATACTGATCTTTACATGTAAAGTAGATCACCTTTCAAAATTGAAACATATATAAGAATCAAGAAACAAAATAAAAATACCTAAAATGCTCATCCATGCTGGTAATATATACCTAAATTACTGAAGGCTAATTACTACTTGAATACACCTCCATAATTAGAAACAATTGTCTAGTACGTTGTAAGGGATCACAACATTCAAATATAAAAACTCATTTAAAAACAAATTTGTAATCGGGTAACAGATGTTTTAGATCTCCTTAACCGGATCTCAAATCGATTCCACAAATCATAACGTCAAAACAAACAGATAAATTAATGTTCCAAAACCGAACATAAACGCCATGCATGCATGCACATAATCGTAATGGAAACAGATTGAAGAAGATATATGCATGTACGTACGTACCTGTGCGATTAAAAAATTGATTGAAGAGGATGGATCACATTTGCAAAGTGCATGTGTGTTTGTTAATGGGAAATGTAATTAGGGGATGTGGACTACTTAAAATTCGGCCCATGGCTAGGCTACACCATCCGTTCTATTATTAGTTTCTTCTCTTAACCAAATATATATTATTTATATTTAACACATTATTATCATTATTTTTATTAGTGTAAAATTGACATGACGAATCAAATATTGTGAAGTTGTCGGGCCCACTCGGGTTTTCATCACAACGTTTGTTACGCCAGAGAGTTTTGTTTTTATGACAGTGCAACGAATGCCAAGGGCAATTGGAGGTATGGTTTCCTGGGTACGCCCATGCCAAACTTTGAAGCCAATGCGGTTACATGAGCCCAGTTAAGACAACATAGTCTAGTCAAAGTGGGGTAACAGGACTCTTTAAATTGGAGAATGTGGTGGCCTAAACACAGAAAATAAGTCACCGTTCTAAAAATATTAAGAATGATTTTTTATTATCTAAGTTTACCCGTGTATTTAAGCTTAAATAGTCAACATCGACTGACAATCATGTCATACACAACTTGAACCATTGGTGCCACCTTTTGGTAAGTTCATGTATCATCAACAAAATGCACTTTGGCTAACAAAATTAAGTAGATAAACAAAAAGACTCGTCAAGCTCATATTTTTGTACATGTGTAGGGGTGTAAATGACTGGTGAGCCGTTTATGAACTACTCAAAATTGACTTGCTAAAATTCGAAACTAGTCAAACTTAAACAAGCTCTAGTTAAACTTGGAGCTCATGTGCTAAATGAGCTTGAGCCCAAGCTTCAAAGCTTACTAGGTTCATGAATCTAAACGAACATTTCATTTATATACGTATAATCAGTTTATTTTTTTTTTTGTTAAATAGGTATGCATATACTTATATGTGTATATAAATAAAGTAAATAAATACTTTATAAATAATAAACGGGTAATAGCTAAAAAAAAGAATAACGGGTCATCTTCATATCAACCTACGAATATGCATGTGGTATATGGGTTCATTTGTATGAAGATTTTCGGGAATGGGATCGTGTTCAAGCCCGTGCAATATTTTTGGGTTCATGTGGGTTCGAACACGCAGCCTTAACCTAGACCAATTCAAACAACCTTGGAACAAACTGAAATGAATCAATACACTGCCCATCGAACCACCTACTCCTTCCACTAACCAAGCCATTGATTCGTAAACCAGCATGACCCTTATTGTAAATCATCCTGTCGCACCTAGCCGAACAAACCAGACCCGCTTGTAGCAACCGAGTTAAATATCCACCACCATAATGCTACTCAATCGCTTGGCACCAATTGATCCAAATTAACCATTACCAACGGTGCCTATGGTACTAACCATGTGCGCCAAGCCTTCTGTTCGGTAGAAAGCAAGTCCATACCACCAAGCCAAACCATTCAACCAAAGGCAAAGGTGGCTCACCAAGTTACACCCATCAGTAATAAGGGTGCAAATTTAGATTATCAAATTGTTCGTAACATTTAAGTATTGCCTCTTTGATATAGACCCAAATCTTTCCGGGTGGTTATTAGAGCCGGATCCAAAGGAATGGATGGGTCAAAGAAGTTTATTTATATGTTCTTGTTCTAGCTTATAGAATGTCAATGTTTTGTTGTTACTGGAGACCAATCCTTCTCGAATGGGTCCTATGCTTTTCATTTTCATAAAGTATGGAATTATCAATCAAGGAATTTTCCAAGTAATTTACAGCAAAATCTCTTTTTTAACTTTTTACCAAAGATTCAACTCAAATTATATAACTTATATTTTTCTACTTTTAAAGTATTTTCAAATATTATAATGACTGATGCCAGGGTAAAATTGGTCAGTCCACTCGGAATTGGGTGTCTGGTCGGACCGGACCAATTCTAGACTCCAATTCCATGCACAAACTTAACCAGGAAGATAGAAAGCATGCAAACAAACAAACAAGCAAAAAAAATCCTCCAAATAAAATAATCAAAGAAAAAAAATCTTTTCGAAACACATCCCCTTGTGTCTAACCCGTACGATCTCCTATAATGGTCTCCTTGCTAAATTATCATGACTAACATCATTGTAGGCTTGGTCTGCTACACAAGGTCTCAATAGTTTGTAACAATACTCGCTAATGACGAGTAAGTTCCCACAAGAGCACACATGACGCCAACCATAATAATGGAAACACTCAAACCAATCTGCATCACAAAAAAAAGAATGCCATAGCTTAAGAAGAGTTAATCACATAAGGTCCGTGTGGTTTGGTTAAAGTAACACTTTTGGATACTATGGTCTAAAAGTTGCAAGTTAGGGGTTTGTGGTTTTAATTTTGTTACAAGTTTGGTGCCTAAGACTAGGCCTGTAAACGAACCGAACGTTCGATGAACTGTTCATGAATTGTTCGGCGGGAAGTTTGTTTATGTTCGTTTATTTGTGTTTGATTATGTCTATTTATGTTTGTTTATGTATTAATAAAAAATAATTAAATATTATTTGGATGAATTTTCTACTTAAAGTTTTATATTTGTTAATTGGTGTTCATTTAAGTGTTTTCATTTATGTTCGTTTATGTTTGTTTGTTTGTGATCATATATGTTCATTTATCTTTGTTTAGTTATATTCGTTTACATTTTAAATAAACGAACACAAATGTTCACTATATTTGTTCGATTAAGTGTTCATGTTCGTTTAAAATTAAATGAACGAACATGAACATGCTCTTGTTCGTGTTCGTTAAATTCGTTTGCATGCTTTCATTATTTATATTTGATGAATACATCGGTCTTAATCTCTAGGCTCCGCCGGTTCAGTGTTCGCTTGTGTTCGTGAACCGTTCGTGAACGCATTAATTTCCTTAATGAGCTAACACGAACATAAAATCTCGTTCGGTAAGTGTTCGTGAACCGTTCATGAACACATTATTTCTTTAACGAACGAACACGAACAAGGCCTTGTTCGTGTTCGTTCGGTTCGTTTACAGCCCTACCTAAGACTGTCTTCCGTTAACTTTACTATTAGTTCTATGTAAAATGACCAGAATACCCTTTTGAGGGCAATATGTGTAATTATCAAAAGACTGTTTTGATGAGAAATTTACCTGTGTAGTTGTTGCTTTACTCCCTTGAATTCTGAGAAAGCACAGAGCTGGCATTACCATTGCCTGTGATTAAGCAGTGAAATCAAAGAGTTATTTGAGTAGACATTGTTGTATCACAGAAGATATTTAAGAAAACATATCAGAGTTATGTTTATAATTTCCTGCTTATTTTTATTGTCTTCTTCAGTTATTGAATTTAAGATGACTAGTAAACTGATTCATATTAAATGGGATGGCCCAAAATCTTTCAATAAGGATCCAAATTCAACAATTACGGTATTCTCAAGAATTTTCAGTTTATGTAATCCATCTTTTAAGGTAAATCGTGTGAAACTAGTGACTTCTGTGAATCACTCACTATCTGAGCCTCTGAGGTAATAATTTGTATTTGTTTAACGATAAGCTTTAAAATTAACTTTCGGAATCATGATGCTAAATTTTTAATCCAACTCTTAAAAGGATGTTACAAGGTCATAAAAATAATAATACTGGAATACTAGTCAATGATAGTGGATAGTGAGCTCTAAATAATTATAAAGAGGTCTGCAAATTAATTAAGATAAATAAGACGATGAAAGTTTCTAATTAATACTTACCACCATTACACATAGAAGTGATCCCATCAAAGACATCACGGCACCTGCAGTCATAACATACACGATTCTATGTTTATAAAAATAAGTACTGCTACTAAATTATTATCTAGTTATTTTGTTTTGAAACTAATTACGTGGTTATCACAATAACCAGTTTTTAATGTTAGGATGAAGTAATAAACAGACGCTGCTTCTGATTATACAATTATTTAAGGGTCAAATAAACAGTTTTTGGACAATCAATTACTGAGTTACACACTACTACAGCAAGCCTGATTATCAAAGGATACCATAGAACTACTTATTTAACCCCCCCCCCCCCCTTAATGTTCTTATTTTTGTTTCAAAGCCCGTGTATACATTCTTCGTAATTTCATTTCGGGTCATTTTATCTATTACTTTCCAAAATCATCCAAATTTACCAATCATCTGGTGATTACTAATTCAAAGTACAGTCAATAAATTATTACAGCTGATTATTTAATTGTGGTTATTTAGTATCATATACACAACTAAACATCATCTAGAAGTAATAAGGCACAAAACACTGAAACAAAAAAAATATTTAATTACGGTTTTAGTCCCTCTGCTTTGACACAAATAACCATATTAGTCCAAAAGTTTGAATTGGAGTTTTTTAGGCCGATAGTTTGATTTTCATATCAATTACAGCCCAGTCCACTAACCCCATCAAAGTTTTCTGTCATCTTTTTACTAAAAGAGAAAAAAAATACCCTATCTTTTAAATAAAACCCATCCCAAGTTCAAGGAATCAATGTTTTTAATAAAAAGATAACAGAAAATTTGGATGGGGTTGGTAGACTCTAGACCGTATTGATACGAAAATCAAACTATTGGCCTAAAATGTCAAATTTATACTTTTTGACTAAAATGTTCATTTGGGTCAAACCATTGGGACTAAAACCATATCTAACTCTAAATAATATAACAGATGCTTACCAAAGAAAGGAATAAGAACTGCGACACAAACTGTAGATACCACTAATGCTGTTCTAAGAATAAAATAAAACCAAGTACTATTTGAGATTCTTGCAGGTAACAACTCTTCAATGGCACTAGTCAATGGGTTCAAAAGCAGGGCATATTTGGTGAACGGGTTGATAACCTGCATTTGTAAAACATATATTACATACCAAAGAAGATTTGATAAGCATAAAACCAACTAATAAGGATATTAGAATGATACTTACCACTACCCACAAAGCAACTTTAGAAACGATTGAATTATCTGGCAAATTCAATGTTATTTGGGACAATGTGCTTTCACCAAACATGAGATATCCCACAACGGCAACAGTCCCATACATTAGCGCACACAAGATAAAACTGGGATCATAAAAACAAAATATATTATCTCAGGAAAAAATCACAACATATTCATCTAGATGTTAAGTAAATGAATTTGTACATTTTCGTTCGTTAACTTTCAAAACGAACACAAACGAACTTAGATCACAAATGAACGTAAACAAACATTAACAGACATATACATAATTTGGTAACAAAAATTCCTAAACCTTAGACATAATTACCCAAAAGATAAACCAAGTTTAACTAAAAAATACTTGAAATAATAATCATATTATTAATATCCAAAAGAAATGTGTGAAAGTTCTAAGTTCCCCAAAGTTTAAATGTTTGGATAATAAACTAAAAAATAAAAAACATTAAACGAATCAACACAAATAAAGGATCATGTAAGCAAACGATCGAACATAAATGAACACATAACCAAACGTTTCGTGTTCGTAAGTTTTTTAACAAACCAGCATAAACGAACTACCCGCCGAACAATCCGTTGAACGTTCAGTTCGATTACAGCCCTCTCTACAACATATTTCATCTTTGTCCATTTTCTATATCTATAAAATAGTTAATGGATGAAATGTAAACCACAACAATTATCTATATCATTCAATAACTATACGCACCAAAGTTATACTTCTGGCGACTTTCAACCTGTTTGACACATTTCAGTTCGTTTACAGCCCTATCTACAACATATTTCATCTTTGTTCATTTCTATAAAATAATTAGTGGATAAAATGTAAATCACAACAATTATCTGAATCATTCAATAACTATACATGCTAAAGTTTATACGTTTGGCGACTTTCAACCTGTTTACACATTCCCTTTTTGGTTAAAACATTGATAAGTGAAACATGTCAAAACTGCCACCTTTCAAAAGTAAATATTAACAACAAAAAAAGAAGCAAAAATATTAAGTGCATACCATATAATCATCGCCTTTCTAAACTTGGTCTTGTCAGCCATTGACTGGTAAATATTAGGAAACACAGAATGTCCCGAATAGCAAAAAACATAAATTCCCAAAGCAAATGGTACACCACTCCATTTAACAACCTGCCCACTTTCATGATATCCAACACTTGTTGTCCCAAAGTAAAGCACACAAACAATAACAACAGCAGTAGCCAACACACCAGTAGCTGCAGAAAAATGCAAACTTTCAAATAAAACAACTTCAAGTAGCATTTATACAAGGAAAAGTAAAATATTTACATAAAATACCTGAAAGATATGAGATTACTCGCACATTTTTCAATAGCACAATGGGTACAAGAATGAGAGCAGTAATAACTGCAAACAGGTGAGTAGAGTCCAGAATGTAACCGCCCAAATTCAAAGAAGCTCCAGGGAATAAACTGGTAAGATTGTCTCCTTCCAGAATAATGAATTCCACACAATATGACTGTGATATCATTCATGAAAACAAATTATAAACAATTTCAATTTTCATCTTTGTCATTTTCTACTTCTAAAATGGAGTATGCAGGTCATGTGGACTTACATATAGCTCAGTATACAAGATGATCTGCACCAAATTATAAAAGTCAATTTCTAATGTAAGCTCAATACTGATGTTATAGTCTCAATGCACACATAACACTTACAGATACAATAAGGCGACCATATTTCCCAAATGCAGCTTCTCCAATATCAGGATAACTGTAAATACCTTCTTTGCTCTCAAAACAATGTTTCATAAGTGAAGCAGTGTAACAACATATGACACCAAACAGGAGTAGAAGGCCCAACCCGGCCCAGCCGGCTTGTGCAATCGTAAACGGTGTAGAGAGAAGCCCAACTCCCACCATTACATTGACCGCTGTTCGAACATAACATTAAAGAACAAGAGTTTAATGATAAAAGTTGATCACATATAAATCATTATAATAAAGTACAATCTGTTTTATGAGGTCACCATTGAATACAGTTTGCGTAACACTACATCCATAGCTGATGGGAAGTTCTCCAAGCTGTTCATGTAATGAACCCTTTCCAGACCATGAAGATATTTTTCTTGAGATTCTTTTCACATCCTCTTTGCTATAAAGTTTTTCACATTCAGATAGCAATCGAGCCTTTGCATCATCATCAAAGTTACTTTCATGACCAAGATCGTATAGTGATGAATATATAGTAGAAGGATCTTTGAGGAGTCCAAAACTTGGTGTTGCTGTGATTGAATATGAATCAATTGTCTGCCTGCAATCAGCAACATAACATTTTGCTGGTTAAAGTTCATTTTCAGCAATCAAGTCACCTCTGTCTGTCTTCTAAATACTAAATAAATTGTTGGACTGTAACAGTGATTCAAATTACATAATAAATTAGGTCAGAAACATTCCAATTTACTTGCATCAACGTTTGACCATAAATTATCAGAAAATCAAAATCGGTTTTGCCACACACAACAAACCTATTAATCTCTTAAATGTGAATAATAATTTTCAAAATCAAACTTATTTCTGCAACCAATTATCTTAACTTATATACACCGTCTCCAATCCTTCACAACGGATTGCAGCAACAACAAATTATCATTTAGAATCAATTAGCCTAACAAACTAGACTCAATATACAAATGAACTTACGCATCATTCGACTTACATGCATCAATTGTTTCATATGTTCATTATAATCGTATTAAACCTAACTCCACTCATAAACTGAATCAATACTAAAACAGAGTAATAAATCCATAATTCATCACACCGCTATATCAGCTTGTACTACATGCAGTTAACAATGTAAATCGCTATCGTCCGATACATAGATAGCGTAAAACACCTTAAATTGAATAATCGGATAACTATAGATGTCCGTAGACACGTAGTCCATCCAATAAACACAAAACAAAATTAGGTCAGAAACATTTCAATTAACTTGCATTAACATTTAACCATAAGCTATATCATAATCAAAATCAGTTTTATCACACACATCAAACTGATTAATCTCAGTAACATGAATAACAATTTTCATCACTTAGAACCGTAACTGTATCAATTAACCTAACAAATTAGACTCAAATACACAACCGAACTTACGTATCACTTTCATCATAAACGTATTAAACCTAATTCTACTACGTGCAGTGACAGTTAACGGTGTACAACGATAACGTTAACGTAATAAAAGGTGAAAGTAACAAACTAACTAACTTGTAACTCTGCGGCCATTGACTAGAAGAGAAATGCGAAGACGCACGTGACGAAGAAGTACGACTTCCGTCATCGTCAGCGTCACCGTCAACGTCATCGTCATAATCATAGGGAGCTTCTTCGTCATCGTTATCCTCCAAAAGGTAATCGTTATCTTCGTCTCTTTTGTCTGCCATGGAATTCAATTTGAAGGAAGTTGTGCGAGATTTTAGGGGATATTAATATTAAAGCGATAATATTGGAACAGGCTGTAGCAGCAGTGCAGTGAAGTAATAAGAATAATAATAATAAATAATGATGAGAAGAGATAATATTGAGTGATGACGAATATGGAAGGATGATAGAATCTGAGTTGGTGTGGTTATCGAAGTAGAAGATACTGGAATAATTGGGAGTCACCAGCTGGAAGGTGGCGGTTCACGAGTTAAAATCCTACACTATGATTGTTTCTTTTCTTTTGGATTGGTATTATTATTATTAATCACATTATGAGTCACGTTTCATAGAAATGTATATGGTCAGTGAGAATGTGTGTGGGGCCGGCTTTCCCTTTTTTTTTTCTTTTTCAAAACCAACAATTAATGTTTAGAAAAATTCCTAAAATAGCTAGATTTAAAAGTAAGTAAGAAAAATTCAAATTAACATCTTTTATTAAAATATATATCTATAATATATATAAACGAAAACAAAAAAATCATAAGTGTCGCGATGTGGTCGTTTCCTCTTTTTTTTAAAGTCATCAGATTTGCTTGATTTTTAAATGGAGGCTTCTCATGCATTTGACCTGAATTCACGGGTATGGGTCTTATCAAACACATATTTCTTAAACGGGTTATAACATTTCATTAAATTAAAAACTAATATCACCAAATATTTGATATAAAAATCCTATAAAGTAGAGATATACTAAAAATTAATATATGATTTATTTAACAAAATATATATGATTTACAATTAATAGACCAATTTTATTGTTAAAAAAACAAACGGGTCTTGGGTCTCATCAAACCCATATAGTTTTTAAACCGGGTTATAATATCTCATTTATTTGTAAAACAATTTATCATCAAACCATAAGTATATTATTAACTTTCATACAATAAAAAATACAAAAAATAAATAAATATTAGAAACAAATAACATAAAACAACCCCCGTAATATGGGGGAATAAAAACTAGTATATATATATATATATAGGGTTAGTATCATTTGAGAACTTTAAAAAAGTTAAAAACTTCTAGGAACTCATAAGAAATAAACATTTTTTTTAATTTTTTTTCATATATTAACATTGTTTAAGACTAGTTTTACCATATTCTATATATAAATTTGTTATTACATATATAAATCACAAGTTTACATATGTGTAAAATTTATGTAATAACAAATTTACATATATGCAGAAAAAAATTTAGATATGTGTAAAAACTATTTTTCATAATTGTAATCGTAATTATAGATATAAAAATGATAAAACTACACTCAAATAACACTAACATACAAAAAAATTTGTTAAAAACATTAATTTTCAATGGTTCCTTCAAGTTCTTAAATAATTTAAGAGTTTTGTAATGATACTAATCCTATATATATATATATATATATATATCTTCAAATCTCGTCTGATCCGACTAATTTTTAATTGTTCTCGTCTTTCCTCTTCAGGTTTGCACCTAATCGTTCAAGTTTGCATCAAATCCATCTTTCTCATCCAAGTTATATATATATATATATATATCTTCAAATCTCGTCTGATCCGACTAATTTTTAATTGTTCTCGTCTTTCCTCTTCAGGTTTGCACCTAATCGTTCAAGTTTGCATCAAATCCATCTTTCTCATCCAAGTTTGCACCAAATTTGTCTTCCTTGTTCAACTTATAGTATATTATTTATTTAAGTTTTATTTTAGTATTATATTTTGTTTTTGTTTTATAATTTTGAAATATAAAGCTTTGAATATATTGTTGAGAGATACTTATTTTTGTAGGTCCCAAAATGACTGGGATTTTGCACTTCATACACATTTCGAGACGTGTGTGGTAAATCAAACGACCAAACGTAAATAATAAGATAAGCTATATGAACGATCTTGTTGTCGGTTAAAAGATTTGGTATATTGATAGAGAACCGACCCACCCAAGTTGAGCTCCCCTTGGGTGAATGTTTTACACCATGGAAAGCGTACATACAATAATACATAAAGCCCCAATTTATAGCCTAACACTATCTTCTAGAAGCATCATCCCCATTGAAGTTAAACACGCGTCCCGAAGCCCCCGTTTCTTGTCCTGTTTTCTTGTCCCGTTTTCTCGCTAACGGGTTTCTTAATTTGATATCGCAAGTCATAACTTTTTGGCCTTACAATCACCCATTGCTTATGATATCAAAACTTTGTTGAACCGTGTCTCGTGTCTTTACGAATCAACCCGATAAAGCCGAAGCCTCTTCAATCACCCCCTCAAGGTATGATCCACCTAATTCATTCATGAAGGAACTATCGCTTCTTTATCCATCTCGGATCTTTAAGCAGTATAAGTTCAGAAGAACTACCGGGGACAATAATGAAATGACAAAGCTTATTATTTCCCTTTTAAGCGCCTTGAACATAATTTGGAAATAATATGCTTTGGATATGGTCCAACAATGACCAAAAACCCGATCGAATTTGACTTTCTTCAGTTTGGTCAACCCGAAAAACAATTATTTCTCGGCCCAAAAACATCTTGCAAACACGTGGCTTAGATTATCATTCCTTGTAGTTGAATTATATTTGTCTGAGCAGACCCAATAAAAATAATCCAGCCCAGAAGAAATAACAATAGCTTGAAGAAGGAGGCCCAACCCATATGCAGCCCAAGCCCAAATCCATTTAATTACGTAAATTAGGGCACAAAATAAATAACATATTGATGTATAGCAGCAGACATTCCATTTCGGCGACCCCGCCGAAAATCCGATTCCGCTCACCGGCTTTCCGGAAAATCGAGTTCCGACCACAGCCGCCACCTTCCATCATCAAAGCCACTTCCACGACCACGTTAGCCGACAAAGAACAGCCGCAAAGCATGTGACCAGATCTGACCCGCCGAAAAAAGTTCACCGCAAAAACGTTTCCGACAATGTTTTGAAATTCGGCTCAGACTAGTCCGACCAAGACCCGCAATGAACCCAGGTCTGGTTCACCTTAATACCCGTTTCTAATAACCCGGCCGGGTTTGGCGGGTTGCGGTTCAACCTTGACAGTTTGTTTAACTGGTAAAACCATTATTTTGAAATTAAATTAAAACTTTGCCCAAATTGAGACTCGAACCTTGGCCAATCTGAGATGCACGCCTTACCCAAGACTCCAAGAGCTACTAAACCAACCTTGATTCATGTTTAAATGTGTGGAACATAAATCTTAAATAAATACATTGTAATCTTATTTAAAAAATATGGCTTCCTATTTTCTTCATTACATCAAATTAATTTAATATGTATCATCTGTGTAACTACAATTTATATATACCAACCTATACGCTCTCTTGCTATGAAGATTTTTTTAATTAAAACATGCATATAAACTTGTTTGGAACATACGATGTAAAAAATCTAAAATACCAAAGATTAAATATGAAGTTAAAATAGAAATTAATAAGGATGAATATGTAAAACAAGATCCTGATGATGAGATATTTAGGGATACTAGAAATCATGGGATGAGATAAAAAGACAGTAACGACTTTATATTAAAGAAAATACTAATGGTATGAGTGTGAGTATATACATATATATAAATAATATTTATGACGTCATCTAGGTTAATGTCTGGTCCGACCCGTGACCCAGTAAGGCGTTTGGATCAATGTCCAAGCGGGTCTGTAAACATTGGTTTCCGGTGACCGGCCGCCGGAAAACCGGCTTCCGGCCACCTCCGTTGTTGTGTTCCACATGTAGGCGCCGTATCCACCTACAGTCGCCGTCATCATGACACCCCGCACCATAACAACCATCGTTGTCTTCTTCATCCTTTCTTTCTTCGTCGGCCGGAAAAACGGCTTACCGGAAAAACTATTGGATTCGAATCGATTTCGAACGGTTTCTTCGATATATTTAACATCCGGACAGCCACCATCTACCACCGCCAGCTAAGGGTGTTCAAAACTATCCGAATCCGTATCCGAATTATCCGACTATCCGTATCCGAACTATCCGAATTTTTGGATATCCGAAAATTCGGATTCGGATAGTAGTTTTCAGATTTTTTGGATATCTGAGTTATGTGGCATTTTAATTTTAATATTTTTTAATTTTATTTTATATTATACATAATATAACACAAACCCTAGATAACACACATAAGCCATAACAGACAACACAAACCTCGTTCATCACACACGCATCGACGCCTCTTTCTCTCACCCTAACCCTCGCCGTCGCCGGTCATAATCCTCGACGTCGCCGGTCATAATCCTTGTCGTTGTCGGTCACACAAACCCTAGATCACACACATCTGTCTCCGTCACTTTATCTCACACAGTCGCAACGTCTTCGTCAACCTTCTCCGTCTCCGTCTTCACCGTTCAGCCAGTCATTCGTCTCCATCTCTGTCTCCACCATTCAACCAGTCATCCGTCTCCAGTCAGTCAGCCGTCGTCCGTCTCCGTCAGTCCCTTTCAGTTAGCCGTCGGTCCCTTTAAGAAACTTGTTATTTGGTTGTATGTTTGGTTTGTTGGATTTAGAAACTTGTTATTTGGTTGTTGTATGTTTGATTGGTTGAATTTGTAAACTTGAATTCTTAAGATGATGTATGCTTTTTTATTATTAAAACAAGGTTTTTTTTAATTCTTTTTCGGATATTCGGATATCCGAACCTATGATATCCGAAGTTTCGGATTCGGATAGTGATTTTTTACTATCCAAACGGTTCGGATATCCGGTTTTGAATAGCCCTACCACCAGAAGTTACCGGCAAACCCTTCGGTCACATCTTTATCCAACAGTGGCTAGAATCCGAAATAACCGACACTCGTGCAACGGAGTTTGATATTTTACATCTTCAACTTCGAACTCGTCGCCGGGTGTAAGGCCCCGAACCCGGTAGCCCTACTTTAGCGTTGGATTTACACATAAACACAGTTCTTACAAATCAGAGTTCATTAAAACTTTCGCGGAATATAAAAACTTTCATGAAACGTTACAGCAATCAAAAACTTGTCTTAATTAAACATTCTTGTCTTTCAAAATAAACGTCAATTACATTAAAACATCTTGAGTCTTCAGATGCCAGTCTCCTATTCGCCCACCATGTGCCTGCTCAAGCTAGCTGTCTCATTCTACTCACCTGCGTGCATACTAAAAGTCAGCTATGCTGAGTGATTTCTAGTTAATCGGACGCCATACAATACATACACATACATACATATCCGAAGATACATATTCATACTTAACTAGTTACCCTTCTGTTCTACATACATACTTACTACCATACATACATACATATCTACAATCACTAACCTCAGTCTACCGAGAGTACGTTCATAGTCCGCCGTCTATACCTGTACTCAAGGTCGAGAACACGTAAAAGGTCTGCAGTCCTTACCTATGTTCACCATTTAGGGTACGTGCAAGGTCCGCAGTCCTTCCCTATACCATCCTACATCCACAACACGTACAAAGTCCACAGTCCTTCCCTATGTTGCAACCTAATTCACAGCACGTACGAGGTCCGCAGTCCTCCCCTATGCTACCACATCACAAATACAGCACGTATAAGGTCCACAGTCCTTTCCTATGCTGATGCCTATCTATAATACGTATAAGGTCCGCAGTCCTTAACTACGTTGTCGTCTATTATCTGTAACACGTATAAGGCCCACCGTCCCTATCTACGTTTACATCTATCATCTACATTACGTATAAGGCCCGCAGTCCTTAACTACGCCATCACCAGCCGAGTCTATGTCCGACAGAAGCTAGAGGGATTTTCCATCCTAACTTACTATGTCGAACGTAGAACTCACATACCATTCGTGTACCTGTATACACATACTTCACATATACAATAATTACATTATGGCATAAGAACACTCTAGGCGTTCTTTACATCATTCATTTAACAACCATACCCCTTGTCGATACGTTCAATATCCGAAGATCGTTCACGCCCCGACAAGTATTCATTTGTAATGTTCATACATCGTCGATATATAATATCGTACCTTTATTTTTAACCTGACAGTACGCGCAATATCCGAAGATCGTTCGCGTACCGACAAGCAATCATTCATATCCATCACATATATCACATATGGCATACACTTATCACTTAGGATAAATGTATTAACAACACATCGAGTATGCACACAGCCCCGAAAACATAACAAGGAATGGGGCTAGAAACTCACCTGAACTCTGCTTTTTCCTCCGATAGTTGTAAATCCCTTCTTTAACTGAGCTCGGCTGACTGTATAAGTTACACGTATCAATACTCGCCTGATCTAATCTAGTGGCCTAGTATTAGCCTACTTTTACTTATCGTTTTTATGGTTTTCCTCTTTATCTTAACTTTAATGTGTTTCATCTCTCTTAGTCCTTACAATGCATACCATCACGTGTGTACACATATAAGTCTACATATACAAGTCGCCATGTATTCGGGTATAAGCGAACTTGGATATAAGCGAACTTATTATATTAAGCGAACTTATATATATTAAGCGAACTTATCATATTAAGCGAACTTATATGTTAAGCGAACTTATTATATTAAGCGAACTTATATATATTAAGCGAACTTATCATATTAAGCGAACTTATATATTAAGCGAACTTATTATATTAAGCGAACTTAGCATGGCGAACTTATCTGCGGACAAACTCAGCTGCAGGCGAAGTTACCTAGGCGAACTTGGCTGCAAGCGAACTTAAATTGGGTTAAGGCGAAGTTATCTTGGCGAACTTGGCTGCATGCGAACTTAGCCGCAGGCGAAGTTGCCCAGCATCGGCTACTGTTCGTCCTTAACCCCCGTGATCATCTTCATTTTAACGTGTAACCCCTTGATATGATTTTAACCAACCCCGTGAACATTCCCATGATCGATTCAGGGTAAAACTCGGTCCGGAAAAGTATAAAGTTGGGACCTTTAAGCTAAAAACGTTCAATACTAGATCTAAGGTTTATTTTAAACGAACCGTACATGTTTATAGGTTCGTTAGGTTTGTTTTAACGTCAAGTTTGCTACTTTAATACTCGTTTATACCCGATCTTTGCTAGGTTCGAGTTTCACGGACAACCGTTCATAAAAACGTAAACTTTAAGGATAAAGGACATACCTTTACGTGTTTTTAAGGTTACGGTTAGCTTGGTGATGAACTAAAATCTCGTATCTTGCTTTCGCGCTCAAGATCTATTAAATTATAGGCTCGGTTTGGTCTCGGATTGCTCCTTAGCTCGCGGCCGTATATGGTGTAGGAAGTATGTGTGTGTTTTTGAGTGTGTAGAGATTAGGATGGATAAATGGATGGAATGGAAAGGATTGGGGTTTAAGGGGGTATTTATACTCCCTTAAGCCCATGGACCGAAGGCCCATATTTCCTTTTGGTCCATATCTAATCCCATCTAATTATCCTACTAAGTCTTCATATTTTGCTATTATTATTATCGTTCCACTAACTCATTTATTTCACCCGACAAAATAATATATTAAATATTACTTTAGAAATTTCGGGATGTTATAAGTCTTCCCTCCTTAAAGAGGTTTCGTCCCCGAAACCTAGCTTATTTCTTGTAAAAGGAATACCTTTTTCTTTATAATCGCACACTTTATTGAATCACCTTTGCTTTCTGAGTTATCCTTCTTACTCCCGACTTTGCAGCCATTTAATGGTGGTCATGTGTTTTAGCTATTTAAGGTAGCTTGTCCATGAGACCCTCGATGTACCAAGACTCATCTCATCCTTCCAAGGGCTTCGATTAGTACTTTTAACACTATTGTCTAAAACAACATTTCATCATAACATAATAATCATTCATAACCAAACTCAATATATTACACGTCACAGATAAACATAAGTTTTAAACCTTAACACAAAACAAGTTCTTAAGCAAATGTAATTTAATAAAACCATTGCATGAGCAATTATTCCTTCATCAAGTGTTCCTCTCTGCAGTTTCCCCAAGTCTTTATCCTTTCGCACCTCCCGCCCCTGATTCCTTGCAATCCCTAGCCATGTGGTCAGCTTTTCCGCATTTGAAGCACTTTGGACGATCAGGGCATTCTCGAGAGTAATGCCCACTCTTTCCACACCGATAGCACCTGTCTGTCCCAGTCCTGCATTCTCCCTGGTGCACTTGCCCACACGTCTTACATGCATCCTTGTTCCCAACCTTGGCCTTCCTCTCATCAGTTGTTGTCACCATCTCGTCAGACCGCTTAGCAGAGGTAGACCATTTCTTCTCCTTCTTTTCCTCCACCACCACATCAACCTCAGCCAGGTCAGCATAAACCACTTCTGCAAGTTCAACAGCAGAGTCAAAAGTAGCAGGTTTATTTGCCCTGACTAACATGCGGACTTTTTGTGGCAATCCCCTCACATAACATTTGATTCTCTTGACCTCAGTGTCAACCATATCAGGCACCAACCTAGATAGTCGGTTGAATTCAGTAGTATACTCACGATGCGTCATCATACCGGATTTTAAATTCAGGAACTTCATCTCCGTCCTTTCAACCTCGGCATCTGCACAGAACTTCTTCATCACCAACTCTTTCAGATCGTCCCATCTCAACGCCTTGATCTCATCCCTAGTCTTTCTCTGCTCCACACTTTCCCACCAATACATAGCTTCTTCCTCAAATGACTGAGTAGCATAATCCACAGCTTGGTCGGGACGGCATTCGCTAATGCGGATAATCTTGTCCATAGTGGTTATCCATTGGAGAGTAGCGATTGCGTCTCCCAAACCAGTCAGCTTCGGCGGGTCGCATCCTTTGAAGGACTTGTAGTTACACCCACCTCGACCTCTCTTTCCATCACCAACCTTGACAGATTCAGCTTCACTCGAGTCACCCTTCCCTCCCTCACCATCCTTCCTACCATTCTCTCCTGATCCTTCAGCAATTCTTCCAGCAGATCCTTCGGGATTCCCAGTCTTCATGGCAGTTGCCACAGCTTGGGCAATGGCAGCTAGAACAGCAGGGTCAAGTTGATGTCCTTCGTTGTTGCTCGAGTTTCCTCCAGCTGCGCCTCCTTCGTCTCCGGTGTTGGAAGCTTCTTCTACCGAGGGTTTCCGGACAAGACGAGGCCTGCCACGATGTCCAGTGCGACCTCCAGTTCCAACAATTTCTCCAGCTCCAGCCATTAGTATTCTAAAAGGGAAAACACAAACGTCATCACTCTAGGAATTATTTAGCACATGATTTGTAAAGTAAGTAGTTAATGACGTTGATCAGGTGTAATTAACTATTTGCATTAGTCCTCAGGTTCTACATACTTCCCTTTATGATTTCACTTGTGCTAGTTTCTACTTTTAAACAGTTAACCAATCAAACAATCAATTAATCCTATAACTAACATACACATATCCTTTCTTTAACAATCAAGCGAACATCCTTATACATTATTTAACATACTTTACCGTTACTGAGCTTGCTTGAGTGACACATGGCATTCTTGAACTGGCATTTTTTTTTCTTTTCTTACTTAAATCCCATTCTCTGTTCGAGTCTATGCATGTAGGATGCTCAGATCTCTCGAACTTTGCTCTGATACCAACTTGTAAGGCCCCGAACCCGGTAGCCCTACTTTAGCGTTGGATTTACTCATAAACACAGTTCTTACAAATCAGAGTTCATTAAAACTTTCGCGGAATATAAAAACTTTCATGAAACGTTACAGCAATCCAAAACTTGCCTTAATTAAACATTCTTGTCTTTCAAAATAAACGTCAATTACATTAAAACATCTTGAGTCTTCAGATGCCAGTCTCCTATTCGCCCACCATGTGCCCGCTCAAGCTAGCTGTCTCATTCTACTCACCTGCGTGCATACTAAAAGTCAGCTACGCTGAGTGAGTTCTAGTTAATCGGACGCCATACAATACATACACATACATACATATCCGAAGATACATATCCATACTTAACTAGTTACCCTTCTGTTCTACATACATACTTACTACAGTACATACATACATATCTACAATCACTAACCTCAGTCTACCGAGAGTACGTTCATAGTCCGCCGTCTATACCTGTACTCAAGGTCGAGAACACGTAAAAGGTCCGCAGTCCTTACCTATGTTCACCATTTAGGGTACGTGCAAGGTCCGCAGTCCTTCCTTATACCATCCTACATCCACAACACGTACAAAGTCCACAGTCCTTCCCTATGTTGCAACCTAATTCATAGCACGTACGAGGTCCGCAGTCCTCCCCTATGCTACCACATCACAAATACAGCACGTATAAGGTCCACAGTCCTTTCCTATGCTGATGCCTATCTATAATACGTATAAGGTCCGCAGTCCTTAACTACGTTGTCGTCTATTATCTGTAACACGTATAAGGCCCACCGTCCCTATCTACGTTTACATCTATCATCTACATTACGTATAAGGCCCGCAGTCCTTAACTACGCCATCACCAGCCGAGTCTATGTCCGACAGAAGCTAGAGGGATTTTCCATCCTAACTTACTATGTCGAACGTAGAACTCACATACCATTCGTGTACCTGTATACACATACTTCACATATACAATAATTACATTATGGCATAAGAACACTCTAGGCGTTCTTTACATCATTCATTTAACAACCATACCCCTTGTCGATACGTGCAATATCCGAAGATCGTTCACGCCCCGACAAGTATTCATTTGTAATGTTCATACATCGTCGATATATAATATTCGTACCTTTATTTTTAACCTGACAGTACGCGCAATATCCGAAGATCGTTCGCGTACCGACAAGCAATCATTCATATCCATCACATATATCACATATGGCATACACTTATCACTTAGGATAAATGTATTAACAACACATCGAGTATGCACACAGCCCCGAAAACATAACAAGGAATGGGGCTAGAAACTCACCTGAACTCTGCTTTTTCCTCCGATAGTTGTAAATCCCTTCTTTAACTGAGCTCGGCTGACTGTATAAGTTACACGTATCAATACTCGCCTGATCTAATCTGGTGGCCTAGTAGTAGCCTACTTTTACTTATCGTTTTTATGGTTTTCCTCTTTATCTTAACTTTAATGTGTTTCATCTCTCTTAGTCCTTACAATGCATACCATCACGTGTGTACACATATAAGTCTACATATACAAGTCGCCATGTATTCGGGTATAAGCGAACTTGGATTTAAGCGAACTTATATATATTAAGCGAACTTATCATATTAAGCGAACTTATATATTAAGCAAACTTATTATATTAAGCGAACTTATATATATTAAGCGAACTTATCATATTAAGCGAACTTATATATTAAGCGAACTTATTATATTAAGCGAACTTAGCATGGCGAACTTATCTGCGGACAAACTCAGCTGCAGGCGAAGTTACCTAGGCGAACTTGGCTGCAAGCGAACTTAAATTGGGTTAAGGCGAAGTTATCTTGGCGAACTTGGCTGCATGCGAACTTAGCCGCAGGCGAAGTTGCCCAGCATCGGCTACTGTTCGTCCTTAACCCCCGTGATCATCTTCATTTTAACGTGTAACCCCTTGATATGATTTTAACCAACCTCGTGAACATTCCCATGATCGATTCCGGGTAAAACTCGGCCCGGAAAAGTATAAAGTTGGGACCTTTAAGCTAAAAACGTTCAATACTAGATCTAAGGTTTATTTTAAACGAACCGTACATGTTTATAGGTTCGTTAGGTTTGTTTTAACGTCAAGTTTGCTACTTTAATACTCGTTTATACCCGATCTTTGCTAGGTTCGAGTTTCACGGACAACCGTTCATAAAAACGTAAACTTTAAGGATAAAGGACATACCTTTACGTGTTTTTAAGGTTACGGTTAGCTTGGTGATGAACTAAAATCTTGTATCTTGCTTTCACGCTCAAGATCTATTAAGTTATAGGCTCGGTTTGGTCTCGGATTGCTCCTTAGCTCGCGGCCGTATATGGTGTAGGAAGTATGTGTGTGTTTTTGAGTGTGTAGAGATTAGGATGGATAAATGGATGGAATGGAAAGGATTGGGGTTTAAGGGGGTATTTATACTCCCTTAAGCCCATGGACCGAAGGCCCATATTTCCTTTTGGTCCATATCTAATCCCATCTAATTATCCTACTAAGTCTTCATATTTTGCTATTATTATTATCGTTCCACTAACTCGTTTATTTCACCCGACAAAATAATATATTAAATATTACTCTAGAAATTTCGGGATGTTACACCGGGAAGTACCCTGGGTCGCCGTATTTTCGGCATATGGCGGAACGGTTCCCGAAACGCCCCGATCGGGCACTTGTAGATCCCGAACATATGGATCTACAAGGAGAAGCTTCAAACTCGCTTATTTTTCAATCTATTTCCAACTTTATTTCTCGATCTATAAACACTATTTTCATACTTTAACGGGTCTTTTACGTCTGAGTTCGGGTAATAGCGGAATTATAACCCAAATATTAAGAGCAAAGTTGAATCATAAGATTCGACCCGCTCTGATACCAAGTATAGGTCCCAAAACGACCACGAACGGATTTTGCACTTGATACACATTTAGAGATGGGCGTGGTAAATTAAACGACCGAACATAAATAATAAAGATAAGATATACGAACGATCTCGTTGTCGGTTAAAAGATTTGATATATTTATAGCGAACCGACCCACCCAATGTTGGCTCCCCTTGGGTATCCTATTTACACCATGGAAAACACACATACAATAATACATAAAACCTCTATTTATAGCCTAACACTATCTTCTAGAAGCATTATCCCCATTGAAGCTAAACGCGTGTCCCAAAGCTCTTGTTTCGTGTCCGGTTTTTTCGCCGACATTAATTATTAACTTGACCATAAAATATATAACAGGTTTCATAATTTGATATCGCAAGTCATAACTTTTTGGCCTTACAATTTTTATCTACGTCCCGACATAAATTTTATTCACTCCCAGGTCGGGTCAAGCTTTTATTGAACGTTTCGACATTAATTTGACATTGCTCGTTTTTTAATAAAGTTTATATCGGACGTAGTTAAAATAAGTACATCTCAACGATATATTCGAATTTTATAAAACTTTATACTTCAAAAGTTATAAAAGAAACAAACATAATGAAATTAATTATACTTATATAATATTAAATAAAAACTTATAAATACAACATTTTAGAAGTGGGACGAGGAAGATGGATTTGTTGAAAACTTGGATGGAGAAGACGAGTTTGGTGCAAACTTGGACGGAGAAGACGCGCTTGGTGCAAACTTGGACGGGAAAGACGAGTTTGGTACAAACTTGGATGGGGAAGACGAGAACAATTTAAAAACAGTCAGATCCGACAAGTTTTGATGTTTCCTAAAAAATGGACAGAGCCGACGGGTTCTCTTCATATTTTTCATATTTGTTCGGAATTGTCATAATTTCTACACGTAGCACCTTTTTAACGGACAATGAAACCCGTCGGAACGCTTCCCAAAGTGTCGCCCCCGTCGAAATTCAACATGATATTTATGGAATTTTTGAACTTTAAAAGCTCTTCCGTGTCTTCTTAAAAAAAGGCCCTTTTGAGAATTTTTCTTTAATTTAAAGTAAATCAAATTAAAGGTAACACAATTAGAAAAACATTATATAACTAGTTTGATCCTCCTGTGTTACGGGAGTTTACTTAAAGTTTTGTTTTTAATCGTTTTGCTATTTTATGATGATTTATTTATTTTTTAACATAAATCTGTTTTAATTTAATACATATATATTATTTTGTTATTATATTTTTTTAACGTTTGGGATTTATCAGTTGAGATATTTAGGTTTTTTAGATTTTTAACGAACAAACATAAACGAACACGAACATGTTGATTTTTTTAAATGTACAAACATGAACACAAATATTTGTCTAATGAAAAAAAAGGGCTTTGATGTAGTTGACAGTTGTGGGTAGTATCGAAAGTTAACCGACGATGGAGATGATAGACCATCAACGGAGAACATGTAAAGTAGATAAATTAAATTAGGGTTTGATGATGAAAGTGTTTATCAATAAATTTGATCTTATAACCCATTTGGGGGCTATTAGAGTTTGGTAAGACCCATAACTTGTGAAAATTATTCTTTGATGATTAAGCGGTTATTTAACAAATAAATGAGATGTTATAACCCGTTTAAGGGTTATCCAGGTTTGGTGAGACCCATCACCCGTAAAAATTATTGTTTGATTATGAAATAGTTTTACAAATAAATGAGATTTTATAACCCATTTAAAGGCTATCCGGGTTTGGTAAAACCCATACCCGCGAATTCGGGTCAAATGCATGAGAAGCCTCCATTTAAAAATCAAGCAATCTGGTGGTTCTAGAGAATGGGGGGAACAACCTGAGAGCGAGACCTAAGATTTTATGGTAGGCAATTATATAGATAATTAGATTAAATATTACAAGATATATATAGAATTAAAGAACGTAAAATAAAATTAAAAATTATGGTAAAACATAATTAAATTATAATTAGTAATATGAATTTGTGTGGGATCAATCGGTTTAAACTTGTTTTCTAATAGCTCATTGATATTGTACCCGAAGTAGTCTTCCTATAGATGACTGATACTTATTCGAATATAAAGTTTCAATAGGTTGTCATGATAATCGGGCTCCAAGTCCTCTTCCAGAGACCGGTTATTGCATAACTGGGGAGGGTTTGGTTGTTGCATAACACGGGGAGAGTTTTGATTATTGGGCGTTAAGGAAAGACATGATCAAAAGCCACATTCCAATCGAAGCTATCATCGTCACCCTAAAAATCTTTAAGTTATTGGGAAGATTTGGATGGGAGAATTTGACACTTAAACATGTATGGAAACATGAACGTGTAGTGAAGATTCAATTTGGTATTTATATGGTTGTTAAAATATAGGCGATGGTATCTTCATTAGAATATATATTTCTTAGAACATAACTAAAATATAAATAAAACATAGTTTGAAACAATGTTGTAAAAGTAGGTATACAAGGCCGAGTACTCTTCGAGTATTCGCTACAAGGCATGACGCCGAGGGGAGTTTCTGTAACTCCGCCGAGTTACTAAAAATCGATCGAATGTGATCAACCGTAGCCAGAATCGCATCTAGTCGGTCAACTTGGGCCAATTTTGACTTAAAAATAAAACATGATTCATATTTCTATAATATTAAAAAAAATATCACTTTTTTTAGCTAATGATTAAATAATTTTAGAATAAGTTAGTATTTAAAAATACATTTATCTTATTTATATTGATATTCACTTATTTTCTTATAACTATTAGCAAACTTATAATATTTGACATATATATAGTATTCAAAAGTTAGTTTTCTTTATATTTACCAATTGCGAGTATTCTCCGAGTACTCCCCGAGTACTCCGAATAAACCCAAATTCCCAGTCAACCGCCTAGGGTCTGCCTAGCGACTTTTGCAACCTTGGTTTGAAACATAATTAAAATTTAATGATACATAGTTAAAGTGAGTAATCTGAGTCGGTATCATGCTCGTCTTCCTATGGGTTATGCCATGGATTATCTGAAGAATATCGTGTTCGTCTTGCCATGGATCACAATGCACATACTCGCCTTTGGTCGTTCTTCGTCCTCCCCTACAAGCGGGTATTCCCTTCTTAAAATACGTAGTTAAACGCCCAATTCAAACGATATTATCATCACCACATGTGATGTAGGGGTGTTCAACGAATCGAATATTTGAACTATTCGAATTTTGAAGCCGATTAGAATTCGAAATAGATTCGACAATTCGACGCAACTCAATTCAAATTTAAAATAGCTAATTCGAAATTCAATTCAAGCTATGTAAAAAATATGTGTTTCAATTATAATTTCAAAACCACTACAAACTTGAATTTTTAACAACAAAATGTATAAGTCTATTATAAACAAATAAACCATTTAAAGTTATAACATCCAAAACATCCTAATTATTCAAAGTGGTAACATCTAATTAAAAATTCATAGCACGGTAGTAACTGACAAAAGTGTTATGAACTAATAACCAAAATGATGAGCTTCCAATTTTTAGTTTTATAACTTGTAGACTTTCGTAATTTTTTTATGGATTTGAATTTTGATCGAATCGAATTTACATATCATGAATTTGTATTTGCTTACTAAATCGAATTCAAAACTCGAAAATTCGGCTTGTGTATAGGGAATATTCTCTGGGACGGAAGGATTCGAACCTCCGAATAGCGGGACCAAAACCCGTCGTTGCCTTACCGCTTGGCTACGCCCCATTTCTATTTTTACTGGACACTAATACTAATAAAGAATAATATCGGTATTAAGTGTTCGTCAATTCCAGTCCAACTATCTATAGAAAATCTTTCTTCATTATAGAATATATAATTTATTATAGATTCGTTGCTAGGATTTTGACATGTGTATATTTAGAATTCAACTTAATTTATTGATCATTACTTATACTTCAATTAAGATATTGTATGAAAGTATGATTTCTTCTAGTCTCCTTTGAGAAATGAAGGATTTTTCGAGTCTTGTTGTATACCAAAAACCCCTAACCACATGGGTCAACAACTGGTCAATTTTCAGCCGCCTACGCGTTTGCCTGCACCGGAAGGTTCCCATGTACATCCTCTAAAGGTGTGTGTGACATATTTCATAAGTATAAGATGAAGGTTGAGAAGTGAATATCATAATTGAGTATTTATAGGGTTATTTCAAAATAGTTATAAAATGTAACTGTTAACAAGTAATCGTTATGTATTTATTTAATTATTTAGTTATGTAATTATGCATTACATAAAGATAAATTTTGGAGGTCCTTCAAAAATCGTTAACGAATTTTTTTTCTTTTTTGTGTGTTTGTTATTCTAACAACATTTTTTTTTCTTTTAAATTTTATATATGCTAATTTGACATACTATTTTTTAAGTTTAGTTTTGATATCATAAAGAACCTAACTAATTATACTGACTGAATTTGCGTCGGCTTATGCCCAGATTTTACCTACCATTTAGTTCTAGTACCGTAAAGAACCTGACAGATACCAACCGAATTTGCATCAGGCCTCAACGCTCAGTTTTTACCAACCGTTTAGTTCCAATACCGTATCTAAGCTAACTGACACCAACCGAATTCTGTTGACTCGCGGCCACAACGATTGAGTTTTACCAAACCAAATGAACTTGGTTTTAACTTTTTGTTGTTGTTGTTGTTATTATTTTTTTTGGTATTTTAAGCTATACGATTACCACTACTATTATGGAAGTTTACTGACTTATGTTTTGGGTTTAGGTTCCTTTTTTGCTTTTAATATGTTAATTTGGTGAGATAGATTTTTAGGTTTAGTTTCAATGTCATAACAAACATAACCGATACCGACCGAATTCACGTCTATTCACCGACGCAGCGACATGGTTAGACTGAACGAACAAATGGAGTTAATTATTTTTTTTCTGTACAATAAGCTACACTAGTACCACTATAATTATGGATATTTACTAATTATTCTTTGGGTTTAGTGTTGGTATCATGACAGTCATAATCGACACCAACCAAATTTGTGTGTGCTTATGATGTTTTGGGTGTCTATAAACTTATTTTTCTTATTTAGTGTCGGTGTCCTAATGAACTTAAACGATATCAATCAAATTCACGTCATTGCGTCACGCCGGGCATGGTACCTAGTTTATATAACTATTTAATTAGTTGCCAATTTACTTAACTAAGTATAATAAGCTACACGAGTAAAATTACAATTATGGGTATTTACTAATTATTCTTTGGGTTTAGTGCCGGTATCGTAACAATCATAACCGGCACCTTCCGAATTCGTGTGTGCTTTGATGTTTTGGGCGTCTATAAACTTATATTTTTTTTATTTAGTGTCGTTGCCAGAACAAACTTAACCGATATCAATCGAATTCACGTCACTGCGCCACTGCATCACGTCGGGCATGTTACCTAGTTATATAACTATTTAATTACTTACCAATTTACTTTACTAAATAAAAAAAGTAATAGTGATGTGAGATTAATAGATTGCATATAAGAAGGATGTGTATGGTAGTATTGGGGATAAAATGAGCATATGGGAAAAATGAGCGAATTAAAATATGATGTGAGATGCTGACTATGCCTACACGTGAAAAGGATAAGTTGCAACATAACGAACATTCTTTTAAGGATGTACATAAATGCACGATTTGTTGGTATGTGCCGAATATGGCTTTGTATGAAATTTTATATGCACGTATAGAGTAGACAAAGCGATGGTACACCCTGGTAAAGAGATATACAACCATATACCATGTGATCATGGATTGATATGATAATTACGGGGTAACATCTTGTGACATGAGAATATGTGTCCTATAACATGATTCAATTAAAGGGTATATATTTTAGTTGTTAAAACTGTAAAATGATTATTTTTTCGCTTGCATATATAATCTTCCATCGACTCTGAAACCATATAGTTGCCACCGACAATTTGTGAAATGAATGCAAAGAGAGTATGCAAATGAATGCGTAAAGCTAACCAACGAATTTAAATTGCTTTTGATTCAGTCACTCCAAGAATCAAACTTTTGATGGAATCTGGGTTTCTTGATGTTGGCAGTTTCCTTTATTCATTCATTCATCCCACTCACTCTATTTATTCATCTAAACTTCAGTCTTTATTGTTACAATTTATCTTCTGATCAAAGGAAGAAGCTTTATTTATCTGCAACAATACTTACATACATACAGGTATATATATATGTCTCTAGCTACTTCTTCTAGTTTTTACAGTTTTATTCGCTTGGATAATTAGACATTAAGGATTTTAACTTGGGCATGCACACCAAGCGTTTGATTAAATGAGCTAGGAGTATATATATAGTGGTACACCTTGTGAATTACGGGATGCTAGTGATTTCTTATATGTTTTCAAAATAATGCTTTTAATAAATATGGATTTCAGGAAATTACTAAGAAAAATAAGTCCATAAATGGTAGAGGATTTATTTTTCAAATTGCTAATAAGCTACCTGCTTTTTTTAGTTTTAGGATGACCTTGATCTTGAATATATGTCGTTGACACTCAGTTTGTTTTGTTGATCCACATATAGGTCATGTGTACCTAACCATACTTATTCATTTCATATATAGTTAAGACATAATAGTAACTAGCTGGAAGTATCTGATATCTTTTGTTTTAAGTAAAACTTTAATGTTTTTAGGGGAAACATAGACATGTGTTGTTTGTAAGGATAAAAACCCAAAATTAGGGGTTTGTAAACGGCTCGATTTCTCGATCGGATTGGCATGCTAAACCCAAAGTGAACCTGAAAATCATGTCAGAAACACGAACCGTTTGATATGAAAATTTGAAATTTCTTGTATTCTACTCTAATACTATAACTTCACACCCAAAAAACAATAATAAACATCACCAAAAGCCACAAAATAATAATAATAATAATAATAATAATAATAATAATAATGACAGTGCAATTTAATAGGTCTGTTTTCACATATCCATCAACTTCATCATCAATGAAATCGGTTCATTTCTAGGATTCCCATCTAGAAAAATGATGTGAATTACAAGGATACATATGGTTTAAGCATCTTTAAGTTGGTGATTAGTTATATAATACTTTACTATAAATTATCATCAAGTTTTAATGGAAGGACTCTATTGAGTATATTAGTACACTTGACATATTAGTTGGCCCACTTAACAATGGTGGTCTGCCTCCCAAAGGTGCACACTGAAACTGCTTAACCGAACCTACAACCCGAAATGAACCCAACTGGTTTGGAACTAGTATGGTAGGAACCTGTTTGGAACCGACGAAAACCTTTGGTTTGGAGCAAGTTTATAATCCTTGACATTAAAACCGGCTCCAAACGGGTTTACCCGAACCGAATCCGGCCAAAACCGGTCAAAATCGATCAAGAAACTTTTGAAAAACCTGTTTCAACCCGATCATAAGCTGATTTTTGTCTTTTGTCATTTTTGTTAAACCAAACTGAACTGGTTTAGGGGTTGGAACAGTTTGTGCACCTCTATATTCACTGATCATGTACTTAATATGGGCTAGACAGTTTATGAATGCCATGTAAACATTTTTAGGCATTATCTGCCCACTTCACTCAAATGTAAAGTTTGTTTGTATTATGAACATTTGTGCACTATAATTTTTAACCTAGACAAACACATTCTTTACCACATTTCTATAAATTTGAGATGATGTCATTGCTATAATTGGTAGGGGTCTTACATTGATAATAATGCAATCGACTATATCTGTCTGCTTTGATGTCATTGCAAGAAGGCTTAATTAACGTCATCAAGTTTAATCACTTGTTCCAATTAATGTTACGTTATAATGAATTTATAGTCTAGCGATCAAATTGAAGAATGTTAGTAATATTAATGACCTTTGATCGTTTGACAATACTTAGGATATCCAATTTGAGGGAAGTTGAAATCTTAGAGGGATAAGATGTAAACATGGTGGTTAAAATGATTAATGAGTTAGTTGTTTGCTTGTATCAAATCTTCATTAAATTTGTTATGTATTATTTTTTATAACGCCAGAAAAGAAATTCTTCCTTCAAATTGGAGGGCTGAAGGCTACCTAGACGCTTAATCAGAATCATCATCATGGCTTCATCTTCATCATCAAGCATTCAGAAGACGACTGAGTCTTCACGTAAGTGTTTTGATTAACTTGGGACTTGTACAATTGATATCATATCTACATTAATAGTAAGGACAATTACAAGAATATAATATGTTTAATATGATTTAAGAATTATATAAGGCTTTGAAGAAATGGGATTAGCCACAAAATTAGGACTATAGAAGGTAAGATATTGGAAATATTAATAACTATAAGTGCTTGATTTATGTGAACTACTATCTTGTAAGTCTTGATTAAATAACAATTAAGTTCTGCATTTGGATTAAGATATGCCATGTTTATATCAATTGCATAACACATATATTTTAAATGTTTTTAATCTTTGGATGTTGAACCGTTGAAGATGGCAAAGAAATGGAGCCGTTCATACACTTTAGTCACGGGCATCCGCTCAGCCTTGTTCCATTGCAGCCTCACTATAACAAGGAAAACTCTTACAAGGAAGATGAAGATGAAGATGAAGACAAAGATAATGATAAAGACAAAGTTGAAGATAAAGATAAAGATAAAGACAACGACAAAGTTGAAGATGAAGATAAATTTGAAGAAGAAGGTGATGAAAATTTTGTAGTGAAAAAGGGCCTCTTTGGCACGTGCAAAATGTGTGAGGAAGAGATCTATTCATTTCATCTATGTTACTACTCCTGCGAGACATGTGACTACACCCTACACAAATATTGTGCAGAACTTCCTGAAACCCATCACAACCACCCGTTACATCTTGACCACAATCTTTCATTGTCCAAGCAATATAAGTTAGATGATCGCAGGTATCTCAAGTCCAGTCGCACAGAAGAAAATTCTGAAGTTAACATTGCTGATGAAGAATGGATATGCTCTGTTTGCGATATTAGCAGAAAAAAGTTCTACAATTATCATTGTTCCACTTGTGAATTCAACATGGACATAATATGTGCTACCATGTATGAGCAGAAGATGGAGCACCCAAGTCACCCTCACCGACTACAACGCTATTTGAGTCGGATGATATCTGGTTGTAACGCTTGTGGTGATGAACATAGTGGAACCTTCTACCTTTGTACCACTTGTTTTAGTTTCAGGATCCACTTGGATTGTGCTTTGCTTCCAACTACGTTACTTATCCAACAGTCTACGGATGGAAGTTTCCGTCATTCTCATTCACTTACGCTTAAATATTCATTTCCTTATATTGAATTGAAGGATAAACTCTTTCCCTGTTGCATGGTTTGTGATAAACGTTTCCTATTCGACAAATGGAATTACAGATGTGACAAATGTCGATATTATGTCCATGTTGACTGTGCAACTTCAAGGAAAGATGCGTTTACATCTTCTATCTTGATGCCCGCAGGTACTTATTATTATTTATGCTTTTTTCATACTAAATATTGTGCTTGTCAAATTAAGTTTCAACTTTAAATATGTCATTCATTGATTAGGTGTCTGGATAACTCACAAAAATTTTAAAGACGACGATCATCCTGATGTAATCTCCTTTCCATTTCCTGATGAGAGTGCTAACCTTTTGAAGCATCGTTTTATGAACGAAGGCAAATCAATTACTGAAAGCGAAATTTTCACGCATTCTAGTCATCCACATCCATTGATTCGTTTGGACACACTCCTTAATGGGTCAGTTTCTCTCCATGATCCAATGAAAAAAGTGGAACTATTGTGTGACGGATGTGTGAGGCCAATTACCAACATGCCCTTTTACAAGTGCACTGAAAATCATTGTGGTTTTGTTGTTCATGAGTGGTGCACGAGGCTACCCTATGAAATACAAAACCGTCACGACCATCCAGAACACAAGCTTGTTCTTCTGCCAAAAGTCACTGGAAAGTGGTTGGGTGTGTTTAATTGTAACATTTGTAAGTTACCTTGCAATGGGTTCGCATATGGATGCGAGGCCAAGGAATGCAAATACTATGTGGATATCCATTGTGGATTCATACCCAATGAAATCAAACATGAAGCTCACCCTAACCATCTCCTCAAAAGATTAGAGTATTCACCAGGGGAGAGCTGTAAGGCATGCAGGTGGTGGTCTGTAAGACGTGGGGACTTTCATTGTTCCATTTGTGATTATTATTTGCATATGAAGTGTGCTTTATTATTACCCAGAAAGATAAGGCACAGGTACGACAAACATTCACTGATTCTAAGCTACTATCCAGTCAAGAACCATAGTAGCGAATACTATTGTGAGGTTTGCGAGATTACATTCAACCCTGTAGACTGGTTCTATCATTGCAACCGGTGTGCCTCGTCTATTCACACTGCTTGTGCACCTGTAAAAGGTCAATGTGAACGATCTACTTATCAACTCCTTTCTATGCGTTATGATACTATCTTCTGGTATATCAATGTCAAGTTTGGAGAAACAGTTGACACCATAGATCATGAGCACCCTCTCACCTTTGTACAAGGGATTGATGCTGATGGTGAATGCAATGCATGTCGTAATGAATTGAAGCGTCAGATGATCCTTAAGTGCTTCCTGTGCAAGTTTAGAATTCATTATGAGTGTGCCAAAGAATCTGCTACCCAACCTTAATTAACCTCAATTTGTTCAAGTGTTGCATTGTATCAGCTTGTATCTTATATACATGTATTTACATTTCGGTGTTTTAAGTAAACCATTTCCTTTTTCTCATATCAAATCAGACAAACTTGTGATGCCAAATCGTTGTATCTGATACTTTTATTCACATGGGGTAAAGTAACAAGTTTAATTGTAAACGATTTGATTTATATGGTTTAGTTTTTTGTTCATGTTTTATATATAGTGAAAAATCTAATACACTAATGCCTTAACGTACATTACATACATGAATATATGTTTTCACGAATCGATCCATGAAATCACATCCAAACATCTGGGAATCGTCAATACATATCCAATCAATCACTTGTACGTTCACCGAAAAAAACAGTTTTGGATGGTTAATTGATCAATTTTTCACTTTTTTCACGAAGACCGTTTTTTAAGCGTTTGCTGAGCGTTTAAGTTTTGTGAGCGTTTTAGGTTTTTGCCTTTGTTTTTTGCCTTTGAGCGTCTCGCGTACCTACTGTACGTAAAGGCATTAACGTACAGTAACTACACCCTTTATATATATTCCAGATAATAACTAGTTTGAGTTTATAACAAATCGTATTAATTACACCAATTTTCTTCTTGTCTCAATTCGTTGTAATAACAACAGCACCAGCAGACGGTTGCATGTTTAAAGAATAACATTTATTATTTTTTTTTTTTTTGAACAAGAAATAAATGAAATTTTGGTATATTGGATAAAGAATAAGTGAATAACATTTATTATTATTTTTTTGGAACAATAAATAAATAAAATCTTGTGGTATTTTTAATAATTCAAATTTTGTCTCATTTGCCGATGCTAAGTCAAACTTCAAAAATATATCGCAAAAGTCTCAAGATTCGACTTATTAGCCGCCACCGAGCTTTTGACTAACTGAGTTAGATTCCGTTAGTTTTTGATGACGTGTACGATGATGTTGCAAAAGAGTATTTTTAAATTAGAACGAAAACTTTCAAACCAAAATAAATTAAAGAACAATTTTTCTAACAAAAATAAACGAACCGAACAACTTATTTTTAACAAAAATAAATGAACTAAACAACTTTCTTTTAAACAAAAATAAACGAACAGAACTACTTTTCTAACAAATAAATGAACTGAACCACTTTTTAAACAAAAATAAGCGAACTGAACCAACTTTTTTTAACAAAAATAAACGAACCAAACTATTTTTTTAACAAAATAAACAAACTGAACCACTTTTGTAACAAAATAAATGAACCGAACCACTTTTTTAACATAAAAATAAATGAACCGAACCACTTTTTCTACATAAAAATCAACGAACCGAACCACTTTTCGTAAACAAAATCAACGAACTGAACCAGCTTTTTGAGCAAAAATCAATGAACCGAACTACTTTTCTAATAAAAATAAACTCAGGTTGAGAGAGTTCGGTTTAGAACGCGTTTCGAGCAGAAGTGGTTCATGTTAGAACGGTGGTGGTGGTTCGGTTCGTCTATTTTTGTTAAAAAAAAAGTGGTTCGGTTCGTTTATTTTTTTTAACAAAAATAAATGAACTAAACAACTTTCTTTTAAACAAAAATAAACTAACAGAACTACTTTTCTAACAAATAAATGAAGTGAACCGCTTTTTAAACAAAAATAAGCGAACTGAACCACTTTTTTTTAACAAAAATAAACGAACCAAACTAATTTTTTAACAAAAATAAACAAACTGAACCACTTTTGTAACAAAATAAATGAACCGAACCACTTTTTTAACATAAAAAAAAACAAACCGAACCACTTTTTCTACATAAAAATCAACGAACTGAACCACATTTCGTAAACAAAATCAACGAACTGAACGAGCTTTTTGAGCAAAAAGCAATGAACCGAACTACTTTTCTAATAAAAATAAACTCAGGTTGAGAGAGCGGTTCAGAACGCGTTTCGAGCAGAAGTGGTTCATGTTAGAACGGTGGTGGTGGTTCGGTTCGTCTATTTTTGTTAAAAAAAAAGTGGTTCGGTTCGTTTATTTTTTTGTTAAAAGTAGTCTGGTTCGTTTACTTTTGTTAAAAAATGGTTCGTTTTGTTTATTTTTATTAAATAAAAGTGTTTTGGTTCGTTTATTTCTGTTAAAAAAAAGTGGTACGGTTCGTTTATTTTTTTTTTAAAAAGTAGTTTGGTTTGTTTACTTTTGTTAAAAAAATGGTTCAAGTTGTTTACTTTTATTAAAAAAAAAGTGGTTTGGTTTGTTTACATTTATTAAAAAAAGTAAACAAATGTAAAAATGAGGTTTTGTGATGTCAAACCACGTGCAGCATGAAGACTCAAATATCCCATATTTATTTTCTAACTAGAATTCACACCCGCTGCGTTGCAGCGGGGTGGATGTTACGACGTGTGCCTGCATCGTTTGTTAGCTGTTACATTAGTGTAAAGTGTGTCGAAAATATTACATTAGTATAAAGTGTGTCGAAAATATTCCTCTAAACCAAAAGATAGGGACACTAACATCTCACGAAGCATAATTTTATTTATAGAGGTCAATGTTTTAGTAATTTTACGGAGGTCATTGGATTTTTTACAAAGGATAGGACTAAAACAATAACTTGCATATTGTTTAGTCCTGAGACGGTAGCATGATTGGATTTTTTAGTCCTACTCAGTGATTTACAAAGAGCCATGAATGAACCTTTTCATCTAAACATAAAATAAACAGTTTGGTTTTCAGTTGGAAGTGTTCGGTCGTTTGTTTCCCTTGTCTTATCATTGTCTCCAGTCCGTGTCTCCAGTCCGTGTTTAAATTTTTAGGTTATTAAGTTGAACTATTTGAAATTGATAGAATCAAAAGTTAATCCACGCTTCAACTTTTTAGAATACACAACCATCTATCAGCCATGAAAAAAGAGATAAAAAGCTCAAACTCGATTTTACAACAACTTTTTTATCTGTAAAATCATCTCCAAACTTCATTAGAAACATCATAAATCATAACTCATAATCTAGACCCAACTGCATCTAATGCAAATGTAAGGTAGACAAAAAAATTATAGCATGGTATGATATTTGCTTCTTCTAAAGGAGCAAAATGTATTTGAAAGAGTCATAGTTTAAGAATGGTTTTATTATTATTAATTTATTATTAAAACATATGGAAGAATATAACCATGTGGAAGGAAGACATAAATTGTGGAATAAAAATAGTACATTTAAAGGATTGCATTAATATGATCGCACCCTACTTGAATCGATAACCTGATTTAAACATAACTACCCATTACCATCCATAAGCATTAAACCATATCAATATCAAAAGAATGTCATGAAACAAAAGAATACCTTTTAAGTAAAAAATGTCCAAACTTACATAATACCACATCTGCCACATTTTACCAACATTATAAATATCAAAAGCAATTAAAGATTGTTGATAAACTAAAGCATCTTAATTAGTGATGATCAAATTAGCAATATGATTTTAAAAACTATAATTACTACATTACAAATGTGGAAATAGGGATCAGCGTGTTCGGTACGGGTATGGGTACCGATTTGGTATCGAATCTATACCAAGTTTTGATTTTTTTACGGTATCGGTCTTTCCCGAATTTTGCATGAACCGGTACTAAGTATTTTCAAATTTCGGGATCGAGATTTTCGGGACCAGTAACATCCCAAGCTCATCCCTATGTGGATAGTACTTGCCATGTTTTGATCCAGGGGGCATTTTAGGTGTTGAAAAAAGATGCTCCCCAAACAGTCACATCATATACTTTATCACATATGCCCGATTCTAATGCACCCAATAAATTTGATGAACTTTTAACTATAGATATGCAGTCTCCACGTGAAGCAAGTGCATGGAACATTCAATTACTGAAATAGATTTTTCAAATTTAACATTATGGAACTACAAAATGATCTGAGAAATACAAATTATAGTTGACCTGTTCTAACAGTGGTGAGTAAATCAAACCAAAGAAAACTCAACAACAATCAAAGGTTATTAAGAAATAGAATCACAAATAGGCTCAGATAAGTGATCATCATAGTCTTGTTAACCAAACCGAGTCACAATTATCGTCTACTGCCACCAAAGACAGTTGTATAGCCAGCGACTAGGGGTGTCCAAAATACCCGAACCCGATTAACCCGACCCGACCCGGACCCGAATAAGCTAATTAGGGTCGGGTTAAATAGGGTCAAAAAGTATTAATCGGGTTATTCGGGTTGACCCGAATAACCCGAATTGTTAATAGGGTCGGGTTTCGGGTTAACCCGAATAACCCGATTAGTGATGATACTTTACTTCAAATACAATAATGAAAATGATAAATAAGCACTAAAAAGTCAATACTGAAAGTTTTATAGAGGATTTAATTATTCTTCTACTTGTTCATTAACTGTTATTAACTGTTAGACTAGAAGTTATTTTAAAATATACGAACGAACATGAACAAATATTCCACTCGTTCATCTATGTTCGTGAACACTCGGTTATGATTATTCATTTAATTTTGTTTACATTCTTTCATGTTCGTTCACATATTAATAGACAATTATTAAATATTATTTGCATTTAGAAATTATATCACCATAATATGTTTATATTTGTGTTCATTTAAATGCGTTCATTAATGTTCGTTTATGTTTGTTTGCGTTCGTTAATGTATGTACATGTTTCTTCAAGTTCGTTTATCTTTGTTTAATTGTGTTCATTTATGTTCGTGAACTGTTCGTTTAGATTGTAAATGAACAATCATAAAAAAACACGAACATGTTCATTTTTTAACGAAAGAACATGAACACAAATATTTGTTTGATTAAGTGTTCGTGATCATATTCGTTTAAAGTTAAGTGAACAAACACATGCATGCCTTTGTTCATGTTCGTTCGGTTCATTTACAAGCCTGTATGTAATTATTAGATAATTACTTGTGAAATAAATTGAAAATTGAGTGGAATGAGAAATTTTGCAACCCACGAGTTACAAATATAAAAATCAACTTTATTTTATAAAGTAACATGGTCAACCCGATTAACCCGAAACCCGAATAACCCGAACCTTAATAGGGTCGGGTTTCGGGTTAAATATTTAAAAAAAAACCAACTAACCCGACCCGATTAACCCTAAACCCGATCAGGTTGACCCGATGAACACCCCTACTAGCGACCACAGTAGGTTGAAAAATGTTTTGAGAAGCAAACGACAACAGACAGCACCACTCCATGAAGGTGAAGTCATTTTCCGTTCCGGCACCCACCGCCGTTGCTAATTGGTGGAAAACAAAGAGGCATCAATACAAATAAATCGGCCTACCCGAACACCGCCATCACCACATCGCCACGTAGGGTTTCGAAATCGAACCCAACAACAATAGGATATGACAATGATCTATCGGTGGAAGAAACAAAGAGAGAGAAGTCAATGTTGCTTCTGAGACAGACCGGCAGAGCAAATAGGTTTTCTTTCATCGGAGAGGGAGTGGTTATAAAGCCTGAAGAGTTGCATCACTAACATAGAAAACTGACAGGTAGCATTCACGTACAGATGTCAAAATTACAAAAAACATAAAAAGAAAGTGGGATGGTTGGTCCAATAACAAACCAAGGATATGATGTACATATCTTGTTTCAAGTTGTACAAACCACCAAAGCACAAACCTCCCACAATTGTTATTATATAAATTTCTATATTTAATTTTAAGTCTACAATCTTATTTCCATTTTTATTATTTGTCTTCTTTATTTAAATTTGGTTGTTTTGTTAGTAGGTCAAGGGTAGTTATCCCATGTCTTAGTTTTTGATCATGTAATTCTCTTAATTAAACTCACCTTGAAACTTGAAAGGAATGGAAGGTAGTTTTGTGTTTTGATAAAAAAAAATATATTGATTTTCTCTCTATAGATTTTGAGTTAAAATTGATTCGTCTACACTAGCTCGATCTTGGCATCTCGAGTGGTGATCTTAGACACGGTTTCATAGCCGGAGTGGTGAATCCGTATCTCCGGTTGGTTATCGCAGCCCTATGGTTTATTTTCGGTGGTTTGTATGTATCCGAAAACAAGCCGTTTTTCTATCCATTTCATTTTAATTTCAATTTTCTATCTGTTACCTATTGATTTACTATCGGTAACCAGATTGGCAAAAGCTATGACAAAAGCCAAAATGGTTATACATAATTTGAAGAATATTTTCATGTGTAGCTTGAATGATATTGAAGAGGTGAGTGCACAAAGTTTATAAAACGACTAACACATGGATTCCTACATTCGAAGAAATCCATACCACCAGCATGATACCTCGTAACCGCATTGTCTTCGATCCCATGTATAGAACCCATAAGCGGTTCTCTTGCTTACATTCTCTTTTTTTCTTTCATAAAAATATGTATTTCCATATGGACCTTTTAAGGCAACTTGAAAATGTCAAAAAAGAAGTGGTGGTGAATGTGATCACATTCTTCAGGGGTATATCTGTCTTTTTCATTATGTAATATTTTCTTTTACAAATTTCTGGTTAAAAAAGGAGAAGATGAAGTTATTGTCACTATGCACTATTATTTTTTTAGATACCTGAGCTTCAACAAATTGACTGGTCCAACACACAATTCAACCCACACACTAAACTTTGACACCTTGATCAAATATTGTCCATGAATATAGGCTCCTAAGCAACAAAGTTGTTAATGATATAATACTCGAGTGGCTAAATCTTCAAATAATTCTGTTTCTAATGTTTTTATTGCTTTACCAGGTTTTTGAATATAGTACAACTTCATCATTAGATCATCAGCATCAAAGTATCAATCAGTTTTCAATCCATTGGTTCACTTTTTTATTTGCATCGGTGTATGTTTATGTGTTTTCGGTTCCTTATGTATATCTAACAATATGTTTTGGTTCAAGATTCTACTAGTAATACGTTAGGTTTGTGTATATGTTGATTTTGGTTTATGTATGTGTTTTAATTTGTGCGTGTACTATTGTGTTTACAACAACGTGCAACACATAGTAATTGTATTAAGAGCAATGTGCAGGTTATTTTGTAATCATTGAGTTAAGATAGGTCGTTAATAGTGCCTTAGTAACATGCTTAGGAGCCCCATACGTGCTTATTTGTTTACATGATGCGTTCTATTTGATTGTTTATAGCTTACGTAATTACTTGCTAGATTAAGTACTTATTTAACTGTTTAATTAATTGTTTATTTTATTTGTCATGCACACACACACAACTCCGAAGCTATGATTCACTCTCAAAATATTTTATTACTCCGAGACTATGTCTCATTCTAAATATATTTTTATATAACTCTGAGGATACGCCTCAATCTCAAAATATTTCTATTTAATTTTATTAGATTGCCATTTATTGTCGGAAATTTTCTTGAGAATGTCCTAGCTTTGTTTTTGCTCTTTTTCACTTAAAACTAGGGAGTGTGACAAGATTCCCCGCCATAGTGGAAATTGTCATGCGACCGACACTTTAAGCATTTAACGTAATCGGCTAAATGGTTACACCCTTTATTGTGTTTTATTGTTTTTAAAATGTCTAGTTGGGTGTAAAACCCATGGGATGCCATGGACACGCCAACTAGTACATTTGCACAAGTCGTTATACTTGCGATATTTTGTTGGAACATTATCATCTGTGGTGATACACGAGATGTTTCAACTGCTTATGCTCAAGTTCGTTTATTCGTTATTTAGTTTGGTCGGTTAAATCGCCATGTAACGCTCATGGGCCGACAAACTCAATTGATTCGTTAATTCGTTAATTAAGTTGGGCCATGCAAATTGTCATGTAATGCTCATGGGAGTCCAACTCACACATTTGTTTTGGTTTTGGTATGCTAATAAGTTGGGGAAACAAAATGCCATGGAAAGCTCATGGAAACCCAACACATCGAAGAACATTCGTTATTTGTTTATTTGTTTAATTTTATACGAAACGATTTATGATTTGTTAAAGTCGTGTAGGTACGTGCTGTGTATTCGTGTCTCGTGTATAAATTGCCAGCCCTAGATATACCTAAAGATATGTTCACCCTACCAATAATATGTAGATAGCTCACATTGAAGTTTTAGAGGCGCACAAGAAGTGTGCATAAACGATTATGGTAAAACGATGTGAATTAAAGTTCACCTTGATTCGATTATGGTATTTGGATTGATTGTCGTGAGCCATTTGATTGTTTCCGAATCCGCATAAAAAATACTCTTGAATTTAAAGTTTTTGTCCCATCTTGATTTGTAAAATGGCAAGATTTAGTTGATAGAAGACCTTTGCGAAAACTTTTGAACACTTGGTGACCTGATATACAGTACCTTCAACAATTTGTAGATCAATTCACTGGTTCAAATGTAACGAGTAGGGCAACGAATAGGATTGAGGTATACGTTCGCAACTCAAAAATCTCGCAGGGAAATATAAAATTGAAATAAGATACATATTCATCGCTTAATTTAGATTTAGGATCCGCATATCATCATTTTAAAGTGCCAAAACTAAATTAGCAATGGAAAACTGTTTACTCACGTATAAGGATATACATATACAAAAGAATTGTTAGTAATTTCAGTACTCTAATCCTTTTACATCCTATGATCCAGCACTCGAGCTGCCACACTAAGTCCCAGCTTATGTTTCACCTCATAAGCCTGCACTTACAAAGCACACATAATAAGCACAAACCTATAGAACATGAATTGATCCATATAATATTTTCTGACATTTTTCAAGAGTGTTTTACAACACTTATTTATCAAAAACATGTTTAAAAATAGTTGGGACGAGTATTCAGAATGTTCCGTTTGATAAGCCACGAACTGCTACCTAGAAGTCTAGGACCCAATGCCTGGCTACATGTAATGAAGTGCCGGCCTATAAATGAACTAACTTCGGTTAAGACTCGTAGATTTATTACATAAACTGGTTAGACACTATAGACACACTAACTGATTGGCTTTTATTTTCTGTTTTGTTTCTTTCTTTAAGGAAAAAAAATAACCATCACAATGTGTTTATGTGTCTATGTTTAAATTATTTAGTATATTATATATAGTTGTGCTACATTTCACTTTAGGACCGGCAACTATAATTTCTTAACAAAAGAAGGAAATAATGATCAAAGAAAAAAATAAAATGTTTCTTAATGAATACTTTATTCCTTTCTTGTAAATCCAACATATTCTTATCATTTTTATATTATATTATATTATGTTATATTATATTATCATCTTCTTGGTAGTCTAGATATAACCACTAACTTGATTTAGTGGTAAAGATGCATCACCTTTAACAAAATGGTTGTTGGTTCCCCGTGTAGCCTCACTTGAAACATGGGGTATTATTTTTGCAAATTTTATATCATATTTGTCACTTCCACTTAAGACGCTTAATCTCCGATATCAAAGGTATGCCCCTGCCTGTTTATGTCATTTTCCGGGGCTTGCTACGTAATGTGCATGCAAGGACCGTAGGCCAGTAGTGGTCATGTCTCCGGATCTCTCGAATTTCCCTCAGCGCGCTCGATCTACCTATCTTTCTGAGTTTGATTGGTTTTCGCTCTAGCTGACCTGTCCCTTTAATCACTGACAAAACCTACCTTTCATTTCTTCTTACCCTAGGAGCTTTCAGCAAAGGACAGATTTCTTGGTCCATTGACATCGATCAACGAAATAGACCTCCTTCTTTCACTTTTGTCGTTGTCTTCCAAATCAAGAGCCCCATTAAGTGAGTGTTCCGCGAGAAAAGAGAGGCTGACATCTTTTCTTATCTATCTATTTTCGTAAATGAAGAAGACAAGTGAGAGCTTACTGACTGCATCTTCTAAGAAGGTCTTGGAAGAAGAAATAGAATCTCCTTTCGAGTTCGAGAAAAGGTCCCATCCTTCAATATCATGATTGGGTCGACCAGGCCAGATCATGAGTGAAATATCATGATCGGGTCGACCAGACCAGATCATGAGTGAATAGAAAATAGAAAATGTACATAGCAGTTCCAGCTGAAATACTTGGAATGATTCTACCAATTCTACTAGGAGTAACCTTTTTAGTGCTAGCTGAACGTAAAGTAATGGCTTTTGTGCAACGTCGAAAAGGTCCTGATGTAGTGGGATCGTTTGGATTGTTACAACCTCTAGCAGATAGTTTTAAATTGATTATAAAAGAACCTATTTCACCAAGTAGTGCAAATTTCTCCCTTTTAGAATGGCTCCAGTGGCTACATTTATGTTAAGTCTGGTTGCTCGGGTCGTTGTACCTTTTGATTATGGTATGGTATTGTCAGATACGAACATAAGAAAAAAGAACATCTATGCTTGATTAAAAATTAAAATGAAGAGATCTTATATAACTTAATACTACTTTTAGGGAATAAAAAATAGAAACTATTGACTTGAGTTGAAACTAATATATAGCACTTTTAGTTAATAAAAAATAGTTTATTGTTAAATTTATTTCTTTTAAAAAAAATGTCATCTTTTAGGGAATCAAAAGCACGTGTCATAAAAAAATTGTCATCTTTTATTTAATTTGAAAAAACAATGACATGTATATTTGTGTGTCCTAGGTTTGATGTCCTATAAGATTCCAAGAAGTAAGATTATACACTTTCAAATATATGTGTCATTCTTGAATGACTTATATCATTATATGTTTTATAACTTGAATTTCATCTAGAGGAATAATGAATTCGGGTTTTTCAAACCCAATAGTAAAATTGACCTAATATTCACGCTAGTGTTTTGTGATACACCTAATACAAAGGCAACAACACACACAATAGTCAGCTTTGGTTCAATATCTAGTAATATATAAATAGTCTAGCTACCTAGATATAGTATAAATGTGTTAGAATCTAAATACATAGCATGTTTTCATTTATAACTTATGAACTCACCAACCTCGTGTTGACCCTTGAGTACTTATACTTGCCAGGTCACTAGGTACATTATTAGATGATGTCGCATGCATTGTTTGGAGTTGCTTATTTATTAGACACTTGCTTTATATGGTTTGGTTTGAGTCGGGTTGTGCATTGTTTGAGCACATGGTTTATTATTTCAGATTGATTATTTAAACGCTTCCGCAACTTTAACTCTTTGGTTTACTTATGTTTTCTCGCGTTTGGATGAGGATTAAACAATGTTTTAAATTATTTTGGTTGGATGGTTGATTGATATAACAAATGAGCTAGACCCTTATATGTCACGTGTGTTGTAGTAAAACACCATTAGTCAAATTTTGAAGGTGTAACGCATGATTAGACTAAATTTATGTTAAATAGACAATCTTATATTATTATATACACAATAATATTTTTAACTCCTTTAATTTAATAGACTTATAAATTACTTTTAGTTTATTAAAAACCTTTATTTCAATTTTGCTAGATACGACTAATATTACATTGTATGATCATCCTTGCCGATAATGAATGAATTAAAATTATTGAAATTGTAATGAATGTTTTTTGCTAGTTCACTATGTACATACTTTCATCTAACACTCATAAAATTCAACAATTTGGAAACTAAAAATAGTTTATTGTTAAATTTATTTCTTTTTAATAAGACCTTTAAATTAATAAAGAACCTAAAAATTACATGGAGGAAAAGCACACACGCAAGTACTGTTATCTAGGCATTTTCCATGTGCACGACTAACCCACAACCTGCAACCAAATTCGCATTCACGTGGGACGCAGTCACTAAGTATTATCTGATAGAAGCCGGATTCGAGATGACTAATCTCCCAAGATAGTGACCCTTTGAGCGGGTTAGACTCTAAAGAAATAATAGAGAGAACGAGACATTGTTTTATCAATTTTCGTCTTAACATTAATCAAAGTTAAAATGACTTATATAGGCTTACAATGCAAAGGAGTTAATAAACATACACTACTCCACTGCTCTAAATTCTAGGAATAGAAATATGCAACATGGAAACATGCAAATTAAATTAAAGGTGCATAATTTAAGCATGTAAATTAAATATGGTTGCAAATGAACGTGGTTAATATGTTATTGTGTTCGGCACTATCATTATCACTCTCTTGCGATCTTGATTTATTTGTTTCCACGGTAACTCGTTTCCTACATGTATAGAAAATGTATAAAGAGATTTATTTCTCTCTACATATATTGAATATTACGAATACAAAAAATATCTTTTAGTAGTAAAAGTAAATTAAAGTTATACCATGCGTGGGCGCAAATGTGCCTACGAGAAGCAATAGCAAGAACATGGAAATGGTTTTCATATCTTTTCTCTTTGATATTATATTTTTCGAAGGAAAACAACAGAACTTTTTTTTTGAATGATTTGGCTAAATCAAAAGTCTAAAGGCTAATGTATATATATAAACACATTGTCGTGCCATATCATATCTTATCGTATCGGGTCAGATGGCGTTGTATCATGTCATATCCTATCATATCCTTTCATATCATTCATATCATATCCTTTCCATTCGTATAATATCGTATTGTATCGTATCGTATCGTATCCTCCCATGTCATGTCATTCATATCATATCGTATCATATCATATCATATCTTTTTCATTCATATCATATCATATCGTATCATATCATATCATATCTTTTTCATTCATATCATATCATGTGACATTCGTCATTTTTGATTCGTATTTGTATTCGTTAAACCGACCCGTTTTGTCGTTTCAATTTATTCTTATTTATCATTCAACATTAATAAAATATTTATGATGATTTAAGTTATTGTCCGTTTGCTTTATTAATAGTTTTGTTCAAACAACAAAACTCTGGGATTTAAAGTTTTATTAAAATAAACGAGTCCAAACTATGCGAGTATAACTTGGAAATAATCCAAGAATATTCACTTTTATTTCAATTATATAACATTTCAAGGTTCAAGGTTTAAATTGTAAATTTTACTTACTTTCTAAATTAAAACCATTTGAAATTAGAGGGGCTAGAAGTGAAAATATGTTTAAGTTATATTATTTTAATCCAAACCCTACCCAAACCCCTTCCACCGGTCGCAACAAATTTTCCATCAAGTCCAAAACTCTGTTAAACGCACAAATTGACCCATTTAAATCTCATAAAACTCATAGACCATAACGACAAATCATAACCAACGAATAATAACGTGTTTAACATCAAATTCATGTGGATTATAATCCGGAAACCGACGGATTTATTTTAACAATACAATAATAGACATCTAACGTCATACGCCCCAATCGAATCAATAAATAGACCAATATCCATCAACTAAACTTATTGCAACCATCACTTTAATATGCTACACTCTCAAATTCTCGAAATCTTTCGTCTAAGATCGTTCTCCGGCCAACCTCCGTTCACCATCAATCCGACACAATTACAAGTAAGTTTTATTTGCTTTTGAATTGTTTTTAGCCATCTAACAAAACCCGGACAAAGATTAAGCAAACATGGAACGAAATTTTAGGTCCCAAAACGACCACGCGAACGGTTTTCTTTTGACACGATTTTCGAGATGGGTGCGGTAAATCAAATGATCAACATAAATAACATAAAGATAAAATATATGAACGATCTCGTTGCCGGTTAAAGATTGGATATATTAATGAGGAACCGACTCACCCAAGGTGAGCTCTCCTTCGGTGGCTGATTTACACCTTACAAAACACACTAATATGAAATACAAAGTTACATTTATAACCAAACAACTAACAATGTTTGGTTATATTTATAACCAAACAACTAACATTCTTTATACAAAGTTACACTAATTTTTTCTTTATTTCATTAATGTTATATAAATAGCTAACGATTGTACATCAACATTGTTAGTATTATATAATAATATAGACTAAAATTGAATTTTAACCATTGTCATATTTTTTTAGTTCAAGTACTCTAACAAACGTAATCGAATTCGTGTTAACTCATTGATGCAACAACGGGGTTTTACCGATTTTTTTGTTATGGCTTTGGTACCATATCGAACGTATCGAAATCGACAGATTTCGCGTCGACTCACCTCCGCAAGCCCCAAGACCAATAATGCTCGGGTTTACCAACACCCGTATTTACCGACTCGCCTCTACAACACCCAGGATCGACAGCTCTCGGGTCTTACCAACGCTCGGGTTTTTCCGGATCCAACCAAATAAACATTCTTTAGAAAAGTGTTATTTTTTTTTATAATATGTTATATAAATACTGCTATTTTTTTGGGTTTTTCTCCTATGTAAATATGTTAATTTGACCATTTAAGTTTTTAGGCTTAGTTCAGGTACCATAACGAACGTAGACAATACCGATCAAATTCGTGTTACCCGCTGCTGCAACGACCGGGTTTTACCAACTGAATTCTTCTTGCGGCGCATGAGGGATAATCAATGTCGTTACGACCTATTTAATATGCTAATTTTGTATTATAAGTTATATGTGTGTTTATTGTAATTTTTTTAATTTAGTGTTGGCATCTTAACGAACTTAATCCATACCAACCAAGCGCACATCAGTGCACTGACGCAACGCAACATGAATATGAGCAAATTTCAGTTGCCCGGCGCACCGCGCCAGGTTAAATACTAGTTATTTCTATATAGCATCTTTCATTCAAAAGATTTCGAATGAGAAACCGAATTTTGTATATTATGTGTATTGAATTCTTAATTATCAAATTCACACTTAAACCACCTTACTACCACACTAAAATAGAGTTGTTTGATAAATGCATTTTCATTTTTATAGCATTAAATCAAAGTACACATAATTAATAAAACCAAATCACTTCCGACAATAAAAATAATCTATCTGTCCGACGCATTCTAGTCAACCCCCCCCCCCCCCCCCCCCCCCCGTTTTTTTGAACGACCAACTAAGTAATGCCGAGTACTCCGTATACGGCCCTCATTGGCCAAATGTAGCCCGAGCCAGCCACTATTCCGGACGGACGAAGCCCCTAGCGGTCCACCCTATTGAGGGATTCACCGGATAAAACCCGACCCCCACACCCGCCTAATGGCACGACAGCAAGGAGCCGGTAAAACCGAGTGAGATCAGGACTCGAACCTTGGCAAGTCAGGGTCATCCCTCATATCTCCCATATAAATTGGTGGTAATGGGGTTTGAACCCCTACCTTTCACTAGTAAAGTGAGTGTTATACCATTGAGCCACATCCAATTTATCTAGTCAACCCCTTTTTACAAGATATATATCTTGACACGTTTAATTGGTTAATAATTAATTAAATAACAGACTAATAATCAAATTTAATTAAGAAAATATTTAGAACCGATAACTCCAAAGTGACATGTTTAACGCATTTTACAAGTTTTACCTGTCACTCAAAAAAAAAACCACTAAGTACCACCGCAGATTTTAAACAATAGCACACCCACGTATGCTTGGAGCTAGCAAATAAACAGTGAGTATAATATTATTTGCAAAATCAAAAGTGATCCCTTCTCTGCTTTTTTTTATCAACAAAAATTCAAAGTTCTCTTCTATAATATTAAGTTATTATTATTTTTTTTCATATGACTACAAAGAAAGCTTCAATTTCATTTGACATCTTCTAACCTGAAATCCATATTATACATGTAAAATATCCTAGAACATCTTAAATAGATTTTATTATCTATTGCAGTAATATATAATGCTTTTAGGCTTAGATAATCAGTTCTGTTACAGGTAGTATAGAACAAAGCTCATGTAGTACACTTAAAAACTTACACTAATACATACTTCTAATTAAGTTTAAAATACTTAATACATAAAAATTATGACCCTTTATTATATAATATAAATTTGTCATCAGCAATTACAAAGCCTAAGACCCTTTAAATAAAACCAACACGACCCAAATGTAGTTAACTTCAAACTTCTCATGATAGATATAGATAAAAGCAGCAGACCTATTGGAACACCGTGAGTGTACGTACATATGAATCTTTAAGGGGTACTTTATTAGAGTTGTCTAATGCCTAGCTAACATCGTTTTTTTTTTCAATCGGATAGGTCTTACATGTCCCTACCGTGCCGGGGTTATATCATTTAAAACAGATGTTTACGCTATAATTATCTACCACTGAATGTGGAGCTGGTCATAGTGCCATTCGCTGCGCTTGTATCAGTTTGCATAATCGTAAATGTGTTTCCTTGATGCACAACCAGTGGAGGAACAACTGGAAGTCCCGCTCCCAAGAAATGTCTATAGTCAAGACATAGCTAAGTGCATTCGCATAGCGTTGCTGTGCACTGATGAAGTGGAGAGCTCTTGGCCACACATGGGTAAAGTAATTGGATGGCTTGGAACCTCCTTGGGAGCGGGACTTCCAGTTGTTCCTCCACCGGTTGTGCATCAAGGAAACACATTTACGATTATGCAAACAAATACAAGCGCAAGGAATGGCACTATGACCAGCTCCACATTCAGTGGTAGATAATCATAGCGTAAACATATGTTTTAAATGATATAACCCCGGCTCGGTGGGGACATGTAAGACCTATCCAATTGAAAAAAAAACGATGTTAGCTAGGCATTAGACAACTCTAATAAAGTACCCCTTAAAGATTCATATGTACGTACACTCACGGTCCAATAGGTCTGATGCTTGTGTTCTGACGGTCTTTAGAGCATTCATAACGGGGTGGGTTGCCCAAGGTCCGGATACAGTTGGCACGCGACGGACTGGCATTCACCGGACGGACGTCACCGTTGTAGCACCAAAGTCTGCTGAAGAAGTCGGCTTTGCACACGTGAGAAGGACCGATAGATGTATTAATTAATAAAAATCGATGTCAACTTCGATGGATGAGTTTTGGATCTGATCGATTTTAGTGATGGTTGCAGAAGACGAACGATTTAAATAAATCAATTGCTGGGCAGATTTTACCGGGGACCTAATTTAAAGCTCCGACGAGAGATTGGGTGGGTAGATTGATTTCTAATTCTCAGATCTAAAATGAAAAACAGGGAAGAAGTGGTGGGATTGGGTGCGATGGGGTTGGTATATAATAAAGATTATATTATTAGTTTTTTTAAAGCCAAGTTTTTAAGGTGGCTAATATAATAAGTAGTATGTATTTTCATTCGGTGATTAATATAATACTGAGATGAGGTATATAAAATTTATTAGGTGATTAATATATTAACTTGATTAAATATATATTACTAGGTTAGAACATGTGTGTTAGTCAAAAAAATGTAAATTTTTGAAAACGCACAAACTACAAATATAATGCTAAAAACAAATATAGTGTTTAAAATATTAGCAAAATTGAGACAAAAAATCTTTTTACTACCATAGGACCAAAAATCTGCGACTTTTAACTCAAGCGAACCAAACTTTCACAAATTCCTAAATTGCCCTTGGACCAAAAACTGAAGAATTTTGACTCGCACTCAAAATCTTAACTCGAAACTAAATTTTTGGTATGTTCACCCTACACATGTATAACCTTTAGTTCGCAAATTTTATGTTACAAAAATAACATATAAAAAATTCTATAATCATCCTTTAGATGCGAATTTCATTTACAATATGTTGCTGGTAATTTGTGGCTGACACTTGTGGTTAAAGAAAATGCAGATCCAGAATGACAATCTTTAAACTTGATCACGATCTTAAATTTATTTCTTTTTTTTTAAGTCACGAAAGTCATGTTTCAACTGCGTCAAATAGAGGTGACAATGTGAGTGGGTTGGGTTGGGTTGGGTTGGATTTGGGTGATGGGTCAGGATGGATATGAGGTCAGGATGGATTTTTAAAGTAAAATGTTAGGATGATATGGGTCAAGATGGGTAAAGCTAACCATCTTGACCCAAGTGAAGGTTTACTTACAAAGGGTTTTAAAAACCCCTAAAAAAATACTCAAAAAAACTATTAAAAAAATAATAACTCAAAATATAAATAAAAAACGCAAAATGTAAAATAATTAAAATGTTTTCCACGTCATCCTCGTTCCTAAAAAAAAGGTTTGTATCGGTTCAGGTTCGAGTTTTTCGGGTTTTTTTTTTCGGTTCGGTTTTGTTTTTTCATTTCGGTTTGGTTTCGGTGTCTGCTCGGTTTCAATGATTTCGGTTTCGATTTCTCGGCTATTTCGGTTTCAGTGTTGTTTTGTTTTAGTCAGTTTTTTCGGTTTCATTTCGTTTTTTTTGTTTTGTTTCGAATCATTTTGTTTTATTTTGGTCAGCTACATTTCAGTTTTTTTGTTTCGTTTTATTAAGCTTTTTGATTGCATTACGTTTTTTTTGTTTCGTTTTGGTAAGTTTTTCGGTGTCATATCGGTTTTTTATATTGTTTTGGTCGTTTTTCTATTTCGGTTCAGTTTCGTTTCAGTTCTTTTTATTTCGTTTTGGTCGGTTCGGTGTTTTTGATTCATTTTGGTCCGGTTTTTAAATTGCATTTAGCTTTATGTTTCCCTTTGGTCATTTTTCAGTTTCAATTCAGCATTTTTGTTTCGTTTCGGTTGTTTTTCTATTTCGGTTCAGTTTCGTTTCGGTTTTTTTTGTTTCGTTTTGGTTGGTTCAGTGTTTTTGTTTTGTTTTGGTCAGCTTTTCAGTTGCATTTCGCTTTTTTTTTGTTTCGTTTTGGTCTTTTTCTATTCCGGTTCAGTTACGTTTTGGTTTTTTGTTTCGTTTCGGTCGATTTGGTGTTTTTGTTTTGTATTGATCAGCTTTTCAGTTGCACTTCGTTTTTTTGTTTCATTTTGGTCAGCTTTTCGGTTTCATGTCGATTTTTTTGTTTCGTTTTGGTCGTTTTTCTATTTCAATTCAGTTTCGTTTCAGTTATTTTTTGTTTCGTTTTGGTCTGTTCGGTGTTTTTGTTTTGTTTTGGTCAGCTTTTCAGTTGCATTTCGCATTTTTTTGTTTCGTTTGGTCAAATTTTCGGTTTCATATCGTTTTTTTTTGTTTCGTTTTGGTCGTTTTTCTATTCCGTTTCAGTTTTATTTTGGTTTGGTCGATTTGGTGTTTTTTTAGTTTTGGTTAGCTTTTCGGTTGCATTTCGCTCTTTTTTGTTTCGTTTTGGTCAGTTTTTCGGTTTCATTCCGGGTTTTTTTGTTTCGTTTTGGTCGTTTTTTTATTTCGGTTCAGTTTCGTTTTTGTTTTTTTGTTTCGTTTAGTTGGTTCGGGGTTTTGTTTCGTTTTGATCATTTTTGGGTTTCGGATGAGTTTTATTTCGCACGTGATAGTTTGAGTATTTTGAATTAGATAAATTTTGGACAACTTAGATTTTTTTGACCTATTTTAACCTATAAATGAAACTCACTTGTATATTTACAACCCATCCTGACCTAGGGATGAGCTTTTTTTCCTAAATACCCGTACTCGTACCTGTTTAGTACCCGTACCTGTACATGTCTTTTGGGTACGGGTATGGGTACGCAAATTTACTGATTATAGGTACGGGTACTTTCGGGTACAGGTATGAGTACAAGTACGGGTATAACGGGTACTAGTACCCGTTTAGAATATGTAGGGTTTTTCTTAGGTTTCCAACATTTATGACTTAGCTTTCATGCGGGATTTTCAAAACATAATATATATTAGTTGAATAAGCTCATTCTCAATTTATATGTGTATATTCATATATTGTGTATTCGTATATTTTTATTTCATTAAAACGTATATGTATAATTGTGTATATAATTAAATAACATGTATTAACTTTCTTTCATGTTTTTCTATAGAAATTGAGGAAGCAATAAACTAAGAAAAGGAAAAGGGAATGGATTTTATATTACGGCTAATTTGTTTCATGGTTAGTTTTGGTATTATGTTTTGATTGCGGTATTACGGTTTTGGTATTATAGATAATTGATTGTCGGTAACGGTACGGTATCGTACCGTTACCGATACCTAGTTTAGTGTAGATTTTTTTTTAAAAAAACAAATAGGTACCAAAAAGTGAGTACCGAACCCAAAGTACATGTACCCGTACTTGTACCTGTACCCGTACCCGTACCATATAATTCGGGTACAGGTATGGGTACCAAGATTTATTGATTTTAGGTACGGGTACTTTCGGGTATAGGTACGGGTACGGTCCCGATCTCATCCCTATCTTGACCCACTTTGAAGAGTTTTTATGATTCATCCTAACCCATTTTACTTTTAAAGTTTATCCATCTTGATCCAAAACAATCCATTTAGGTTGGGTTTGCCATCCTTAGCGTCAAACATCAAACCCCAAAAAATAATAATAAATAAAATAAAAAATCCATTTCTACATAAAAATATATGGAGCAAAAAAAAACCAACTTCATTATTTTCCAATTCACAAAAGTCATCTTTTTACCCTTTTCAAACCAATTTCTTTAAGGTAAATAATAATTATTAAATCTATACAAGTTTTTGTAACATAAGAAATCATAATGCCTACATATGAAATTCTTGGTAGTGAAGTAAGTGTTAATATGAGAATGTTTTACAAAAAGTTATAAACATGCTGACATATTAAAAGTTAAAAACCAAAAAGAAAAAAAAACATTTTACTTATAAAGTGACTGTTTTTTTCTTTTTTCCCTTTTGTTTTATTTGACAAGGAATTCACATAAAAATATATTTACAGTTAAATATAAAAATAATATTAGACGTAAAAAATGTAAGTAATTTTTCAGATCATGCTCGTTTGAGCCAAACTCATTTTTACTTAAGAAAATACATTGACCACATTTATTTTAAACTAAACATGAAACCCAAGCCGGTCATTTAAAATTACTTATAATTAACTGTATAGTAAGGGTGATATAAAGTTGCATTATAATGTACAGACTGATAAGATATTTGGTAGGGGCTATTCTTTTTATTATCACAAATCATCTCCTTAAAAACAAAAAAAAAAGTCTATAATTCTTCGAAAACAATCCACTAAGAATAAAAGTAATTCAAACATTGCATATTCGAGGACATTTACTCGTTAATTTATTAAACATTGAGTCTTCTACTATATTAACTTGCTTTTTTTGGACATTTTATTGTGTATTTATAAGATAATATGTCTTTATTTAAATAATACTTATCAATAATGGATGACATACTTTAATTTTTTTTAACATATAATTTGTGTTATAATGATCATAGAATTAGAGTTTCAATTAAAAGACAAAGGATTACATATAAATCAATTACGTGAATCAGATTACATGATTCGGATTAAATGAATCGCATTCAGAAGATTGATCGATTGAACCTATGAATTGATTGAATCCGATTGAATATATGTAGGTGAATCGATTGACTCCGATTGAAGTTGTTAATCCGATCGAATATGGGAAGGTGAAACAACTGATTATGTGAATCTGATTACAAATGTTTGATAGTTACCTTGAACATTGATGAATTTCAATGTAATATGTATATGTGAATTAGGATGATAATAATTCAATAGGCATCACAAGTTTGATTTGAAATTAAAATAATTAGGAAATGCCATGTAAAAATTTGAAGAAATTTGGTGAAAAATAAAAGAAGAATTTGGTGGACACAACTTGTTTATTTTATAGAGAGTTAAAATAATTAGAGAATGCCATGTGGCAATTTAAAGAAATTTGGTAAAGAACAAAAGGAGAATTTTGTGGAAACCCACTTGTTTATTATATAGAGAGATTATGTGATGATGTGTCGGTTTGTGGAGTTTTGTTGTTGTGGAAAAAGTAAGGTTTTAAAGAGAAGTTTGAAAACTGATGTTGCAATGATGTGGCGGTTTGTGAAAATTTATTGTTGTAGATGCTTTAACAACTACTATGACTACAAGTGTAAAGTCAATCGCATTTGTGATTTTACAAAGGGATATTGGTTTTTAATACTCCCAACTTTCCCTCATTGGTAGATAGCAATCCCAATTTTTGATTTGTCACCCACCACTCCCAACTTTCACCCTATTTTCCTGTACCACTCCCCGTCTAAATGAACACTAACCTCGTTAATGTTTTGGACTAAAAATGTCATTCAAATTAGTTAAGGGGGTAAAACAGAAATTTTATTTTTAACACACAACCTCCATTTCCGGTGACCTCGTTTTTCCGGCAAACTCATTTTTTCCGGAGAATTTGAGTTTTCCGGCTATCTCGTCTTTCAGAACACTATATCCATCTTTTCACCGAGCTTCACATATGAATTTGAGTTTTCCGGCAGCTACAGGTTTCCGGCGAACACCATATCCATCATTTCACCGCCCACCGCCCCAAAACCGCAACCCCCGCCCCCCGGCACCACCAGTGTCACACCCAGCCACCTTCCGGGATCGCCTGCGTGCCGGAAAATCGAGTTGCAGGTTTCCAGCAAGCACCATCTTCATCATATCTCCACCGGTGCACAATCTTCATGATCTCTATCACCTTTTTACACCTCTGAACCATCTCTATTTTCTGAAAGACGAGATAGTCGGAAAACTCAAATTCGCCGGAAAAAAAGAGGTCGCCAGAAAAACGAGGTCACCGGAAATGAAGGTTGTGTGTTAAAAATAAAATTTCTGTTTTACCCCCTCAACTAATTTGAATGACATTTTTAGTCCAAAACATTAACGAGGTTATTGTTCATTTAGACGGGGAGTGGTACAGGAAAATATGGTGAAAGTTGGGAGTGGTGGGTGACAAATCGAAAGTTGGGAGTGTTATCTATCAATGAGGGAAAGTTGGGAGTATTAAAAACCAATATCCCTTTTACAAATCGAAAACCAACATAAGCCGGCATTGGGCTGCTAAATAACAAAATCGATTAACAAATATTGAGTTTATGGTTAACCATTTAGTGTCATGATACATGTCTTGAAAACTTACCAAACAAAAACTGGCTCAAGGATCCATTTGGCAACAACTCTAAAATTATAGCACACTCTATTCTTTTGGTACCCGCAATTTTATCAATGCTATAACCTAGAAGCTTTACCACATTACGGTGTCGAAGTCGTGAGTGTATATCGACTACATCCATGAACTTATCATCATTTATTGCAAATGAAAGAAAAAATTTTAGCAGCGATCATCATACCGTCTCCAAGCATGCCCTGAAATAAAAGCCATCGGTATTACCCGTACCAAAGAAAAGTTTACATATATTGTGGTGATCATCCTTTTGGTACGCACCTTATAAACACATCCAAGACCTCCACTTCCCAACTGATAGGTCATGGAAAAATAAGCAGTTGCTCTCCTCACTACGTTGTAGTTCATGAATAATGCATGCGATGCTTTAGGATTTATGGTCACTAGTTAATAAAAGAGAGTTAGGATACAACTATACATGCGATTAAAGTGTTGTACTAGTACTTATAAAAATTTAAGTGGAAGAATGAAAATTAATTTACTCCACCTCTAATTATGGTTCTTCTTCATCCAAAAGAATGCTATTGTGGCCAGTGTGATTATAACAACAATTGTTACAAAAATTGCAACTGCTATTATGATCACCATCTTTGAATTTTTATTTTCTAAAAGTAAAAAAGTTAGTTTAAACACAACTGGGATTAAATCTTAGGGGCTGTTTGATTGCTAGGAACTAATTCAAGGGATTTCAATGGACATGGAACTTAAATTCCATTCCTCAGCATAAACAAGATTACGATTAACAAACATGAATTAGGACTTCATGAGGTTTCAATCAAAGTGAACGAATCTAAATCTACATATACTATTAAAACAATAGAGTTTGTGTCAACATGGTCTCTTCCTATTGGTCTAATCTTCATCTTTCCATTTATATCTATCACTTCTCTATTTTTCATCTCAATAAAATAATTATAAAATAAAATAATATTGTAACATCCTAAAAATTTTAATGATGAATAAAGGAAGTTATGTTTAGTGATTTCGCGTAATTAATTAGTATCGGGTAGGGAGCGGGTCTTGGACGTGGATTAATTGAGATGGGTTAAATAAGAGTGGGATTTCAGGGATATAAATACCCCCAAAATCCCAAAAATATCTTCATTTACATCTATTTCTTCACACACTCAAAACACACACATTCTAACCGATCAAGATTCGAAGCCGAGACCCGAGATTTTGTTGATAGATCTGAGTTGGTAAGGTAAGAACAAATCCAACAAAGCTAATATTACTGAAAATGGTTAGGATTGGATGGGTTAACCGGACCCGAAACCCAAACTGCCCAAATCGGACCCCTAAAACGTCGATTTTAGGCCGATTTGATGGTTGGGATTTGTAGGCGCCGATCATACGATTCCGTGGGTACCAAAATCGAGTTATTTGGCTAAGAAACGAAGGATTTATGGGCAAACAGATCTGCAGCACGATAACTTCGCCTGCAAGATTAAGTTCGCCTGATGAACTTCGCCTTCAAGCGTAACTTCGCCTTCAAGCGTAACTTCGCCTAAGGATAACTTCGCCTACGGCTAAGTTCGCCTAAGGATAACTTCGCCTGAAGCCAAGTTCGCCTAAGGATAACTTCGCCTGAAGCCAAGTTCGCCTAAGGATAACTTCGCCTGAAGCCAAGTTCGCCTAAGGTTTAACTTCGCCTGAAGCCAAGTTCGCCCGAGGTTTAACTTCGCCTAAAGTGAAGTTCGTTTAGAAAATAAATTAAAAACCTAATGGAAAATGTGTTAAGACAGTTAATGGAAATAAAATTTTTCCAAGCTGACCTGGCAGCTCGACCCCAGCCAGGGGCTCTGCCCCTTGGACCCTGCTAGGGGCTGCCGCCCCTAGACCCCGCTGCCAGGGGCGCTGCCCCCGGACCCCCGTTCGTTGTGGGTAGTAATTAAGACTAGAAAGATGTTATAAGTAGTGATAGTTAAATTGATATGTATACTTGTTATACAGTCAGCCGTGCACAACTGAAGAAAGGGATTACGATCAACGAAGAACGTAACCGTGTTCAGGTGAGTTTCTAGCCCCATTTATGTGTTAAGTTTTCGGGGCTGTGTGCATACTCAATATGTTTGTTAATACACTTATCCTAAGAGATAAGTGTATGCCTTATGTGGATAATGTGAAATGTATGAATGATTGCTTGATGGTACGTGAACGATCTTCGGATATTGCACGTACTGTCAGGTTGTAACGCTATGTATAAGGTAAGTATGTTATGTATGTTTATGTGTATGAACATGATAGAGATAATAGAAGAAAGAAATGATAATGTATGGTTGTATGGTTATGAAAAGGGTACCGAGCCCTAATAATACTCGAGGTATGATGTATGGTTGAATGGTAACGAAGAGGGAATCGAACCCTACTAATATTCGAGAACTAGGGAACCGAACCCTACTAATATTCGAGGAAGAAGGGTACCGAGCCCTAATAATACTCGAGGAAAGAGGGTACCGAGCCCTAATAATACTCGAGGAAAGAGGGTACCGAGCCCTAATAATACTCGAGGAAAGAGGGTACCGAGCCCTAATAATACTCGAGGAAAGAGGGTACCGAGCCCTAATAATACTCGAGGAATGTAGGGCGTAATGCTCTTAACATAAGATATGAAAGTAAGAAAGTATGAAAGTAAGAAAGTATGATTGTAAGAAAGTATGAAAGTATAAAAGTATGAATGAAAGAATATAATGTTATGTGAATGGTATGATTATGTGATTATCTAGAACTCACTCAGCGTAGCTGACTTTTAGTATGCACGCAGGTGAGTAGGATGAGGCAGCTCGCTTGAGGAGACACATGGCACTGAACAAGAATCTGGCATCTGAAGACCTATGATGTGTTAATTTTAATGCTTTAATGTGAAAGACAATAAATGTTTTGAGACAAGTTATGAATTATGTAAAGTTTTATGAAAGTTTTATTTTCCGCGTAAATGTTTTAGTTAACTCTGATATTTAGAACTGTGTTTATGAGTAAATCCAACACGAAAGTAGGGTTACCGGTAACGGGGCCTTACAAATATACTAGACAACCATTTGTATTCAATTCTATTAATTCTAATCTATTATTTTGCATTCATCATAAGAAAAGTATTTGACCATAATAACCCAAATCAATTAGGTATGTTTTATATAATACAAATACTTTTTATTAAATAAACCAGGCTTAAGGTATGTTTTATTTATTTTTCGAAATTCAGATAATAATACACTTATGTTAACATTAATTTTGTTACACTCCTTATTTTCTTTTATTTATTTACACCGTTTAAAATTAAAACAATATAACATTAATAATAATTTTGTTAGTGTATATGTATATAATGTTGATGTATTCATAAACATGTTGACTTTCAAATGTATATAACATCTCAATAACATGTCAATGATTTTGTTATCTTATATGTACATAACATGTCAATAGATCTAAAGTTACTTATGTTGTATTTATAAACATGGTAACTTTCAGATTTCAATGCAACCGTTTATTTTAAGCATTCATATATATTTTTTATTAATCAAATTGATTGCCAATAATGATTACATTAAAATTGTTTGACTATACCTTCCATTGTTATTTTGTATAAATAGTATTATGCTGAAATTTAGAACATTTACATTTATATTAGACTAGTTTGAGACCCGTGTATTACATGGCTAATTAATGAAAATTTTAAAAGATAAAATCATGATTTGCCTCCATGTGCTTTAGTGGCACGCAACACGTAAAATCGGATTGAAACCTGTAAAGTGCTCCCGCCCATAAAGCATAGGGAAACAAATCATAATTTTCTTATTTTAAAATTTAAACATTGAGAAACATACAATCAACAACGAAATTATCATATATTGTTAATGCAATTACAACTTACAATAAAATTACAGTAATTACAAAAGAAACGTTACGCAAATATTTTACAAATAAGAAAATTACCTTGTACACTACATTTGTAGTTGTATTGGTCAGATTACCTTGTTTATCAATAATCAAAATATTTAGCATACGTCTGCTTGTAACTATTGACAAGGCGACGTATAGATGTCCATGTGAGAACAAAAGTTCTTTCAAGTAAAAACATATATGTTGGTTATTTTTTTATTGAATTTGATACTTTAAATAATATTATACTAACGGAATTTTGATACAAAGTATCATTATGTAACATAATACTTGCCAACAATGGTGTTCATTTTAGTAACCTTGTCAACAAGTGCATCAATGTTGTGAAATTTGAATCCTAATATATCACCACCAAATTCCTCACAGGGTGTAATTGTTGACTTCAAGAAGAGTTTGAATTTTTTTCCTCATCCACATACTTGATGTAGGACTGTATTCACCTGCATAAATATTCTTTAAAATGTAACACGTATTTTCATATATATATATATATCTCAAATCTGTATATAAATTTTTTTGTAATATGCTTCCATGAACTATGTATCCCAGGCATACACAAAGAATAAAATTTTAAAAAAGGCAACATAAATGATAATATAATGAAACTAATATATATATATATATATATATATATATATATATATATAAACACATAACATATCATACCTATTGATCAATTAATATCATGCCCTTTGAGATTATTTGCTCATGTTTATCTCAAACATGATTATCCCAAAACCGGATTACACGAAGTTTAATGATAGAGTCATCCTTAGAGTCCTTAGAACTTGGAAGTTGTTTGAGCTAGACAACTTTGATGTCACCAACCGACTTGTATGGAAATATTTCAATTTTTTAATTTAATACAATTAAAAGTCATATAATCAAGGAGTATATAAAATAGTACAAGTATTAAATAAGGAATACAATTGGTAGGAATATGAAAAAGACATATTAACATGTCTACCATAGTTATGAATATGTTGTACTGTATGAGTTAGCAAAGTACTACATGATGTGTCTTATATATAGTACTTGAAAATATTAGATAAGAAATGTTTTAAACTTTACATACTAATCCCGTATGATTAGTAATTATTTTAAAATGAAGTCACAATATTTAATTAAGTTGATATATCTCTATCTCTATAATTATTTGAAACAATTAAAAATCATGATTGCAACTTTCAAAATAATGAAAGAATTCAGATCACAGGAAACAATCATGGTAAATGAGTTGACCAGATTAAATAAAAAACCGTAATTATAGCTTGATCATATTAGACCATTGTTTCTTCCTTAAAAATATCTACCTAAAATAATACATTGATTTATATTTAGGGAAGATTGAAAAATCAAATCACTCACATTTATATTAGTTAAAAGTGTTAAATAATGAATGTTTATAATTTGGTACACATCCCATGTGATTAGATAATTTCATTTGGAAAGTTGTTGAAATATTAAACACCTAGTAAACCATGATTGTTTCCACACTAATATATGTATTAATACAGAAAAAACATAATTTAATACTTGATTTTAAGGTTTAAAACTAATAATTATTTGTATGATTAGAGTTTTAGCAAGAAAAACATAATTGTAGGTTTTCAAAGTTTCAGCTAAAACTAATAATAGTTTTGATGTATAACTAAAATTCTCTTAATTTTAAAATTTTTAAATAAAGTAATTTTAATGAAAATGTTAAACTTTGCAAATTAAGCAAAATATAGTCAATAAAAATATATATAATGAAAAAAGAAACAGCTAATAGTATCTTAGTTATGAAAAAAAAAGATATATAATAAATTTTTTTCAAACAGCTAGTAAATCGTTATTGTAGCTTTCAAATTAAACAAAGAATTCGAATTTTTAGGAAACATGATAAATGAGTTGACTAAATTCACATTTATGTTTCTTGAATTTATGTTTTTTGAAAAAAGGTTAAAAAAAGATGAGAATAGCAAAGAGAGTGACAAGTGTCACAATTGGGTAGTCTTCTATTATAATAGTAGATATTTTATTTTCAAATTTTGAATTTTCTCAAATGAAATTCAAACAACATTCTATGTTTAATCAACCAACCAAAAATATACCTATTCATGCATGCCTATATATAATTACACTATGACTGAAAAATTTTCACACTCACGTCTTCTCTATCTTTCAAAGAATCAAATTCACAGCCTTTTTGTAAGTGTCATTTGTATTATTGAACTTCTTTTTTTATACGAAAAATAGTTATATTCATACATTTTAATGAACATCAATTTAATTGTTTTTTTATATTCTTATTGTTTGACAACCAGAGTAATGGAGCCACAAAACATAACCATGTTGAATGACTTGGATGTCCTTTAGAATTATTGTATTTTGAAGTTTCATATATTGAGGTTATGACATTTGTAGGATAATAACAAAACCGGTGACGACTAGTCCATAGAGATGATTTTACAAAACGAGGTGATAATTTAATATTCATTTACTCTATACTTTTAAATTGCATCTATAAGCTTATAATAGTTATACTTTTAAATTTATATTAAACAAGGTAATCAAATCTAGGCTTATGTCACGGAGGTGGAGAAGCGATGGATTTGACTTACTCTCTAAAGACTCATTGTAAAGACATTAAGTTTTTATTTATTGAGGTTATGACGTTTGAATGATAATAATAAAACCGGTGAAAACTGGTCCACATAGATGATTTTACAAATGAGATGATAATTTAATATTTATTTACTCTATACTTTTAAATTGCATCTATAATTTTATACTAATTATACTTTTAAATCAAACAAGGTAATCAAATCTAGGCTTTTTTGGAGGTGGAGAAGTGATGGACTTGAATTACTCTATAAAGACTCATAATAAAGACATTAAGGGCCTATTTGGTATGATGTAATGGAATGGATGACGGAATATAATGAACGATGGAATGGAATGACAAAGGAATAAAATGAATTATTACTATTCCATTGTCATGTTTGGTTATCTTAAAAGAATAAAATGAATCATTACTTTATATTGTTTGGTAGACAATAAATGGAATACAATTTATTATGGATGACAACTATGCACTTCTTAAACTAAAGAACACTTATTAATTTTCACAGCATATTGTAGTCTACACTCTGTGAACATGAACGATCCTTTGTAAATAATTGAGTGTAACATCCCGAAATTTCTAAAATGATATTGATTGTATTATCTAATATTGACGGGAAAGTTTACGCGGGTAAGCGGAGAAATAATAAAATAGAGTAGGAGCTAGTATGGGTCGGGCTAGTGTTGGTTAATGGATGTGGATTATGGACTTGGGTCATGAAGGAAGGAAGGATGAGACCGTGGGCTTAAGCCCATGATCCATAATTATAAAAGCCTTAATTACCCAATTATCATTCATTTCTCATACTCCATATACCACCCAAAACACACACTTAGCTCTCTCTCATCCTACTCTCTCTCTCTAAGCCAAAACCAAGAAGAAGAAAAAGAAGAAGGAGAACCGATTTCCGACCCGAGGTAATGATAGTATGTTATTGTAGAGGTCCAAACCGTTAGATCTAGTTGCGAAACGAAGAGCCGACACCGTTAAACCGTTAAAGTCATGAGATCCGGTGGAATCGGGTATAAACCGAACCTAAGATGAGCTTAGGGGCCACCCTAGCTCAGATATGGATCGAACGAGACGAATAACGGTGAAAACGGTGCTGGAATACGTATTTCTGGCCACCCCACGGTTTTCCGGCACGGCGGCGCCGGAAAGGCGGCGCGGGTATTTAAGGATGTCAGAGAATGTTTCTGACATACGCTGGAGTAGATCCTAAAGAAATATCACTTCCTCATGAATTTATCTTGAATCGGGATCTGTTGGCTCAACTTTATCCCAGTTTTGCCGAGGGAGCAACCCCATTTTTCACCTTGAATTGGTCAAAATATGGGGACTTTCTTACTTTTCGTGGAGGATTAGACCCCGTAACTGGAGGTCTATGGCTAACCGATACTGCACACCATCATTTAGCTATTGCAATTCTTTTTCTAATAACCCTAATTCGTTACGGGTGAATAACGAATGAGCTTCGTTTCGTTATGTGGTTAGTTAGCGGGAGTGTGACGAACTAGCCTTAGTTCGTTATGATAATTCGCTAAGGGAAGATAACGAATAAGCCTTATTTCGTTATGTCATTTCGTTAAGGAAAGGATGACGAACTTGTGACAACTGCCCGATCCGACCCGACCCAGGTACCCGTTTTCGAATCCGAATCTTTTTTTTTTATGATTTAAAATTTGTTTATTAATCTTTGTAAATTTAACATTAAATAAATTATATATATATTTTTATATTACTAATAATAATAGTATTAATTTCTTCCCGCCTCTTTCTCTCTCGTCGCCGTCCCGCCCCTCTGCTTAACCCTTACGCCTTGAACCCCTTTTCTCTTAACTCTTTGTTTGTCCTTTGGTTCTTCCCGCCTAAGGATGTCTGCGCAGCTCCACGCGCCAGACTCCTTACAAGGAAGCCTGCGCGAAGACCAGCTGTTCCTGCGATACGCGAGACGAACTCTTCTCGCAGCACGCTAAGAACGGTAGTTCTTCCCGCAACGCGCTAAGGATTTGTAGTTCTTCTCGCAGCACGCTAAGAATCGTAGTTCTTCCCACGACGCGCGAAGAATTATAGTTCTTCCCGCGGCGCGCTAGGAATTGTAGTTCCTCCCGCGGCGCGCTAAGAAATGTAATTCTTCCCGCGGCGCGCCTTAGCCTTCTCGCGCGCGTAACCTCTCGCGCGCAGCTTTCTCGCGCTAGACTTGTATCTTTTTCTGTTTTAGCCAGCCCGTTTACTTTTGTGATATCTTATCTTCTGTCTGAAAAGCCATTTTCGGCGCAGCATGCGCACCAACCCTTTTGGTTGGCAGAAAAAGTGACTGACATAATATTTTGAAATCTTCTTTTGCATGCCTTGACCAGTACCTTTATCTGACTCCTCCCATGCTTTATTCTGTAACCTGTCAGCCCTTTTTCCTGTTCCCCTGCTGCCATATCTTTTGCTTTTGTTTTCTTATGCTTTTTAATATTTTTTGCTTGATTTGTTGAGATCTGTTCCTCTTTTCCAGGGATTGTGTTCCCTAGGATTTGCCTATAAATATAGCTATTTTCTGGTTTCTTAACACTACACACACTACACTTAAACTTTCCTCTGCTCTCTTCTCCTTGCCCTCTGCCGTTGTTCCTCAGCCGCCTCCTCTCTCTGCCTTCGTCTTTTCCCTTGTCCTGCCCAGATTTCCGGTAATATATAATATATAATAATTTGTTAAAGATACATATTACTATGCTAACATATATTCAAGACATAAAACAAATCATTAAACCAATAAACTCTTATTTATAGGTTAACTTGTGCTTGTTTAAAAGTTGGTTCTTGCTTTAGCTTTCTACACACCTTTTTCAGGTGAGTAATCTCGTACCTAATCCCTTTTTATTTTTAATGTTTTGGGATGTTCATGTGTTCGTACAAACTTGAGTCTTAAGCTTGTTTATAAACTTTTGTCGCGCAAAACCCCATGTGTTATGGACGTAGACTTGGCTGTTTATTTGTATGTGTGGATCATTAACCGTCTTGTCGGCCTATTCCGCAGTTTTCATGGATCCATTAGATGAACACGGGAGAACTATCGTTTATGATTTCTCTTTTGTTTACACTTGCACAGTTTTCTTGTTTTTGTGCTCAATTGGGAGCACGGATTGAACTATGAGCTATGATCTAAGGCTTGATCACAATCTGATTACACCCTTGTTGAACACCAGTTATACACATGATGCGCGCAGATATTGTTATCTATTTATATGTATTAAACTTGATTTCTCACCGACACGCAAGTGTTGACGTTTTATTTTAACACATGTTCAGGTTTGCTGTAGCTGTTTCTGGAAGCTTGAGGACACATAGGATGTTTTCTTTTCTTTTGGACCTAGTTTAAAATGTAACAAGACAAGTTTATGTTATTTGAATATTTTGAGTTATGATATGATTAGATTTATGTTACTTTATAAATTGTGTTGCGCTGTGCGCGGTAAATGTATTTAATAAATATTGACACCCAAATAGTGTCACGAGTAATGAAACAATACGTGGCGCCCCGATGTATAATCCGCCATCGGTCGGGGTGTTACAGAACTAGCCCAATTCGTTAAGGGTCCAGTTCGCTATGGAGACTAGTTCGTTAGAAGGGTTCAATTCGGTATAAGGCCCAATTCGTTATAGGGTTCAGTCGTTATAAAGGTCGATTCATTATGAAGTAACGAACTAGCAATTCGTCATGAGACCGGAGTAACGAATGAATCCAGTTTCGTTAAGGACCAAGTAACGAACCAGACTTTTATCAGAATGACAGAACAGTCCCTGGACTTCGAAAGAATGAGATAATTGCATAATAGTCCTGGAGACCTTGATAATTTATGAAGGATGCCTTTAAAGGATTAACGAGTAAAGATTAACTAAGCGGGTAATGATTCAATGAAGTAAAACTGGCTTAGACTCGTCATACTAATTAAGTAGCATTGAGACGGGCTAGAGTAATATTTGATATTCGATTATTAAAACAGTTAGACGCGCACAGCTCCAGAAGGAGTAATTAGCTGAAGAAGTAACCGAGTTCAGGTGAGTTTCTAGCCCCATGTCCTTGTTATGTTTTCGGGGCTGTGTGCATACTCGATGTGAAGTGTGAATACACTTACCTTAAGTGGTAAGTGTATGCTATAGAAGTCATACGAGGTAGTTATTATACAATCCTTGTCGGTGCGTGAACGATCTTCAGATATTGCACGTATCGCCAAGGATAGTGATTTCCAAGAGGTTGTTAGTGTGTATGAATGCTATGATGTGACTTTTTTATTATGTAAATGATGTAACGATATGAAGTGTGTTGTAGACAAGTAGAGGTAGAGTGTGTTAGAAGTGGCAAGAGTCTAGTAAGAGTGTTAGTGGCATGACGGTAGTGCGTGGTATGGTAAGCCTATACGTGACTTCGTTATTAAAGTGGCAAAGTGGCATAACGTTATACGTTATTAAAGTGGCAAAGTGGATAACGTCATTCTTTATTAAAGTGGTTAAGTGGTAGGGATAAATAAGAGGTTAAGTGGTAAGGTGAGCAGGTCAAATAGTGGACTACGTGTCTTCGGATACGTATATAATGAATGAAGTGGTTGTATGATAAGTTGCTTGATTAACTAGAACTCACTCAACGTAGCTGACTTTTAGTATGAACGCAGGTGAGCTGATTATAGAGTTAGCATGAGGACGGCACATGGCATGGATTGAACGGTTGGCATCTGAAGATAGAAGTAAAGATGTTTTAAATATAATGTTTTGTGTTATGGTATCAAGGAAAAGATAACTTTGCAAGTCTGAATGATAGGTTGGAGTGAACTATTGATTTAAGGCTTTATTTATGAGAAAAAAGAAACGTGTTCGCATTGATATGAATCTCAAAAAGAAACGCCTAGGGATGACCAAGCCGTCCCCAAGAATCCTAAAAATTTGGGGGCTCGGAGCAAATGAAAGAATAGGCCCCGAAAATTAAAATAAATCAATAACTTGTATATAAAAATTCAATATTACAATGATAACTATGATAATAATTAACAAAGTTATTAATGGTCAAATTGAACACTTAAACAATTCGTGAGTCTCTTTTAACATTTTTTATTTTAAATAAAAAGTTATTTTGTTATTTAAATATAAAAAATAAAGAAACATAAGACACATGGGCATATATACTAAACTAGCAATCAAGAATAAAATCAAATAAGATTGGACCCCAATTTTAGTGGCTTATACTTCCGGTTGATTGTTGAACAACAAATAAAATTTAAAAACAAAACTATTATATGCAAGCTCTTCCTGTTGAGCAAAAAAAAACTGTCAACAAGAATCAAACACGACCAACATGTTTGTAAGAAAGAGAACTTACCAGCTACTCCAGTCTACATCATTTAGCATTGAATGGTTTGTTTATATATTATATAATAAACTAGGTTATTGACCGTGGACGCCACAGGTGGAAATATAGACAACACCAATGAAACTTTTGTTGAACCATCTTCCCACTCAACCGAAGCCCGATTAATGTCCTTAAAGTAAAAGCATTGTTTAATATACTCGATTGGTTCCGGTTCATGATTATCATGTTCAAACTTCAAACCATTTTGTTTAATAAGTGTATCCTCTTCTCAAGACAAGGATAATCATTTTTCATTGCAATCATATAATTGTGATTTAAACTTTTCACTAAACACAATACATCAACGTTATTAAATCGCTCAATTATAGTGCGATCACTAAGAACAAAGACAAAACGACGTGATTGTGAAGTAATTTTGATGGATTTGGAATGAGTATTTGTGCCTATGAGAAATGGAGTCGCCGTATGCATTGATAAAAGAGTGGCACACTAAACTAACATTGATTTAATGAAAAATAATCGAATAATCAATAGTAGGTATAATTAATAAATAAACAATATAAAAAAGTATAGATTTTTAATTTTTACATTCGATCGAAAATTAAAATATAAACACAAGTAACATATAACCCATTTAAATAACATATTAAGACATATAATCTCAACACTTAGGTTACAAAATTTATAAAACTGAACACATCCTACTTTGTGTTGATACATAAAGACATCAAGGAGTGTGAATAGAAGAAACAAAGTCATTTTGACTCGATTGTCAATGTTCGAGAAGTCACAAAATAAGTTTAGGTGTGAAAAACTTATGCCATATGCATATTTAAAAAGATAGAAACATATACAAACTTAAAAATTAAACAACTAAAAACTTTATAAACAGATAAATGAAAATCTAAATGACATAGTAATAACATAACATAAGTTTCTTTATACACAAATTGAAAATAACACGTTGCTCATTTGTTAATGAAAGAAAAAGACGTTCAATTTCATCTGTCATAATCACTATATCATAAGATATCCCCTCGCTCATGAATCAATTGGTTGATGCAAACTCCTCCTCAGGGAAAGACATGATAGTAAAACTACGAAGAGTTGAATATTTATAAGCATAAAATTTTGAATTTCAAGTAACACTATGTTCTAGAGTTGTGCCTCCATAAGTATCAAATCTGTAACGTGTAATAACAAGTTTAAAAAACATTAATCATACAACAACAAAGTTACTTTCGTTTATATAAAATTTGTAAAAAAATTCTAAGTAATTTTATAAAAATCAAGAAGACTGAATAATTTCATACCTTTATTTTCTTGATTTTTTTCTTGTTTGTAACCTAGTAAACCACACATGAATAATATAGCATTAGTAGCTTCAATAACTATAATTACAAACGTAAATGAAAAGAACTATAATAATCCACAAATAAAATAGCGAAAACATATTTGTTGATATTTCTTTATAGGAAAAAAACACATAGAGAACTTGATATGCTCATTTAGCCTTACTTTATTACGAAGGAAAACTGCAGCAAACCGGATCTGTCATTTCTCTTGATACTATTACAAAAGAACTATGTGTGCAAATAAACTGAAATCGATTTAATAGATAATTAAGCCCAATATATATATATGTGTGTGTGTGTGTGTGTGTGTGTGTGTAGAAACATCAAAATAGTTAAAATATAGTGTAAAACTTACGATCCGCTCCAGTTTTATACGGCCGGTTTTCGGCATAAACCGTAAACCAAACCGTTCACTACGGTTTGAAATTATTGGAACCAACCGACCAAAAATTAATAACAAAAACCGACCATGAAACCAAACCAATGATCGGTTTAGGCGGTTTCTCGGTTTCATATCCATAATTGGACCAAATAATGAAGTATTTTGACCCGTAATCAAAATCGTAACTAAATCTTTGTCCATTTTACCTCTTCAAATGTATTATAGATGCTTAATTATGTTGAAAAAAAAGATTTTTGATTGGTTATTGAAAAATTAAATTGATAAATAATAGTGAGCTAATATTTAAGAAACTTTGAATCTGCGATTGTTAAAACTCAGGATGTTAATTGTGAAGATTGAATTAGTGTCTGGCTTATATGGGTAGTGTTAAGGTGTTATTTTGGATAGTTGTCACATAAAATAGAAACATGTTAAATAATTATACTAAATATATAATGTTTTAAAAAATATTATCAATTAAAACAATGAAATTAATGAAAATGAAAAGTAGATAGTCAAAATGTAATGGATATTGAAATATTATTTGAATTTTTACTCTTAAATTAAATTTAAATTATGAGACAATTATGGTAAGAATTTAAATATTTGAGTCATGATTTGTAGATCACTTAGATATTTCGTTGTATTATCATAAATGTAAATAAAATTTATATAACTAAAAGAAGACCATAGTCAAAACCATACACCAATATGTTTTGTCAATGTTTCTCAAATGTGTATTATTGTGATTATAAAAATTGTGTTAAATAATAGTATGATTAAAAAATATACCTGGTTTGGACCAGCCGTTCCAATACCAGCTAGCATAATGGTCATAACCTACAAAACCATTACATATAAAATGATAAGAAACTTTAGCTTAACTTTTATGTTTACAACCACAAAAACCATTTTAACATCTTTGTAATTAATTCCTAATTTAATTATATATATTTAGTTGCTAATATAACTCATAAAGGTATATAATCAATAATTTAGAACAAATTTAAGAAAAAGTCAAAACCTTAACTGGAAGCTCCCCGCCAAGCTGCTCAATGTACGAAATAACTTGCGTTTCGCGTACTACTTTCTCATGTTAAAACAATTCAACTATCAGTACTCAGTAGAACATTAAAAAATATAAAAATAGCTTATAACTATAAATAATTTCACCCAAATGAATTGCAACAATTATATAACTTTAAAATAATAATTAGAAGCATTTATGGTGATTACCTCTTTGCATGATTTAAAAGTTTGTTTCCTGTTAAGTCATTCATTCATTGCATAATCAAAAACAAAAGAATAAAATATTAAATGTTAGTCGTACATATATAAAAATCTTTTGTGAACAAAACATGAGTTGATTAAATAGAGGAGCAGGTTGATCATATGAATAAAATAAGAACATAAAAGCTACCAAAAGAACATATGTCATATTCTGACAGGGGTGTGCAACAAACCGAAAAATCCGATCCGGAACCAAAAAACCGAAAAACCCAAACCGAAACAAAAACCGATGGTTTGGTTTTATGTTTTTGTAAAAACTGAACTTATGGTTCGGTTTTGGTTATGCATGTAATGAAAACCGAAAAACAAACCGAACTGAATTTGTAGATGTATAATAATCACTTGGTTAATAATCAACAAAATTATTTATACATACTTTCATTATTTATACCTACTTGTTCCATGTTGTTGTTTGAGAAAAAAAACAAATTAAAGAAACGATTAAACATTGACTAATCAATAATTATAATATGAACCAAACAAATAAAATTACAAATTATAAAATATAAAAGTATGAACATAAGTAAAAACCTTGCAAAGAAACAAATAACAATTTTGATTAAGGCAGTGAGAAGGTGTGATAATTTGTGTGTTCGGATTAGAGTATATATAGATAAATAGAATGTGTTTGAAATTTTGAATTGTTCCATAATAAAGGAAGGTATAAATATAGTAAATTTAGAGAATAAAATTAGGGATTTTTAAATAACAGAACAATAATCACTCATATCAATTAAATTAATAAATTATAATTGATATTTATTTATGTTTGTAGTAACTGGTATTATTATGAAATATAAATTCCCATTATCATCCATCTAAAATTAGACCCATTAACAATAATTTCAATTTAAATCCGTAAAACATACCAATTAATTGGGTTTATTGATTGAGATATATCATAAATTCTTAGGTTGTTATGATATATCTCAATTGTTCCAATCAATTACAATACATCTAAAAATAAACCCAATTATGATCAATTTAAAATTCATTTGTAATCACTGTATAGGATCTTTTAAATTAGATCATATAGATGAAATATCAAACATATTAAACATTAAACATATTAAACATATAATTGACATTTAGAATCAATTAAACATACCAATTAAACATACCAATTGATATAAAACATAACAATTAAACATACTAACCTAAGTTACTAATCTAAAATACTTATAAAAAAACATAAGAAAATCAGGTGTAACACCTGGTGTGCGGAAGAAACAAATTATGAAACCCTAAAAATAAAAAATCCGTTTGTTGTCAAACCTGATGGTTTAGTGCAGCGAGGTAACGTCGATGGGCGGTTGAAGACAGGCATGGATAGGACGACTTGAGTAAGTTCCAGATGGTGAACGGGTACATCGATATTGAAGCTTGATTCGCCATATCTAATGAAATCAACAGGCAGATCGATGTAAAATTATGGACGCGTGAAAGAGGGAATCCTTGAATTGGGTGATTAGGTTAAAAGGGTATGAATATTAGAGAGAGACAAAATAATGGTAATGAAGAAACCGTCCGTATTTCCATATGCATCTACCTAATACCTTATTTTTTTCTACCCAGCGCGTTGCGTCGGGGCAGCTGGAAAACCATAGCATTGAAACTCGAGCGTTGGTGAAACTCGAGCATTACGACAATGGGTCGACACGAAGTCGGTCAGTATCGGCTGCGTTCGTTACGACATAGACACCATTGATAAAATTTCAACGTTAAAACCCAAAAAATTAATTCGTTAAAAGAACATATAAAAGCATTAACATATAAGAAAACAAAATATTTAAAACGATGTTTATTTGGTTGGTAAACCCTGGCAGTGGTAAAACCCAGCGTTGCCGGTACCAAGCATTGAGGCGGTAACATGACACGAATTCGACATGTTTTGATTACGTATGTTACGGTACCGAAACTCAAAAACTAAAAAACATATAAAATTGAGATGGACCAACAACCATTTTCTTTTGGGGGGGGGGGGGTTGTAAACTTGCGCATTGGTAAAACTTGAGCGTCGTTAGTCATGGGCTTTAAAAAGGCCGCAAGTCTACGCGAACACTGTCGGGTTCTTTCAGGTTTAAAAAAGTTGACGTTTGATTGGTTTCCTATACGTTTATTATAGTAACCGAACTAAAAGTACAAAATTCATCAATCAACACGGTGCCGCCAAGTGCGGCACCAAACTTCTTATTTATATATAGTATATAATTATTTAATTGTTACTTATATCTAACTATATTATTAACTATTTTAGTTAAATGCTTACATTAACTATTTTAATTAAGTATTTTAATTATTAGTATTTTTGATTTATTTAATTGATAAGAAAAATAGAGAAGTGCAAGATATATTTGGAAAAAAAGAAATCGTTCAATAGAAAAGGGGTATGTGGATGCAATCTAATTTGTTTTAATAGTATAGTAGGATGTCTAAAAATAATTATGGGCCTTAAAAGATGCTAGGCCTTGGGCTGTTGCCCTCTCTGTCCACGGTATGAGCTGGGCCTGGTGATGACTTCTCATCTCAGTGATTTCAGCTTGTTTGTTTGTTTGTTTGTCATTGGTGGAAACGAAGGAGAAATGTTTGCCTGTGTTCACACATTTTAATGTGTTCCCTTTCTTTCTAATAAAGAAAAAAAATTACAAATATTCTAGAATTGTACATAATTTTTATCAATTACTATAGGCATTTAAAGCGGAACGAAAACAGAACAATATTTGAAATAAAAAAAGTTTGAAAGATTTAAGAACACAAATTTAAATAAGTATGACAAATTATTTTTATGTATTAGTATAGGGGTTATTTTGTAATTTTAAAAAGTGTTGAAGAATAAAGAAATATGCAAATGCGTAAAGTTAACCAGTGAATCGAAATTGCTTTGGATTGAGTCACTCTAAGAATCGAATAAAGCAATTTATATACATACATTTTTGGGAGAACTGTGCATCATAGTCTTGTACCCTGTGTATCTAACTTTGCACTTTATTTTAATTGGACCTTAATTTTTTTAATCTGAGTTTGTGGATTAAGTATTATTGTACCCTCATCTTTTGTTTGTACGTTTGTTTATGTGATATTGACTTACCAGGTGTCTAATTTATGATACCTGGCAGTTTTCTGCTTAACTTTCACCTCATCTTCGTCTATTTACACCACCACCGTCTCCAACAAACTATTTGTCACTGTCTCTGTTAAAAGAAATTACATTCTTCTTCTCATCTCAGTGATTTCAGCTTGTTTGTTTTTTTTTTCCTTTGGTTAGTGTTAAGGAGGTTATGTTTGTTCGTTGTTTGGTTTAGGTTTTTGTTTTTTTGGTAACCGGCTGTTGTGTTTCTCTATTGTTTCGTCTAGGCTTGAAAATCTACTTCAGTTTTTGTGGTTGGCATGCATGTAACCTGTTTGGTTGAAGCTTGCTATTGTTGGCTGTGTTTCTGGCATGAGTTCTTTATAAGTGATCAAATACTTTGGTTTTCCGAATGCAAGCCAGATATTCGATGGAATGCTCAAGAGATAATTTTTCTTCATGTGACTTGCCTTTAATTGTAGGTAATATGTATGATTTTGGTATTTTTAGTAGGTTTTGTGTTTATTTATGAGGTGTTTTCATTTATTTTGTGAATGGATTGTAAAGTTGTAGTTTGAGTAGCAGATAAGGTTTACTTTTAAGTTTTTTGAACAAGTTCTTATTAGCTCATTCTAATTGGAAGAACAAAGTATTTATTAAAAAAATACTTGGTCCACTGTAGCATTGTGTGATAGTTAGTTCTAAAAATCCCAACTTCTTATTGTTTATAGTCGATATGTTTTACCGTGAACCAATGTTACATATGACTACAGTCCGGTTCATGGGTTTGAAACTGATTTGAAACTTTGTATTTTAATTCATGCAACAATATCTTATTTCTGTCTCGCTTAAATTGAGAATGTTGCTTGTCTTTTGCAGGTATGCAGTGCGCGTATGGACTGATTGTTGCCTGTGGTTTATTTTTCGGTAATGATTCTATGGTTTTTGTATCTCAATTGCTTTGAATTTTAATTAACATTTTTAGTATATGAGGTCTGTTTACATTGCGCATAGCTTTGGTTTCTCTCTTAGGTTCTATTTTCTGCCAAGGCGTAGTATTTATTATTATTGGTTTTCAGGTTTCGGAAGTCGGTTGGTTGATAACTGTTTGGAAATGCTAGAAACAAAGCAACCTGTTCAAAGATTAAACAAAATTATCATTAGGTACTTTCTCATCCACAAGTTCTGTTTGTTTCATTATAATAGATTAGTGATGGGAATCACAGTTGGTTTTTAATATTCAATTCATAAATCAAATAGTTAGGTATGTGTAAATATCCCCCCCACCACACACACACACAAAAAAAAAAAAAAAATTTGTAATAGCATCGACGATTGCATTCTACTTTTTAGTGGTTACATAGTTTGGAATCTCAATTGGTTTTGAATATATAATTCATAATTGTGTATGCTATTACAAAATCATAAAATGAGTTCATTCAGTTCCATAAGTAGGTTCACATAAGGGAAAGCAAAACCCAAAGCACATCAGAGACACGACTGCTTCGTGTGTGAAGGACATTATGCTTATATCTAATATGAAAAGTATTTTGGTCAAACTGCAGTTCCACAAAATAGCTCTTAGCAGAGAACAAACCTTCTGATATCACTAGCAACTTAAGTTATAACCCTGCGATCTCATAAGCATGTCCTTTAAACTAAAACTTACCATAATGTAACTTTCCTAAAACTGGGTTTCATATTTGACCCCAATTTCAACTGCCAACAATAAATCTGACCTCAATATCAATTGTCAACTGTGAATTTAAGAGTATCTCACATATCTAATATTTTTTGTGTAAAAGGTCCTTGCACAGCATAAAAGCATAACTTTTGACAAGACATGGTTGTATTTTTTGTGTAAAAGGTCCTTGCACTTACTATGTAAATCCAACAAATACCCAACTAAACGCTATAGGGCAACTTGGGCATCAAAATGTATTGGATATAATGTTACACATACTGGCATGTACCTCTTGGATATTATGTTGTACATACTGGCATGTACAAGTCTAATTTATTTATGCAACATGTATATTAGAAAAAGCCAATATGAACTACACCTAACATGTTTGCATTCCTCACAAATACATACACAACAACATCCGGTGGGCAACCCCACTTTGCCTTGGATACCCACCTCGTCGCATCGCGGCGGGTGAGCCCACTAGTGTTAGCTAATTATGATGTATTATATTTATATGTTCATCCACACCGTTCTCATCTTCATTGCTTAAGTCGACCACACTTAATTTTTACACTTTGTGTATCCAATTTGCTGATAAGAGGAAGAAGCAACAATAAATAAATAAATAAATACATACATACATACAGGTATACATATACATACATACAGGTATACATGTCTCTATTTCTTCAAGTTTTTACAATTAGAAAATCATGTCAATATAAAATGAAAGGAAAGTAGATGCATGCACACCAAGTGTTTGATTAAAAGCTTAACTAAGGACTATTACACCATTTGAAGGTGATGCTAGTGATTTCTTATCTGTTTTCAGATCACTGCTTTTGATTATTTCAAAGTATATATGGATTACCAGTTTGTTTTGTTGATCCGGTCAATACTATCTTGATCGACATATATGTCTTGTGTAATACCCTGGGCCGGCTCAACGTGTTGGGAGTAGCCTAGTAGTAGGGGTGCAAACGAGCCGAGCTGCTCGTGAGCTACTCGACATCGGCTCGTGAAAAAGCTTGATCGAGCCGAGCTTAAACGAGCCCAAGCCCGAGCTCAAGCCTAAAAGAAAGCTTGTTTAATAAACTAGCCTGAGCCCGAGCCTCACTTATCGAGCTCGAGCCGGCTTGCGAGCCTAAACGAGCCTGCCATTTATATATTTTTTTTATAAACAATAGATACATATATATTTAATAATTATTAATTGATATATACAATTTTATGAAAAAAAAATTAACTAAATAACATATTATTATATATATAAAGTTATTATGAAAATAAATATACAAATATAATTATAAATATATAAATAATTATTAATAAATATTAAACGAGCCGAGCTCGAGCTTGAAAAACTACGAAACGAGCCGAGCTCGAGCTTTATAAATAAAGATCAAAGCAAGCCGAGCTCGAGCTCCGTATGAGTTAAACGAGCCGAGCTCGAGCCTGGTCGAGCTCGGGCTCGGGCTCGGGCTTGACTCGGCTCGTTTGCACCCCTAGTTATGAGGCCTAACTAAAATGTTTATGCCCAGCCGGCTAGGTTGTACGTTGATGATGACTGTATAGGGGCTACTACTAGGGTTCAGCAGGGAGACCCCCTTGGGCCCCTCCTCTTTGCCTTAGCATTACACCCTCTTGTTCTTCGGGTACAACATGACTGTAACCTCCCATTTCATGCTTGGTACTTGGATGATGGGACTATTATTGGTGGTGCCAACGAAGTCGCTAAAGCCCTAGACATTATCAACTCGGAAGGGCCATCATTGGGGCTGCAACTTAATATTAAGAAAACCGAGGTTTTTTGGCCGGCGTGTAATGGGGTGAAAGTCAAAGATGGGCTCTTCCCTAGTGGGATTGGTAGACCAGAGAGAGGGGTAAAGTTCCTTGGAGGGGCTGTTAGTCGAGATCCCTACTTTATTAAGGAGTTGGCGAGGCGGAGAGCATCTCGTGCGGTTGATCTTATGAAACTCTTACCTTGCCTTAGGGATCCCCAGAGCGAACTCCTCCTGCTTAGGTCTTGCATGGGGGTTGCTAAGTTGCTTTTTGGGTTACGAACACGCCACCCCCATATGATGGATGATGCGGTATCCTGTTTTGATAAGGGGCTACGAGAAGCCATCGAAGACATAGTTGTATGTGGAGGCCCGTTCTTTGGTGATCTTCAGTGGCGACTTGCATCTTTACCGATGCGCTTAGGGGGTTTAGGCCTTCTTTCGGCTCATGATGTTAGGGTTTACGCTTTTGTAGCGTCAAGGGCTCAGTCTTGGAAGCTACAGAATCACATCTTAAGGAATAGCAGAGTTGTCGACCTGGACCCAGACCACGTGCAGGCCCTGGAACGCCTAAATGGCGCTCTCCCAGGCTTTGACATTGGCGGTTTCTCTAATATAGACACCGCCCCACCAAAGCCTCAAAAAATTTGGCGAATGCCCTTTTTGGAAAAATCGCTCAGAGCCTGGGAGAAGTTTTTGGATTGTCCCCCCGACAGAAGGCGGTTTTTGAATGCTTACAAGGTCCTCATGCCCAAGATTTCTGACCGTTATCCCGATTGATGGCTTGGGCCAAAGCATGTCTGCGGTCGAGTATAGGGCCATTCTTAAGTACCGTTTGATGGTCCCAATGTACCCAGAAGACGAAACATGTCCGATCTGCCGTAAGGCCTGCCTGGATAAATTCTGAGAGCATGCGGTTCATTGCAAGGAGATGCCTGGGTTCAAATACCGACATGATTGGGTGCGGGACGTTCTTTGGGACATCTTAAGGCGAGCTGGGATATCAGCTAAAAAGGAAGCCCCCGTAAACTTCCTTACAGACCCCACGGAAGGGAGATCCACTCTACGACCGGCAGATTTGCTCGTCTTTGGTTAGGCCGGGGGAAAACACGCTTGTGTTGACCTCACAGGGGTATCTCCCTTAGCTGGTTTGAGGGATAATGGGTTTATAGCTGGGCAGGCAATGAAAAGGGCTGAAACGAAGAAGGTGGAGAAACATGCTAAAGCCTGCGAAGAGAACCAACATGTTTTTGTCCCTCTGGCTTTTGATACATTTGGCTCCTTGGCACCGGAAGCTATCCGTTTTCTAACCAGGGTCCAACAGGTTGTGCATAGCAATGTGTCGACTCCAAAGGGGCAGGGGTATGTCTTTAGCAGGTTAGGGTTTGCAATTCAGAAAGGGGTGGCGGCGCAGCTTGTTGCCCGCCTACCTGCTATATTGATGTAATATCTATGTTTCTACATATTGGAACCCAATTTTTAACACATCTAAATAAAGAAAATTGATATGTTTATTTAAGAAAAAATTTTTTTTTTTTATACATACAACACTATATAGTATCCAAGAATTATGGAATATTGGATAATATTCGATGATTATTATGAATATGAGGCATTCCCTCTTAGCATGTGGCCCATCAATGAGTTACTGTACCTAAAAAAAATCTACTTTCAAAATCCCATATTGCATAACCCCTATTTTAGATGGAGGCTCTATAAAACCGAGGCCTAAAGCCTCTGCCAGATTTAGCTTACCCATGATATGACCCTGGTACGTAATACCTAGGTGATACACAACATTCTTATTCGTTTCATATAAGAAAGCCAGGGCATAGTAATCAGTTAAGAGCATTCTCATCCCATTCCCCATAATTATGTTAGAGAAGCTTGTAAATTATAGGGTGGAGTTGTGAGTGATTGTGAGTGTAAATTATAGGGTGGAGAGAGAAATATAGTGATTTTTTATAAATTTGGGGAAACATTGTTTCCCTTATTTATTTTTTAATATTTGTTGGATTGGTTGTGAGTAGAGGAGAGAGAAAATTGTAAAGATAAAGGTATAAAAAATATTAATTAATTGAATAGGAGAGAAAAATAGTGTTTTTAGTGTAATTATAGAGATAGTGATGAGGAACGGGTTGAGAATGCTCTAATACCATCTATCTCTAAACTAATATGATGTCTTATGTTTAACTCGAGCTAAGCTGTAATATTTTTATGGGAGATATTGTCTTTGAGTGGTGACTTTTTTTAAGGATGAGCAACCCATAATTAGGGGTGCTAAGCGGCTTGGTTTCTCCGATTGGTAGGTTAGGCCCAAAGTGAACATGAAAATCATGTCAGAAACACAAACACAACCCGTTTAACCTGAAAATTTTGAACTTTCTACGTATGCTACTCTAAAGCTATAACTTCAACCCAAAATGTATAAAATATCAAATTATCAAAACTATCAAAATGCACATTTTACAAGAGTTATGGCAAATACTTTTTGAAGCACCCATTTTGAAGTGGTGCCATAATGTGTAATGCAAAACGTCGAAAAAAAAATAAAATAAACATCAACAAAAACCACAAAGTAAATGTTGAATCTAGAACAAGAACTGATATTGTTTCTTGAATATGCAGAACAAGAAACAAATATTGCTTCTTCTTTACTTCTTGCTTCTAGGCGTACAGTAAGGAAACAAAGGACAAAAGCTTTTGATGGGCTGCACTCTTTAAAATTGCAAACACAGTGGACTTCTTTTTGACGAACAAAAAGACTTCAATATTATGGTTAAGAAAACGAACACACGAAAAAACTTAATAAACCTATGTGAACCAAGGGTTTATATAACACCCTTAATTCGAGTCCTACTCGTATTCAAATACACAATTTGAACCCAACTCAAGTAGGATTTAGGATAAGACAACTTAATTAAAAATAATAAGACTAACTTATTAATAAAAAATAATAAACAAATTATTATTTAATGTCTCCTCCAAGCCACACCATGAGATTTACCGAACCGCCCTTTAATATCGTCTCGTTTAACAGTAAAGACATTGCAATTTAAAAGATATTCGTTTTAATGATCCATCAACGAAAAGCAGTTCATTGCTAGAATTCTCCACCCCAAAATCTGCAAAAATGATGTGAATTACAGAGATACATATAGTTTAAGCATCTTCTAGTTGTTGATTAGTTATAATTACTTCGGATTGATTCATCACTAAGTTTTAGCCCTGCTTGCGGTGCGCACATATGATGTATATATGTGTGAACCCTCGGGTGGGCAAAAGTGAAATTGCACTAATTTTGACGTTATTTTACTAATCTCGTGAAAATAACGTTAAAAGTGACGGACGGTTAATCAGGCATCATGTAGTGGCGTTGATAGCTGAAAGATAAGGGTACATGCACCGATCAGCCGGTGTCCCGATGATTGAATGCTATGTGCCTTATGTCCAAGGCTTGATGCAAAACTACTATCGAGCCGGGGGTCTCACCGGAAGCAGCCTCTCTATCCCTATGGGGTAGAGGTAAGGCTGCCTACATCTTACCCTCCTCAGACCCTACCAATAGCTTTTGCTATTGGTGGGATATACTGAGTACGACGATGATGATGATGATGATGATTCATCACTAAGTTTAATTGAAGGACCATGTTGAGTATATCAGTACACAAGACATGCTAGTTAATCCTCTTAATTACCAAGGGTCTGCTGCCCAAAATATTCACTTAGAGGTGCACATTGAAACCAGTTAACCAAACTCCCGAACCAGAACCAAAACTGAACTGATTTCGAGTTGGTATAATATTCGAACTGGTATAATAGGAACTGGTTCGGAACCGATAGAAAACGTAGGTTCGGACCTGTTTAGAACCCTTGACATTGCAATCGATTCCAAACGATTAACCTGAACCGAAACAACCAATACCGGTCAAAAACCAATCAAGAAAGTAGAAACCGGTTTCAACCCATACCGAAACCGATAATAGATCGGTTTTGACTTTTGTTGACCAAATGAACTCGTTTAGGGTTTTGAACCTGTTTGTGCACCCCTCTATATTCATTGATCATGTACTTAATATGGGTTTTAAAGGAGACCTTTCATGAATGTCATGTAAACACTTTTAGAATTTAGATACTATGTACCTATATTTCACTCAAATGTAAAGTTTGTCTGTACTTATGAATATATGTGTCCTATAATGTTTGACTTAGACAAACACGTCCTTTAACACCTAACCTATAAATTTGAGATGATATCAATGTAATGGTAGGGGTCTTGCATTGACAATAATACACCTGACTATATCTGTTTGCTTTGATGTTATCATAAGAAGGCTTAATGAACATGATCAAGTTTAATCACGTGTGCCAATTATTTTTCAGACATTAACAAGGTGATTATTTTCATGACACAGGAAGAGAAATTCATCCATCAAACTGATCAACGCTAACTAGACTCTTAGTTAGAATCATCATGGCTTCATCTTCATCATCAAGCATCCAGAAGACTGAGACAACTTCTTAAAGCAAGTATTGTGATTAATTTAGGACTTGTATTGATATCATATGTAGAAGAAATAATTCTACGTTAATAGTTTGTACAAATACAAGAAAAATGAGCCAAATGTTTTACTTATGTGAATTACAAAAATAAGGACATGCAATTAGGATGAAGAGAGGCCATGTTTATATTAATTCTATAATGTATATATTTGTATTGTTTTTAATCTTTGGATGTTGAATCTGTGAAAATGAAAAAGAAATGAAGCAGCTCAAGCACTTTAGTCACGATCATCTGCTCGGCCTTGTCCGACTGCAGGCGGACCACATTAATGAAATCACTGGCAAGGAAGATGAAGATGAAGATAAAGATACCGGTGATTATGATGCAAAAGACCGCCCCATGTGTAAGGAAGAGATCTATTCATTTCATCTATGTTACTATTCTTGCAAGGATTGTGACTACTCCCTACACAAATTCTGTGCACAACTTCCCCTAAGCCAGCAAAATCACCCATTACATCCTGGCCACAATCTTACGTTGTCCAAGCAATTTCAGTTAGATGATCACGATTATCTCAAGTCCAGTCGCATAGAAGAAAATTCTAAAATTGACATGGTTGTTAATGAATGGATATGTTCTATTTGTGATACCAGAAGAGGCAAGTTCTACAATTATCATTGTTCCATCTGCAAGTTCAACATGGACATAATCTGCGCAACCATGTCTGAGCAGATCTTAAAACACCCAAGTCACCCTCACCAACTACAACGTAATACTAGCTCATTAATATCTTCATGTTACGCTTGTGGTGATAAACATAGTGGGATCTTCTACCATTGTAGCACTTGCTCTTGGTTCCGGATCCACATGGATTGTGATTTACTTCCAGCTAAGTTACTTATCCAACAGTCTACGAATGGAAGCTTCAGTCATTCTCATTTACTTACCCTTGCGTATTCCTTTCCTTATACCGAGCAGAAGGCTAAACTCTTTCCCCGTTGCAGAACCTGTGTTAAACCTTTCTTGTTTGACAAATGGCATTACGAATGTAGTAAATTCCGATATTACGTCCATGTTGATTGTGCGACTTCAAGGAAAGATGCGTTTATGTCTTATATCTTAATGCCAGCAGGTACATGAGCAATATATTATTTATGCTTCTCTTTTTGATACTAGATATTATGCATGTCAATCTAAGTTTGACTCGAATATATCATTCTTTAATTAGGTTTTGGTAAAACTTACAAAAATTTCAAAGACGATCATTATCCTCATCTAATCCGATGTCCATTTCCTGATGAGAGTGTTGACCTTTTGATGCACCTTTTTATTAACAATGGTGAACCAGTTATGAAAGAGATTGATGGTGAAAGGGCCACACATCCACACCCACTGAGTTTTATTGACACACTCTCCAATGGATCTGTTTGTCTTCACAACCGGATGAAACAAGTAAAAATGTGATGGATGTATGAGACCAATCATGAAAATGCCCTTTTACAAGTGTTCACTGTTAAACTTTTAGCTGGTGAATCAAGATTACGAACACGAGATTTGATCAACACACGATCGACTCTTTTATTAACAAAACAACTAACGAGAAAATTAAACTTAATAATTTAACTAACACATTGAACCAATGGTACATATAAACCCACGGTTCCTAATCCTATACTAACTCAAATACAGAATTCGAAACCAAATACAATTAATATTAAATAAAATAAGACTAACTTATCATATTATAATAAACAAATTATTATAATAAATATTCTCCAAGATTTTAGGAGTCTTTAATCTGATTTGGTGTTGGACACGTTAACAACATTGTGATTTTGTTCTTCATGAGTGGTGCACTAGGCTACCTAATAAAATACAAGACCACCATGATCATCCAGAGCATACGCTTGTTCTCATGCCAAAGATCCCTGGAAAGTTGTTGGGTGTGTTTTGGTGAGATATATGTCACTTACCTTGCAATGGTGTTTTGCATATGGGTGCATGCACTGTGTATATTATGTGGATGTCAATTGTAGCTTCATACCTGATGTAATCACACATGAAGCTCACCCTAAACATCTCCTTCTAAGATTTAAAGCTTCATCGGTGAAGAGGTAGGTCCCAGCAGAGCCCAGTTGGACCCGCAACTCACCTCAAAGAGGGACGTCTGCGCAGTTGAACCCGCAAGACTCACCTTCAATAGGGACGTCTGCGCAAAGGCTAAACTCGCAACTCACCTTGAAGAGACGTCTGCGCAGAAACCAACTGGATCCGCAGGACCCACCATGCTCAGAGACGTGACGTCCTTACGCGCAGTACGCAAGCTGTTCCCGCAGGAAAAGCCTCCCAATGGTCGACGTACTCCGCCTGTTCCCGCAGCAACGGATACTAGCCATCAGGGAAGGCTACCCGCGCAGCAAGGCTACACGCACAAGGCACTTAACTCTTAAATAATTCAGTAATGTCACCTGAAGAAGGAGTGAGCAAGCCGGAAATATTCCCGCCCAAAGCCGGGAAAACTCCCGCCTAAATGAGCCAGTCCGTACGCTACTGGAGGATCTTTTGTACTGTACCTGACGAGGTATGGACAAAAGATCTGACCAAAGCTGCGACAGCTCACTGACAACAGTACAACGAGCAGCATGCTCTATTACTTAATGTCACTATCAGCCGCTGCCTACTCACCAACCTGTCGTAGCACGTGCATAGCCTGCAGTTGGTGGAAAATGAATAGTACACAGCCGGCCTGGTCACTATCAGCCGCTGCCTACCCACCAACCACCAGCATGGCATGTGCGTAGCCCACAGTTAAAAGAACAGGAATACTATTCAGCCGGCTGTACCTTCTTGGAAACTTACCTTCGGCTATAAATACTCCAACACCTTGGAATGGTATTATTATCTTATCTTCTCTAGCAATCTCTCTTAATATACACTTATATTCAAGAGCAATCTAGTCTGATTCTCACGCCGGAGGGTGGTCACAAGGAGGTACCCCCCCTTCTCAGTGACGAGCTCACGGTGTCTGTTTTGCAGGTCATCAGAAGAACCATCTTTGCCGGACTTAACCCTCGTGGGAAACATCTATTTAACCCCCAGATTATCCGTAATCTGCCCGGGGTCACTTAGTGTTTCTTCATTGGCGCCATCCGTGCATAAAAGCTAGAACTAATTCTCAGTTTTTTTCAAAACTTCTGGAAAGATGGTTAACGTTACTCCGGTCCCAAGGCCAGGGAGTAACCAAGAAACCCCGGTAACCACAACCCCAGCTACTGGGAGGAACACCGGCGAGTACACAAATTTTACGAACACTACCCCGGTTACTCAAGCCGGGGCAAGTGCTGTAAATTTTACGAACACTACCCCGGTTACCCAAGCCGGGGCAAGTGCAGTAAACAATAATCCCCTGGGATTCATTGATACCCAGGTGGAAAGACAACAGACGAGGCTCCCCCGCCAAACACTTGAACAAGTTAAAGCGTGGGCGGAAGCACGTCAGAAGGAATTCCAAGCAGAGTTGGACGAACGCTTACGTTCCATCCAACAGGCTGATGAATTTGGAAGCACTCAACAGCTCAACATGAGTAGTGAGTGCGAGTACTCGGAGGAATCCGAAACCAACGCAAACCCTCGCCATAGGGAGAAAGGGAAGCGTAAGGAAACGGACTTCCAACCGAGAAGGAATTTTGGAGAAACTTTCAAACCAAAAAACGCGGGTAGAAACCCACGGACTTCTCCAAAGCTTTTAGACCAACTATTGCAAATGCGGGAACGTCCAAGTTTGCAAGGGACATTGCGGAAGCAATCGCACCGAAGAGTGCCAAGCAGATGCCCAACATCGGCACTTATGATGGTATATCCGACCCAGACGATCATTTGAACAGATTCATACCGGGGGCAACCGTCAGCAATTGGACGGAACCCACGTTGTGTTATATGTTCCAGATGACACTGGTTGGAGCGGCTAGAGCGTGGTTTGACCGTCTACCGGTCCACCACATCTACGATTGGGCAGACTTCCAACAGAAGTTCAGCCAACACTTCAGTCAACAAAGAAAGTACACTGAAGAGCAATGGACGATCCTCAACTGCATCCGAGAGGAAGATGAATCTTTGCTAGACTTCATCACTTGCTTCAACTCAAAGAAGCTGAGTCTGGGCGCTATTAGCGAAGATCTTGTTCGCGCTGCTTTCATCCAGGGCGCGAAAGATCCAGAGCTCATCCGCACCTTAACGGGTAAAGACGGCATGCCATCCACATGGGATGCCATCATGACAGCAGCTAAACGCTTCGCGGAAACGGAAAAGCAACTGGGTAGAGATCTTCCCCAGAGCACAAACCTCTACACCCAGAAAACAAGAGAAAACAATATCCTTACCGCCCGAGTAAACAAAAAGAGGAAGCTAGGTATTTGGCAGTCAAGGGTAAACTTTGACACCTCATCCGGCTCGCACCCTCGGTTAGGCGGAAAGGATAACATGCGGTCGTCGAACCGGAACTCCAGATGGACGCCACTCACCAAAAGCGTCACCGAAATATTTGACACCGAGAGGCTCCCATGGCCAAAGGCTCCAATAATCCGAGAGCGTCACAACGCTGATCAGAGCAAATTATGTGACTTCCACAGGACAAGAGGCCACACCACCGAGGAATGCTTAGACTTGAAGGACATCGTCGAAGCATTTGTCAGAGATGGGACGCTCACGCACCTCGTGGCGTAATGAACGCTGAGCAGGCTAATGCGTGTAGAACCCCAGTTGGGGAAAAGACGGACGAAACTGCAGCTACAATGTTGGAGACTACATACCGCGTAAACAACGAGATTCCGAACCAAGTGCATATCGGCTCGATGGCACTCCCATCCAAACAACATGGAAGGGAGCTCAATTACACAGTCTGCATGTAGATAAATTCCAAACTTGTAAAAGAAAAGGCCCAGAGCCACTTCTAATGGAAATGATTCTCCTTATCACATTGACGCTGATAATCTTACATTTATACTTATGAACTTTCCACACTGATATGCCGGTCTTCACCGCATACATAAGTGGGGAAGTAAGTCGTTGCGTGTGGAAGGCGGCAAAACCCGCATAAACACAAAAAATGGCCAACCTTCACGCAGGTCAGTTATAGGTAAAGTTGGGTCATCCCACTAAATGAAAGTGCCAGTCCTACCCGCACAAATCATGATAGAGGAAACTGAACACTAACCTATTGACAACCGCGCGTCGAACGGTTAACTTATTCAAAACACTGATGCCGGTATTCACCGCATAAGTGGAGACGTCGTTGCGTGTGGACGGCGGCAAAACCCGCATAAACACAAAAAACGGCAAACCTTCACGCAGGTCAGTTATAGGTAGAGTTTGGTCATCCCACTAAATGAAAGTGCCGGTCTTATCCGCACAATCATGATAGAGGAAACTGAACACTAACCTATTGACAACCGCGCGTCGAATGGTTAACTTATTCAAAACACTGATGCCGGTATTCACCGCATAAGTGGAGACGTCGTTGCGTGTGGATGGCGGCAAAACTCGCATAAACACAAAAAACGGCAAACCTTCACGCAGGTTAGTTATAGGTAGAGTTTGGTCATCCCACTAAATGAAAGTGCCGGTCTTATCCGCACAATCATGATAGAGAATACTGAACACTAAACTATTGACAACCGCGCGTCGAACGGTTAACTTATTCAAAACACTGATGCCGGTGTTCACCGCATAAGTGGAGACGTCGTTGCGTGTGGACGGCGGCAAAACCCGCATAAACACAAAAAACGGCAAACCTTCACGCAGGTCAGTTACAGGTAAAGTTTGGTCATCCCACTAAATGAAAGTGCCGGTCTTATCCGCACAATCATGATAGAGGAAACTGAACACTAACCTATTGACAACCGCGCGTCGAACGGTTAACTTATTCAAAACACTGATGCCGGTATTCACAGCATAAGTGGAGACGTCGTTGCGTGTGGACGGCGGCAAAACCCGCATAAACACAAAAACGGCAAACCTTCACGCAGGTCAGTTATAGGTAAAGTTTGGTCATCCCACTAAATGAAAGTGCCGGTCTTATCCGCACAATCATGATAGAGGAAACTGAACACTAACCTATTGACAACCGCGCGTCGAACGGTTAACTTATTCAAAACACTGATATGCCGGTATTCACCGCATAAGTGGAGACGTCGTTGCATGTGGACGGCGGCAAAACCCGCATAAACACAAAAAACGGCAAACCTTCACGCAGGTCAGTTATAGGTAGAGTTTGGTCATCCCACTAAATGAAAGTGCCGGTCTTATCCGCACAATCATGATAGAGGAAACTGAACACTAACCTATTGACAACCGCGCGTCGAACGATTAACTTATTCAAAGCACTGATGCCGGTATTCACCGCATAAGTGGAGACGTCGTTGCGTGTGGACGGCGGCAAAACCCGCATAAACACAAAAAACGGCAAACCTTCACGCAGGTCAGTTATAGGTAAAGTTTGGTCATCCCACTAAATGAAAGTGACGGTCCTACCCGCACAATCATGATAGAGGAAACTGAACGTTAACCTATTAACAACCGCGCGTCGAACGGTTAACCTATTCAAAACACTTGGAAAATTGCTAAGTTAAAGTATGCACGAGCGAATCATATATGGTTTATGCGGCAAAACAAGTGCCAAATTAAGCTATAATATGCATGAGCAAGTCATATAACGTCTATAAAGCAAGTCATCCAGTGAAAGTGGCGGTCCTACCCGCACAAAAATTTATACATTCCATAAAAATCCAAGTATTACAAGAATGGCCGGGTATCTACCTGCCTACAAGAGTGTAAATCTATACAAAAACATAAACCTATCCTAACAGTGGGAAGGGATCTAAAGGTTCAAGCTTCAGGACCACTCCCTCCAAACCCACTTGTACCCGCACCATCAGTTGGCTGTGGCGGTTCAAGGAAGGTCTTGAGAATGGTTAGCCCATCATCAGCAGCAGCAACTTCGTTCACCTTCTCCACCACCGGATGCTGGAAGGCAGCATACTGGTTCACTGCTTGGTCATACGCAGCTTCAGTATCTACATCATATAGAGGGAAGTTGGAAGGCGGGATGCCCTTCTCAACAAACCCCAGACCAAGCAAGAAGCCAGCCTTTTCCCCATCCTCATGAGAAGCGTTGAGGGCTGCGCTCATGACATCGTCGTAAGATGTGTCCGTGAAGATCCGATGCACAACCTACAAAAATACCAAGTATCAAAACCTTTTCTAAGTACAAAGAAAAGCGTAAAGACGTTATGAAGTTAAGCTTACCTGCGACAACGCTTCTCGTAGAAGCCATTCCTTGGTAACCAGAGCCTCCTGGAGGGCAGCTTGAGCTTGGTTACGGGCGCGTTCGGCTTCACTTTTGTTCAGGTTGGCAAGCAACACTTCCTTAGCAGCAGCCTCTTCAACGCCCTTTAGCTTACGGTCAGTATGGTTAAGCATACCCCTCTGGTCCAAGATCTCTTGAAGCTTCTTGGCGTCTTCCATGGCCAAGGCGTCATGAGCCTGCTGGAGCCTCTCTAGTTTGGCTTTGAGCTCCTCATTCTCGGCGCGCAGAGGCTCCGCAACAGCTTCAGCCTTGGTGGCCCTCTCGGTTGCGTTCCGCGCAGTTTCCTTAGCCAACCGAAGCTGTTCGTTAACAGCTTGGGTAGCCTTGGAACGGGCCTCGAGATGAGCCTGAACTTCAACCTCAAGGGCCTTGAAGGCCTTCTCCTTCTCCGCAGCAACGGCGGAGAGTCTCCTGTTCTCCTCCCGGATAGCCCGCGCCTGAGCTACTTCTTGGATACGAGCCGCCTTTAACTTGTCGTTTTCACGACAAAGCAGCTCGACGCGCGGCTGCATCTGGGCAAGGAGAATTCGAAGCTCGTTTGTCAGCCTACCCTCCTGGTAGCTTGACATAGCTTCCCCCAGCGCCCCACTTGGGGCGGCGTGGCGCGCCCACTCGACGCAGTCCACAGCCGTCCGAAAGGTTGTTCCTCGGCGGATGTTCCAACGTGGAACATACACTTCATTGGAATCCGACACTGTAAAAATAAAAAACAGTTAGGAAAAGATGATATATATAAAAAAAAAGAGGCCAAAATAACCCTACGCACCTGTAGGGTCGACAACAGGCCGATAGCCACCAAACCCGTCACCTGAACCTAACGGATATCCATCCAAGAGGTCAGGCAGATGGGAAGGAGGCAGAGATTGGCTAGAAGCCCCGAACATACCTGCTGAATCGGCCGTGGATGACGTAGTCGCTGGTGCCTGAGGCACGGTTGAAGCCGCCGCGGTAGAGACCATCGGAGGTGAACTCACTGGAGGTGAACTCACAACCGTGGCCACCGCTGCGGAGGAGCCCGCGGAAACAATCACCGCCGGCTCAGTGAAGGATTCCGTGAAAATGGCACTGACAGCCGGCGGAGATGATGTTACAGTTGGAACAGTTGCCTCAACGGGATGAGCAACTGAACCAACACTTGAAACAGGCGCAGCCGCCTGGGTCATCGCCTCGGGTAGGTTGACCAAACCTACCGTCATGGGTCCAGAACTGCTCCTCCCCGCATCACCCTGGAATGCAGTGACATCCACGCCTGCATGAAGACAAGATATTAAATATAATGGCGGAAGGATATGCAGTTAAAGTAAATGAAAATTATACTTATGAGTTCTCTTCAGCTTGAAGGTTCTGATAGGCGGGGACGAACCCGATGGAGCCGGCCTCTTCACGCTACTCACAGTCGTCATCCTGGGCTGCTCAGAGGTGACAGCTGTCTCAACCTCTGGAACAGTGGTCTCACCACCATCAGGGTTCCCCGCCACCTCCTCGCTCTCGGTCTCCGAGTCAGACCGGTTAACCTGATCGGCGGTGGAGGCAACCTTCGCCTTGCCCTTCCCGCCAGCAGCCTTCTTCCTCCTCGTGAAGAAAGGACCATCTGCATATTCCTCATCAGAAGATGACAAGATTAGAGGAATTCCAGCAGAGGTTTGAGCATGGAGAGGGCGGGGGTTAAAGAGTTCCTTACCTAGCCGTGTGGCACTCAAAATCTCATGGCCCGGCGGGTAGACCTCCACAAACCGATCCGCCGTTTGCTCAAGGATGGGCAACTCGTTCTCATCAAGAGCACGAGTACCCAGCCGAGCGGGACCACCAGCCTCTCGCGGATGCAGGAGCGATTGTAAGTCATTCCCCTCTGAAACAAAAAGAGAAACATTTAGAAGAAAAACCCTAAATCAGCAAGAGGATGTGAATCATACCGTAAGGGATAGAGTTCAAACCGTATTTGAGGACGATGGGAATCTGTGGCGCCTCCGCCCCAGCATCCTTCCACACCCGGCTCATCCCGAGCATCACCATCCCGGACTCCGCAAAGCGGTAAACCGGAGACTGGACCCGGGAAATCTTGGCAAACCATTCCGCCTCTTGATAATTGGAGGCGTGAAGGCTAGGGAGTGCCCTCCCGTTTTTGAACGTCATTGCAATGGGGATGACGCGAGCGGAGATGTAGAAAAACTCTAGCTTCCAAGACCAAAGACTGCGCTCGGTAGCACAGATCTTCAAACCCTTGATCCGAGTGACTAAGGTATACCACCCCTGGATGCACCTCCAGGAATAGAAGGTCATCAGGTGGTCGACATGGGGCTCCACGCCCAGAATGAGGCACACCCATTCAAAATGGCGAATCTTGGCGATCGCTATTGGGTGTACCTCCGTCAGATGTACACCGTGTCTCTCCAAAACACGGTATACAAACTTCGTCAATGGGAACCTGAGATTCCCATAGACGAAGAATGCGGCATACACCCCTATCTTGCCCTTGGGGGCATCATACACCGTCTGATGAGGCTTAGGAAACTCAGGCTTCGAAAGGCTCGAGCATGAACTTCCTAACAATGTACTGGTACAGGTCGACGGTAAGAGCACACTGGCACTCACCAGCAGTACTCTTATCGCCCTTATCAGAAGTAGACGACGGATTCTCGGCATACACGTCAGACTCCTCGGCGGTAGCCTCAAGATCATGAACGGAAGACATGTTTTTGATGTGAAGAACGATTTCAGGAGAATGCTCGACGGAAAGGTTAGAGTATTCGCCGGAAATCGTTTAGAAGAAGAAGAGTGAAGTGAAGGTGTGGATTAAGATGCACCCTCTCCCCCTTTATATACTCATCGCAATGAATGCGATGAATTTAATGCGGAAGAGAGAGGAAAACGCAGGTGCAATGAAACTATGACACGTGGAAAAAGCAAGCTGGCAACAGATGTTGACAGGACGCGCGCCGTAAACTTCGCGGCCACGCGCCCGAAAATTCGCGCCCACGCGCCTGAAAAAGCGTCTGGAACGACCATATACTGTCACGTCGCCATAACTTCCTGCACGTCCTGAAACCGTCAGAAGAAACCGTCGGACTACGCAACCGTCTCTTCAACAGTTTGGACTGTTCTTATCCTTTCACCAACTCTTCGAATTTCAAAAAGATTCAAAAAGATTCAAAAGTAAGCGGGACTATACCCCTTACCTTGGCAACCAAGTAACTATAAGACAGGTGCGAGTACAGTGTTAAGGAAAAACCCTTCACATACTTAGCACCTACAGGGAATTGAAGCCAAGAATACCTCGGCAACCAAATAACTATAAGACGGGTGCGGGTACAGTGTCAAGGCAATACCCTTCACATACTTAGCACCCGCAGGGAATTGAGGCCAGGAATACCTTGGAAGTAAAGTAACTATAAGACGAGTGCGGGTACAGTGTCAAGGCGAAACCCTTCACATACTTAGCACTCTGCAGGGAATTGAAACCAAGAAGGATCTTCTGGGCCATGCTTGCGAAAACGGGAATAACATCCCCGCATAGCGGGAACATCGAGAACTAGATTGTTTGAAGCTCCAAGATGGAATTGGTTGTTTAACATAATTGATCACTATGTTCAAAACTACCAAAACCTCATGGAGAATCTACACAAGTGGAACTCAACGCTCCTGACTTGCGAGGAGGTTACAGACCTACCCGCATCATACCCAAAGATCAAGCAGAAAAGTCGGGAATTTCTGCACGTGACATTAGGACTTCCGCGGGAAGAATCCCCATGGAAAACCTTAAAACTAAACCCTTTTCAAAACCCTTTGCTTAAGTCTAAAAGTTCACCTCACTTATTAACAATTCATGAGAAGAACATTGGACTGGGGGGACTTGAAGAGGTAGGTCCCAGCAGAGCCCAGTTGGACCCGCAAGACTCACCTCAAAGAGGGACGTCTGCGCAGTTGAACCCGCAAGACTCACCTTCAACAGGGACGTCTGCGCAAAGGCTAAACTTGCAACTCACCTTGAAGAGACGTCTGCGCAGAAACCAACTGGATCCGCAGGACCCACCATGCTCAGAGACGTGACGTCCTTACGCGCAGTACGCAAGCTGTTCCCGCAGGAAAAGCCTCCCAATGGTCGACGTACTCCGCCTGTTCCCGCAGCAACGGATACTAGCCACCAGGGAAGGTTACCCGCGCAGCAAGGCTACACGCACAAGGCACTTAACTCTTAAATAATTCAGTAATGTCACCTGAAGGAGTGAGCAAGCCGGGAATATTCCCGCCCAAAGCCGGGAAAACTTCCGCCCAAATGAGCCAGTCCGTACGCTACTGGAGGATCTTTTGTACTGTACCTGACGAGGTATGGACAAAAGATTTGACCAAAGCTGCGACAGCTCACTGACAACAGTACAACGAGCAGCATGCTCTATTACTTAATGTCACTATCAGCCGCTGCCTACTCACCAACCTGTCGTAGCACGTGCATAGCCTGCAGTTGGTGTAAAAGGAATAGTACACAGCCGGCCTGGTCACTATCAGCCGCTGCCTACCCACCAACCACCAGCATGGCATGTGCGTAGCCCACAGTTGGCAGAACAGGAATACTATTCTGCCGGCTGTACCTTCTTGGAAACCTACCTTCGGCTATAAATACTCCAACACCTTGGAATGGTATTATTATCTTATCTTCTCTAGCAATCTCTCTTAATATACACTTATATTCAAGAGCAATCTAGTCTGATTCTCACGCTGGAGGGTGGTCACAAGGAGGTACCCCCCCTTCTCAGTGACGAGCTCACGGTGTCTGTTTTGCAGGTCATCAGAAGAACCATCTTTGCCGGACTTAACCCTCGTGGGAAACATCTATTTAACCCCCAGATTATCCGTAATCTGCCTGGGGTCACTTAGTGTTTCTTCAATCGGTAATGAAATATTGTAACACATGCCGGTGGTGGATACCAGGCGTGGGGTTCCAATGTCCCACTTGTGATTTCTATTTGCATACGAAGTGTGCTTTGTTAATTCCTAGAACGATTAAGCACAGGTACGATAAACACCCACCGGTTCTAAGATATAATCCAGTCGAGGACCATATTAGTGAATACTTTTGTGATATTTGTGAGGATGAATTTAACCCGATAGATTGGTTCTATCATTGCAACACGTGTGCCTCATTTATGCACACCTCTTGTGCACCTCTAAAACTTCAATGTGAACAATCCACATATTACCGGTATCAAGAATCTATCTTCAAGTATATAATTGTCAAGTTTGGAGGTACAGTTGAGATCAAAGATCACCAGCACCCTCTTACCTTTGTACAAGGGATTAATGCTGATGGTCAATGCATTGACTGTGAGCAACAACTGCAGTATAATATGATTTTTAGGTGCTCCCAGTGCAAGTTTGCTATTCATTATCGCTGTCTGAGACGGTGTCATCCAGACGTCCATGTGGTGTCAGCGTCAACCGTATCATGAAACTGATAGTGGCCACTTGTTAATAATTAGAGGGAGGTTGATTATTGCATTGTTATTTGTATTTACTTCATGTTCTGTACGTAGTGCATGGGTCAAACGTTTATGGTTATGAATGGAATTACGAAAATGGTCTAATCTTCTCTCAGTATATTCTCCTGGTCTCCTTAATTTAATCCGATTGGTACACATCAACGTGATGCTTATTCACATTTCGGTTTCTAAGTAAACCATTGCCTTTTTCTCATACCAAATCATTGTATCTAATATTTTTATTCGCATGGGCTGATTTTGTAATCAGATTAATTATATACGTTTTTTTTTTGCTTAGTTTTTGGTTCAATGTGTATATTCCTGTAGGTCCTTAAACTAGGATCTCACAACGTGTTCTTGAATCAATCTCACTAGCGGAAATCGTTTGCAACTTAACTAAGATATCGGATTTTGTATGTGTTTTCTTATTTTCAAAAATGGTAAGTATGAAGAGTTGGTGAAGAGAAAAGGTAAAGAGAGAGAGAGAAATGATTTTCCCAAAAGTGATATTGTGCATACTTCACTTTTTATAGGTGAAGTCATGACATGCTTTCTTTCCATTATAACGGCCTAACGGGCTTTTTTACATGGTCTTGGGCCCAAACATACATGATTAAATAAACGAAAGCATAACATATAACTGATAACGAAACAAAATAATACAAAAGATTACCAACATAATCGTCCCCTACAATTCCAATTAGTCTATAAGATAATAACTAATTGTCGTTGGCCGGGTATTACTTACGCCAATATAATTCACTTGTTGTCCTTTCTAGGTAATAACAAAACTGTTGCATTTTTATGGATAGCAATTTTTTACTTCTTAATTTTTAAACACCTTCAAATAAATATGTAAAAGAAATAAACACAATGTACTAATATCAAAAGATGAATTATTCTATTTACCTTATACTTTATTAAACCAAGAAAGTTAATGCACAAAACAAAAGGAAATAAATAACAGGATATTTTCGGAAATTGAATGCTACGATTGTTTTATTGAACACAAATGAACTATGAAGGAGGCTTTGAGGGTGGGGGTATCCGGTTGGGACACGTTTGAACACAAAATTTTAAACATTACTTATATTATCTATATATATTTTTACAATACTCGAAGTCCTTGTTTATTGCTATTCGGTATGTCATAAACTCATTCTAATACAAAGATTTTGGTAATTATTATGTTTATTGCAATAAATTTAGTTGTTTTAAAAAAAGTTAGGTTTACATTATTTTGTTCACTAATGGATTCACGGCTCAAATCAATAAGGGATTCAATGACCTCCTGCGGGGTTTTTTCTTTACCCGACATTTTTAAATGTTTAGCAAGATTGGCTTGCTCAAGCAATATTTTCTATTCACCCAATTCTTTTTCTACCAGAAAGAAGTAAGAAATGTTGGTTCTAGTATCATCACGTGACCATTTAAAAAATGGGCTATAGATATTATTGGTCCATTCCTAGAAGCTCGGAGACATGTCAATTTTTAATCGTTGCAATTGATTATTTTACAAAAATTTTCACTAATATGATCTCGATTAGCAATAAAATTTCATCATTTTGTGACATCTGCCAAAAATTTTGGAGCATCAATTACAGTTGGAGCATCAATTACAGTTGTTGTGACATCTGCCAAAAATTTTCACTAATATGATCTCGATTAGCAATAAAATTTCATCATTTTGAGAACAATCTTCCTTATTAGCGATCTAGACGTTTCAAAGTCAACAAAAAGTGCAATAATCGCCACGTAACGAGCCTGACGTAGAATAACCTCGGGTAACGAGTCAAAAAGTAAATAAATCCTTAAAGGGCCTAAATGATCTCGAAAATTAAAAAATGCATATTAGAGAAGTCGAGACAATGTATAAACTTAATTTTAGAAGACTCGAATCGCAAAATTTGCAAAATAAGTAAACCGAGTATTGGTAGACGACCCGGTAAGGACCCAACGTCAACTATTTCCAAAAATTAGTTTCTTAGGCTTGTATCATCAGGAATTCAATATTGGATCAAACCTGACAAAAAATTAATCGAAACAGAGTTCGATTGATTAGCTAAAGTTCGTTATACGTTAAAACGAAAACTTAAGATTATTATTTAAACACCTACTCACTAACACAAACCCATGTGCCACCACCCATTGATTTAACCCATTGTTTTACTTAAACCATGTCTCCAACCCATGGTTTTACTTGAAAAACCATGTGCTCATCTTCCTGTATATACATGCCCACACACACATCACAAAACACACCATCACATACTCACATTCAAAACACACACACACATTAATCAAGATCAAGAAACATGGAGGTTTAGATCAAGAGATAGAAGATTAAGCTATTAGGAAGCTAGGAGGCACATCACTCTCACTCATCAATATCTTCATCTTTCAAACCCTCAAAGAACAAGTAAGTTTTAAAGATATAATTGATTGATTTTTATATATGGATGCATAAGGTTTGTTGTTCTTGAGGTTGTTTGAAGCTTGAAAGATGAAAATATGGATAATGTGTGTGTATATATATGGACCGTAGGTATGTATGTATGTATGTGTAAGAAGGAAGATTAAGCTCATTTACACATGCATACATACATCATAAAGATCCTACATTGATTGTTAAGTTTGATATTAGGTGTTGTTAATCTCTTGAATATTTGAGATGAACTTGAAAGAACTTCATGTTAGTGTTTGTTGTTGGAATGAAATGTAAATTGATTATTAGCTTGGTAGTAATGACTTAGATTAATAGAAAATTGTTGTTAGAGATAAACAAAACAAGTGTTTGTTCATAATTGAAATTTGGGGATTTTGGGTTATTGGAATAATTAGGGATTTTGGATAGATTGTTGAATCAAAAAATGATATGAAATAATCTAATTGAAAATAAGATAGGATATATGCTAGAATCAATAGTTGGTACTTGAAGATTAACAAAGATTGTTAAAGTTGCTAATTAAGGAAACTTTAATTCAAGAAAAGTTGAATTTTTGATTTTGATATGGATACTTGGCATTAATGTGTTTGATATGTAATGAATTGCATATTTTAATTAAAATAGGATGCATGATTAAAACATGGACTAACTAACACATTGATGGAACTAGCAAACAACTTACTAAATAAGGAAACTTTTTTGAATGACAAATTGAAAGAGCAAAATTGGATATAACACTTAGGATGCATGAAACCCTATCAAACTAATTGAATGAATTAAAATTAGAATTTTACTTAATCAAAGTGGGAAGATTGAATTAGATAGAATTATCAAAAATTAAAAGTTACTATATTAGGAAACTTTGTTAGTTAAACACTTATGAAATTCATAATTTGATTGGTTAATGAACTACTTGAACTTATACGTAAATGACATGATGATTTGAACCTGGACATTTAGATATTAATATGATATTTGTTCATATAAAAATAACAAAACTTGATTAGTAACATTATTAATAAACTTAGCATATGAACTAGAAACTTGAAAATTGGGTTAAACGTGTCTTGTGGAATTATATGGTCAAAAATGCAATTTATGGTAAACTATGTGTCATTATATGTGCTATTAGTTCATAAGATGATTAATATAGACTTGTTCAACTTATTTGACTTGTCGGTAACGTTAATAGTCGAAAAATCGACTTTTTAAACGAAACCAACACGACTATTAGAGACTGTTTTAAAACAGCCCTAAAGTGGTAAAATATTCATGTATAACATAAGTTAATACATGGGAAAAGGACAAGATAATAAAACTTAGTCCTAAACGGTTAGTGTCGCGAAAACCAACACGAAAACGTTAAAAGTTGTTATTTTAAGAAAATATTAACAAAAATGAAAAATAATATATTTTCACAAGTTAACTTATAAAACTTGATTAATATATATATGTAACAAGTATTTTCCATGATTTATAAGTTACACTTTAAACGAAAAACCAAAACGGTTCATTTTAAACATAAAACCGACAAAACCAACAAGAATTATGAAAAATAGAAGATTAATATTTTCTTAAAAACTTTTCAGCAACTGAAACTTAAAATATATTATATATTTTAGTTGTTTATTAATTAACTTAGTCATTTAATAGTTAACAGGAAACCGAACTATGTGTACTCGTTAACATTATAAGAACTTAATTGCTTATGTGCTTATGTGGACACTATATTAAGTTTTATAACCTAAAAGGATTTTATAAAAACTAAAACCAAGTTTTTATTAACAAATCGTGTACTAATATAGGACACACAAATTCTGGAACGAAAAGCTTCAAACCGTGAGTTTCTCTATCGAACCCCCTTCGTTTTTAACTGTAATTGTTTTAATCGATATTTAATTGTGTTTTGGGGGAAAAGCATATTCTTCATTTCATATGGATTTCATTGGTATTGTATAGCATTTTATTTTACAAACCACGCGTGTCAAATCCGGATGAGTCTAGTTGGCTAAATAACGGTTAACCCTAGAAAGGGGCATAGATTTATGGGTAGATCTATCGGGGTGCCCCCCTTCCAATCGAGTTGGGTTAAAAGTGGGTATATTTTGAGTCTGGTATGTATCGTGTTATCAACTATGATAGTCATACGTAATGTTGTATTCTTTGCTCGTCTATAACAACACGATTTGTTTAAGAAGTAAAATTCCTATTGTTTTTGTGATGTAATGACGGTAGATCATTATACACGGGATATTTTGGATATAATTCGGGGTGTAGTGATGATTACACACGAATTAATATCGGATATAATGACAGAAGATCATTATATGGATGTTGTTTTCGATTCATATATATATATATATATATATATATATATATATATATATATATATATATATATATATATATATATATATATATATATATATATATATATATATATATGGACTATTTTTATTATAAAGGGAAACTCACCAACACATCGTGTTGACCGTTATTTTAATATGTTTTTCAGGTAATTAAATGAAGTATGGAAGCTTCGCGAAGAGCTCTGGAATATAGTGGCGTGTGTTTGAATGAAAAATGTTGACTTTATGTTGAACTTATAATTTGAATGAAAATCGTGTAATATGACAGGTGTAATAACTCTGATGGTTAAATAAAGTTCAACCTTCGTTTGAAATGTATACTTAAATGTGATTGGCTAAAACGGCGTCTGTCACCACCCGAAAGACTTGGTCAAAGTCTTCCGCTGTTTAAAGTTAAGATTTTCGGGGTGTGATAGTTGTAAGCATGAACAAATTCATTTGGGTATTTATCATTTGTCGTTTTGGTCTCCAATGGAAATTGTAAGTGATAATGGCACACAATTTGCAAACAAGGGATTGCAAGATTGGTTGACGGAACTGCGCATGTCTCAGGTATTTACTTTGGTAGCAGACTAGCAAGCCAACATGCAAGTTGCGCGTGTCTCATGTATTTACATGTCTCAGGGTATTTACTTTGTAACACCCCCGGCCGAAGGCGGAAACGTCAGGGCGTGCGTAGATCGAAATCATGCACATAGTCTTAAATGTAAAAACTGTTATTGATATATAACACTTGATTTATTTAAACTTCTAGGTCTAACACATCCCCTAAGTGATACTTCATGAATCTAACTTAATTTCTATCACCTGATGTAACATCCTACTTTTGATGATAATAAATAAAAGAAGTTTCATTTACTTAAGGATATGCTTATATTTAGTTAAGTTAAATAAAATAATAAAATGTGGACTTGGACAAAGAAAGATGGAATAAAGGATGGTGATAGGCCTTACGTTCACGGACTTAAGGGTATATAAACCTCTTAAACCTCCCTAAACCCTAAAACCCTCATTCTTATCTTCTAGCCTCCATAACACACTCAAAAACACACACAAACACTCCCTAATATAACGGGCGAGATCCAAGATCCAACCAAGCTTAGATCCTATTAGATCTTTGATTATCAAGCAAGAAACAAGTTCATAGCTATACGAGAAGCTAACCCGTAGCTTAAAATACGTCAAGAGGTACGTTTTATGTGTAAATGTTTAGCTTTTAAGAACTGTTTTCCCTAAGACTTAGTACTAAGGAAAATCGGGTATTTTTATGCCACAAAAATATAAACTTGATGTTAAAAATGGACTCGGTTATTCGTTATTTAGTTTACTCGGTCAAATTGCCATGTAACACGCATGGGCTTACAAACTCAATTGATTCGTTGATTCAATTATTAAGTTGGGCCATTCAAATTGCCATATAATGCTCACGGGAGGCCAACTCACACATTTGATTTGGTTTGGTATGCTAATAAGTTGGGGAAACAAAATTCCATGGAAAGCTCATGGAAACCCAATACATCGAAGAACATTCGTTATTTGTTTATTTGTTTGTTTACTTGATTTTATACGAAACGACTTATGACTTGATTTAAATATTCAATTATTCTATTATTCAAATATGCTTAATCAATTCCTTAATTATTAAATCATTTTTTTTAATCAAGACCTATTGATTCGATCTATTCATACACTCAAAACATTTTTATTCTCCTGATCGGATACAAACTTTTCATTCATCAAGACTCTGTTATCACGAGCCAACCAAAAAAATTTACATTCTATTATTGAAATCGGTTTTCACCTATTCATCTTATCACGTTATTATAATATCAATACCTCAAGTAATTTAAATAATATAGCACAATTTAATACTCATGATATCACATACAAAAAAAACTATTAAACATATTCAAGTATTCAATCTCAAACTGTAATTTGTTAAAACATATCAAACTTTGATAAAAAATTTTCTCTCATCAAAGTAACTCATTGATTATCAATTTGGATTCTAACTTATCCTTAAGTTATGAATAAGCATCAACATAACATATTTAAGTTTCGTTTTACACAGTAACTCATATGAAATCTGTACTTCTACCCAATCTTTTCATTAAATGACATCTTTATTAATCGCATAATGTTTTCTTAACATCAAATAACATCAATCCTTTATTTGCTATGACCGCTTCATGGTCACATGTTTAGTCAATGAGATAGCTCATGCGATCTCTAAAATATAAACTCAATTTCCAAAACATAAATACAACCAATTCAATATTGTTCATTAACTTCTTCGTTAATAAATTCAATCCATTTACCCCTACTCATTCTCATAACCACAACGATTACGAACACAAGTCTAAACATCAACTATATGATGTTAATCAAATTAACAATCAATCTCAACAAACATAGTGTCTCAAACAAGAAACTTTACGTCGAAAAATTCACTCGTTATGCTTCACTTGCCACTACCACTATTCAATTCAATACTCATATCGTTTTGTGCCCAATGTAATCATTTGATTATCTTGTTAATACTTGCCACAACTATGGAAATCTTAATCACCTACGTCATGTGTGTTCTCGATTAAATCATGTTCATCAGGCTCAAAATATCCAAACTTATTTTATTAAACCCTACTTTGCAATCAAATCAAAATATTTTAATCCAATTAACTTCAATTATTCAAATTTTTATAGATCTAATTAATCAGATTATTCATAACTATATTTATCAAAGAATATGTTTTTGTCATTTTATCAAAACATATTTTATCTTTCTCAGTCATTCATTATAACAAATATTTATTCAATCTTTGGATTTGAACAATTTTAATTCTAATAGCTTATTGATTTTAAGTGATTATGCTCATACAATAACATCTATCTTTTCAAAAGACAACTTCCTATAATACTTTGCTCCTAGTTTATTTCCTGACCTCATTCATCCCAATCTGTTTCACTCTCCACCCTAAGGAATCCTTTCATTTTCAAACTTCCAAGAATTTATAACTTTTACCAAGAGGCGTTTTAGAAACTTTAATATTTTATTAAATTAACTCAAGAGTTCAATTTATTTTTAGTAATATTTTACACAACTACGATCTCCTATTATAATCAAAACGTATTACGATTCTTTTTTTCCTTAAAAATCATGTCTTTCAAATGTTTTGTAACCCACATGATGAGACGAGTTATGTTAACCATCTGACGATCTAAGTAATTATGGAGGCCTACATAATTATTAAAGTCCTCACATGGAAATCATAATGCGTGCAATTGTGTGTCATAATATAGAATTGAAAGTAGTTGGGATGACGGTACAAATGTAGAGATGATAAGGACATGGTGGATACGCCGCTGGTACATCCTATATATAAGTGTCATTATCGGATCTTCATTTGGAGCGTTGTTCCGACTATTCAAAGTTCTGTGTTATGATATATATATATGTGTATATGTATATATATACATATATATGTATATATATATATAGGTATTGGATCATTTCAGAAGTTTTTTTTACAGCGAGAAGTAAAGGTGTAACTTCATTAATCCCTAATTTCACTCCCTTTATTATGTGTAGGTGCGTTGTGTAGGTTAATATGTATGTGTGTAGGTACGTATGTTTGTATATGTGTACGTATGTTTGTATATGTGTATGTATGTTTGTATGTGTGTAGGTACATAGGTTTGAATGTGGCTCGGTACATTTATATGTTTGTAGGTTGGTTTGAATGTGTAATAAGACATAAATACAACCAACCGACATATATGTATGTAACATCGTATGAAAGAGAGTGAAATTAGGGATTAATGGAGTTATACATTCACTTCTCGCACTTCTTGCTGTAATATCACTTCTCGCAAGATCCATCCCTTATATTAAAACTATAATTAAAATTTTCTTTTCCTCAAAACTCTAATGGTGTTATTATAGTATTCTTTAATGGATTATTGGATTTAAAGAATCCCAACTTTAATGGGTTGGCCAATAATAATCCCACCTCCGGTATTTCCCGCTGGCAGTCCCACCTTTTCAAGGTTTTTTGTTTTATGATCCCCCGTTAAAAATAATTAACGGGGTTAAGTTTTTGCTGATGTGGCTAGTGACTTGGCATTTTCATTATCCTACATGGCTTTTCCCTCCCCCCTTGATTACTTACGTGTAAACCTCACCCATTTAACCCCCAAAATTATCTATTGAGCCCTAATTATCTATTGAATCCGATTGAATCCTCACCCACGACAAACTCAGACAAAAAATTATCGTTTGGATCCCAAAATGAGTTTGTCCTCTTATCGCGCACAAAACCCTAAGCTTTTTAGAATTGACACCAACAGAAAGGTTTATTGTAAGCATGAGCTGTAAGCATGAGCTGGATGCGACACTAGGAGTAGCCGGAAAACAAAGTTCCAGGCCAGGTCAAGAGTTTTATGGCTGCTCGTTATGGCCTGTAAGTTTGTTACTTTCATATTTTGTGTTGTTAGATGTCTGTTTATTGTAACCGGTGGGTGTTTATTGCTAGAGATCCGATTACAATTTCTTTATTTGGAAACAAGATGTTGATGCTCTAAAAACAAATCGGTGCAACTGCAACATGCTTGAGATGAATGTTCAAAGGCTAGAGTTAGAGAAGAAGTTGCTAGAAGAGGAGAACAAGAGTTTAAAAAAATCAGCTAGTGGAATGCCAATCATAGCATATGTTTGTGCATTTGTTTGCGGTGTATTGTTTGCAATGTACTTCTTATTTTGACCCATGTGGGAAAGACTAGTTAGCTTGGCTTTTGTATAACTATGAATGTAAGACTAGTTTTGTAGAACAATGTATGTAAGACTAGTTTGATAGGCTATTGTAGAACTATGCAATGTATTGGCAATTTTTGATTCAAGTGGAATGCCAAACATGGCATATGTTTAAGTATTTGTTTGTGTATTGTTTGCAATGTAGTTGTTATTTTGAGCCCAACTTGGGCATTGGCTACTGTGAATCTATTGTATTGACATTCACACATGTATTGACATTGACCAAATTGACAGTAAACACATTGCATTGGCATAAAATTATTTTGAGCCCAATATGATAACACATGTATTGACATTGACAAAATTGACTCTAAACACATTGCATTGGCATAAAGCATAATTAGCATATCATTATCCAAAAACCATAAGTAGTACCAAGTACATATAGCACAAGTTTAGAACAAAAGAATAACATAACAAAAGCCAAATAACACATAACAAGTTCATAGATATCAAGTTTGAAACATAACACAGCTGACAACTTTCATTTTGGTCCATCTTTAGTCTTGGCAACCTTTTTTGGCCTTCCTCTCTTAGCTTGCCCTTGAGAAGATTGTTGTGTAGCCTGAGAAGGTTGAGATTGTGATGCTGCTGATTTTATTTCATTCCCCTTTGACCTTTTAGATGGCTGAGATTGTTGAGTGGCCTAAGAAGCTTGTTGAGTGGCTCTAGAAGGTTGTGGATTACCTTGTGTTGATGCCACTGACTTTTTTGGCCTACCCCTCTTTCTTGAAACTTGAGAACTTTCAGGTGCAAGTTTAGAACAAGATGACTTATTATGGCCCTTTTCATTACAGTTCTTGCAAGTCATTAACAAACCATGTCTACTTTACTTCCCAAGTTTCTTGGTCTCATGAGGATCTTTCATTCTGTTCTTTTTAGGTCTGCCAGGACCAATCTTGATGGGTGGAGGGCCTAATGGTAATTCAACACATGGCCAATATTTTGCTGAAGGCAATGGTGGGATAGTGTATTCATATGACTTGAGATGCATCTCCTTTGTGTAACTACTATCAACAAAATTGTAGGTTCCTGGACGGATCGTACATGGGATGTCGCTAACAACGCAGGTGCGGAATCCCTGCGTAGGTAGATACGAGTGTAGAGTATGTAGAGATCGAACACACAAGCAATAAACCAAACACGTTATATTGATAACAAACACGTGAACCGAGGTCACTATTACAGACAATGACACGTAACACACGAAGTGAACAGCTGAAACGAAAACCCTAAAACGACCAACTCTAACTGTTTCGGCTGAAACAGTATATAAACATGACAACTTCGCCATAGGCGAAGTTGTCAATAACTTCGCTGATTCAACAAGTTCGCCAGAGCGAACTTGTTGAAAACTTCGCGTGTTACAAATATAAGCATAATCAAAACATAATTGCATTACAGACTCGATTACAAATGCTAGACTATGAACTACTGACACACATGTACCAACAGACTCCCCCTTGGCAGTAGCTTCATATCTTGATCTTCAAATCTTGAGTCTGTAATCTTGCATCTCTACGCATGCGCCCCTTCTCTAACACATACCGACACCACCCGTTGATATTTCCTAGCTTGATCCTTCCAAGCAGGAATGTAGAAGATCTTCTTCTCGTTGAGCACTTTCAGATCAGCCTGCGATAGATTAACAAGATGCATCGGGTCGTAAACCCGAAGTACTTCTTGTTCATCCTCATCTTCCATTACCGCCTCAGCTGTCTCACAATCCACGTACCACCATTTTAGATCTTTGAGCACGTCCTTGGGCATGAACTTCATCGGTACTTCTTTAAGGCACCGGATCGGTTTGTATTTCATGACCATCCAAGGTTTTCCATCAACTCTCAGACCTCTATCCTTGTCTTCGACAAGTTTCCCCTTTTGTGGTTTCAGTAGCTCAAACTTTTTCTCTTTAACGCACTCTTTCCACACGATCTTCGAAATGATTCTAGCCATGTTGTCTTCACTTCTGTTTATCAATCCCAATCTGGCTAAATCTTTTACTTCACATTCTGGCAGTGTGTTTAGAGATCTCAACTTTCTCTGGAAGTACTGAATGCCATCGTATCTCTTGATCACGAAGAGCCGCAGCTGCTCGTCGTATAACCAGCAGATAATACCTTTCTTGGCTTCCGCGTATCCCTTAATATTGTAACTTTTTCTGAACATCTTAGGGACCGCCGGCTTCTTCGTCTTTACGAACCAGTGGGCACAACCCTCCTTCCATTTCGGTTGTTCCTCCCACTCAGCATCTTCCTCCGCGTTCTCATCACCCAACTCTGATCTCTCAACCTCCGGAATCTCGTGTTCCACGGAGTCATCAACAATCTCCCCTTCCTCTAACACGTTTTCAACCGTAATCTGCTCTCCAATCCTCTCGATCTCATCAACTGGCAGCACATCATCTTCAATCATAAACTCATCATCCTCCTCATCCAACTCTTTCAATGCGTCGATAACATCTTCAACATCAGCATCATCATCAACCGCTACCACGTCGTCACCAGCTGCATTTGTAGACTCCCCCTCAGCTGTGGAAGCCCCAAGAGCCTGAGAGGTTCTTGGCAGCTCACCACCTGCACCTTCCGGTGCATTGGGATCATCGTCATGATCTTCTCTCCGTTTCGTCCTCAACTCATCTCCCCTACAAGTCTTCTCCCCCTGAGATGCCAAGAATGCCTTGAAGGCATCTATAACTTTACCGTGTTCAACCAGGAGGGCTGCTTGTAGTTGATTGGATTCCACTAGGCTTTGAATGGTCTTTGTCTGATCAGCAACAATCCGCTCTAGTGATGTAATCCTCTCGGAATCTGAAGTAGGCGTTGGAGTTGGCGGGACATCAGCAGCAGAAGTGACCGCAGGTGGTACACTTGGTAACCCTGCAGTAGTAGTGATGGTCGACTCAACAAACCGTGCAACTACCACCGGTGGATTAAGCGGTTGGGGTGGTAGAGACACAATTGCTGGGGCCGACGTCTCGACAGCAGTAACCTGTGCTGTGGAAGGAATAAGAGACATACCAGACAAGGCAGGTGGAGCAAAACGTACCAGCCTCGAAGATTCTCCAGCTTCGGAACCCATACCTGTCCGTTCTCTTCGTGAACGTCTGAGCACAATCTGCACTGCCTCCTCTTCATCAACTTCGTCCTCATCCTCGTCTACAGTTCTCGGCCTCTTTCCCGTAGTTCTCTCCCGAGACACCATAAGTCGTCTCGCTTCAGCAAACGTTTCGTCTAGATCGGAGTCAGCTACCGAAGTAACTGCTCTAGTAACATCCATAAACTGAGGACCCGAGACATCCATATCAAACAAACCATGTCCGCCAAAGGCAGCATCAAGATCAACGTCTTCAGCAGTAGACACAGCAGGAGATACCGCAGCTGGCACAGCAGCAGAGGCAACAGTAGATACAACAGGCGCAGCTGATACAGCATGTGGTGCTGCCGCCTGATGTGGTTGCGGGTCTCTGAACTCGTCCCCTCCTGCAGGAACATACTCCGGGTTGATGAGATATCCGAATAATGGAGTATGCCTGGGACGCAGCTCAGGCTTGCTACGAGTGCTCGAAGTGCGGCACTGAGCAAAGATACGTTTCGTCACGCATTCGACGTATCTAATCGGGCGTCTCTGCGGTAGCGACGGAGCGACATGATTCAAAATCATCTGTAAGAAATGAGGATACATAGTGAATCGCTCGCGCGCCACAGCCCTTCTCTGACGATCGATCTCGTAGAATATCAGCTGACTAAAAGAATATCGGCGGTTGTAAGTCAGCGCTATCATGGCTGACTGCATCGTCGCGCCCATCCCATCTGTTCCTGCCTTCCTGCCGGACATGCATACAATCAATACATGCATCAGGAAGCGCCATTGATCCAGCAAAAACCCTTTCCTCCTCTGCGAGTCCCCCAGCGGACCCGAATAACCCATCCTCAAATAAGCTCCATCACGGAAAGGAGCTACGAACTCCGTTGGGTCATCTCTTGTTTCTTCACCGAACTGCAGAGCCAACCGTATATCTTCCGAGGAAAACTGTATGTCATGACCATTTACGGTTGCTCGCATCACCGGAGGCTCAGGCCTGCAATCATAGTACACTGTCTGCCAAAAGTCTTCAATGTTAGGCAGAGAAATGGGCAGTGTATTTGTGATCGCATGAAAGACTCTTGATCGCTGGAGAAACGTGATAATCTCCCTGTAGTCTTCTACGCCTCGTGCGTCTGGATCTAAAGTGATGTACTGGTTATGGGCTGGAAAGAATTGTCGTTGATCATCACCGTCGTCACCACCAGCACCTCCAACAGCAGCCATATCTGCACAAAACAAAACAAGTTAGAGAACAGTTAAGCAACTCACAAGTTCGCTTTGTACCACGTGCGAAGTTGTGATTAAACCTGTACAGGCGAACTTAAAGGTGAGGCGAAGTTGGGAACAACTTCGCTTCATCTGTAAGTTCGTCTAAAAACTGTTAAGTGAATTGGTATAGGCGAAGTTGATGATAACTTCGCCTTGGCACAACATCGCCTCAGGCGAACTTGAGTTCAAGGCGAAGTTACGGATAACTTCGCCACAGGCGAAATTAAGCTTCAGGCGAAGTTGCGATTAACTTCTCCTTAGGCGAAATTAAGCCACAGGCGAAGTTGTGGATAACTTCGCCTAAACCATAACTTCGCCTGAATCTGAAACGGCGACTGTTCAGATTCATAAGGCAATGATCCGAGGTTTTCGGACCGATTTGACGATCCAGCAGTGAAGAACAACATATAGTAATGGTGTTAAGACGTAAAGCTCGTCCATGAACACGTAACACAAAGGTGAAAGACTTGGTTTTGAAGGTTCGACGACCCGAGGTCTCGAACCGGGTAAAACTATAACGAACGAGTAAGTTTGGGAATGATATTGACGACACATACCACGAGTATAATAGAAACTGGAAACACAAAGATCGAAAACGAAAAGGATGATAAGATCGCCGGAACTATGCTCTGAAAATAAGTTCGCTGTGGTTTTGACAATAATGAACTGTTCCAGTTTTAAAAGCCTTATATAGGGCAGAGTTGGTTCAGGCGAAGTTACGCTTAACTTCGCCTAGGCGAAGTTAAGCACAACTTCGCCGAATTCAACAACTTCGCCCGTAATTTCAAAATCAGCCCTTTAAGTTTGAAGAATCTTGCACTTAACATTAGAAGTTTCCAAAAAGAGTTAAACAAATATGATCAAGACCCAGTAACCAACGATAAATTAATATAACTACAAAAATAGAAAAACTTATAAAATTTTAACGAAATAAGGGATCAAATTTCAGTCTAGTCAGGGACCACTACGTTTTAGACAAGATCCCAACAGGAATCATACTAACTATGTGACTGTCACTTGGATCCGTGTTTAGCTGTATTATGACATAGAGAAACAGGTTGTAAGCATGTAAATAACTTAAATGGTTTTCATCGTTTCTGTGATACGGATTAAGGTTCAGTTAAGCTCAAAATTTTAAGTGGGCAACAACTCAGAGATAATGATGTCTTCTATCTATTCTCAAAGCGTATTTGGCTATACCCAAGTCACCCCGAATTGACTTCGACCCATAGTGTCTGATTAACTTGTATATACTCGTTGTCTGCTTCCCGTTCTCTTCTTACTCCAGAATTGAGAAGTCTTGATTGTTACTATGTCTCATAAGTACTAAAAAAATATACATGTATAATAATTTTTTTTTTTTTTTTTTTTTTAAACCAAACATTCTTATTGACTTCGGAGTACTAAACCACTGCAAGTCCAGAATCTGGATCACTGCAGTGTCTTGAAATGCTTTCTTCACGGGAATCAGAACACTCACGGGCTCGTGTATGACTGGGTAGTTGCTTTTCTGCCTATCCTTCGAAAAGATATGTATGAAGACATACAACACTTTTAAGGAGTTTCCACGTAAATTCGAGTAGTTTAAGTTAGTATCACATACACTTTTACGCACCATAAAAATTACCATGACATACAATGACTGTTCTAAAGCCTTTTAAGCCTAATAACTTCACTAGTTAAGCACACACAATCAGTATATATATAATTTTCCAAGGTTGGATCAATTTTCTGTTAAACACAGCAAAGAACTTCTTACGAAGTATTAGACTTGAAAAGTAATTTCATTTCCCGATAAAATTTTTGATTTCAATCGCCCCGATCACGTCAAAGTCTTCAGGTAAACGGCAATCCTGAGGATCCAATGGATCAACTGGACCGACCACATAGTTAATGGCGATCCTCATTCTCTAAGTCGAAACGAGGACCAAAACATATCCGAGGATATGCCCATCAAACTGAGGTAACCGACTAATTTTAAGCAATAATGACACAAATTTTTTTATTTTTTTTTAAATACACACAAAGACATGGTTACTCGGGATTGATCATCCTGTTCAGCTCAATTAGGTTTTGAAATCTGGATTTATCAAACGCTTTTGTAAACAAATCAGCAAAGTTTTCCAGTGTATCAACCTTTTCGATCTTGATCAGTTTCTTTTCAGCACAATCCCGTATGAAGTGATGACGAATGTCAATATGCTTAGTTTTACTGTGCTTCACGGGATTGTTAATTACTGAGATGGCGGTAGTGTTATCAATTAAAATAGGAGTGAGTAAGAAATTCAGACCATAGTCGCGCAATTGTTGCTGAATCCACAAAACCTGAGAGCAGCAGTTGGATGCTGCCATGTATTCAGCTTCGCATGTTGAAATTGCAACTGATGTCTGTTTCTTGCACTTCCAGGAAACTAATCTTCCTCCAAGAAACTGACAGCCTCCTGTTGTTGACTTCCGACTCTGATTGCATCCCCCATAATCAGAATCTGTATATGCCACCAGTTCAACGTCTCCTCCCTTTGGGTACCACAACCCTAGTTTCGGCTTGCCTCTGAGATACCGCAAAATCCTCTTCACACCTTTCATGTGAGATTCCTTTGGGTTTGCCTGAAAACGAGCACAAAGACAAACAGCAAACATTATATCAGGCCTAGAAGCAGTTAAATACATTAAAGAACCTATTATCGCCCGATACAGAGTTGGGTCCACATCTGCGTCACCATCTGATTCAGCACCCAATTTGTGATTGACGCAGATTGGAGTATCATATGGAGAACTGTCCTCCATCTTGAATCTTTTCAGCACATCATGAACGTACTTCGTTTGATGAATGAACATCCCGTCCTTCTTCTGATCAACCTGCAATCCTAGAAAGAAAGTTAGTTCACCCATAGCACTCATCTCGAATCGTTTCTTCATGACAGCCTCAAAATCCTGACACATGGATACTCTTGATGCAGCAAAAATGATATCATCCACGTAGACTTGAACCAGTAGGAAGTCACATCCTTCTCTCTTCACAAACAACGTACTGTCAATCAATCCCCTTTCAAAACCATTTTCCAGCAAGTAGTCCGATAACGTTGAATACCAGGCACGAGGTGCCTGATGTAACCCATATAACGCCTTGCTCAACCTGTATACGTGATCAGGAAAGTCTGGGTCAGGAAAACCCGGAGGTTGCTCAACATACACAACCTCATCAACTTTCCCGTTTAGAAACGCGCTCTTCACATCCAACTGAAATACCTTCATCTTTTTAAATGCAGCAAACGCCAAAAACAATCGAATCGCTTCTAACCGGGCGACAGGAGCGAACACCTCATTGTAATCAATACCCTCTTGCTGATTAAATCCTTTAACAACCAGCCTCGCCTTATTTCTTACGATAATTCCCTTATCATCTCTCTTATACTTGAACACCCATTTTGTGCCTATAGCGTGCACATTCCTTGGTTTTTCAACCAAAGTCCAAACTTCCATTTTCTCGAACTGAGCCAACTCTTCTTGCATGGCTTCGACCCACGAGCTGTCCTTTAAAGCCATTTGATAATTCTTTGGTTCAATTTGGCTTATAAAGCAGGAGTACAAACATTCATTCATTATACCCGTTTCTTTTATGCTTGTATAAACACAGGTGTGCTCATTCAAGCTACTTCTGGTTTGTACACTGGAGGACACATCACCTATAATATTCTCCAATGGGTGATCTTTGTGAATTCTCGTGGTCGGAACAGCATCAACATGCAAATTATCTTCCAAATTTGAAGAGATCTCATCTATGGTTGTTTCTGGCTGAGAGTGAAAAGGATTAATAAATTCATCTTCAGTTGAGGCAGTAGGGGTACCAATAGTGTTTGATGTGGAAGGTTGAGATTTCTCAATCAGCTGTCGTTGCAATATATTCTCTTCCTCATCAAAAATCATCTTCGTCACAGCTCTTTCGTCTTCTTCAGAAATTTCTAAATCAGGTACGTTAAACGACTTAAAGAGCTTAACATAGTCGAAAAGCTCAGCAGGTCCATTGCTTGGTTTTGGCGATTGGTAACTAGTAATGTCGGTGTTACAAACCACCTCCACCTTGCAAGTCGAAGTATTGAAGACCCGTCTGTTGGGAGTCCCAACTACATAACCGACTAAGATTCCTTCATCGGCTACTTCACCAAATTTCGAATTAGTCTTCAAAATCGAACAAGGAGACCCAAATGGTTCTAGACCGCACAAGTTGGGCTTCCTTCCATGCATAAGCTCGTAACAAGTTTTTCCAAGTCTCTTAACGGTTAACACCCTATTCAGAACATAGCAGGCTGTAGCAACTGCTTCAGCCCAGAACATCACAGGAAGCTTCGAGTCTGCCAGCATAGTTCTGGCTCCTTCAATTAACGTTCGGTTCTTCCTTTCAGCCACTCCATTCTGTTGTGGAGTATACGGAGCGCTGTATTGATGTTCAATTCCCTTCTGAAGACAGAAGATTTCCATTTCAAAGTTCTTGAACTCTGTCCCATTGTCGCTTCTGATGTATTTAACTGATTTACTCATGACGTTCTCAACTTTTGTAATTAGATTCTTCACCATCTGAGTTGTCTCGTCTTTTGTTTTCAGAAAATATACCCACGAGTATCGCGAGTAGTCATCAGTTATCACCAAGCAGTAAGAAGTACCACCTAGACTTTTTACATTCACTGGACCGAAGAGATCCATATGAAGTAGTTCTAGAGTACCGGCAATAGAATTAATCTTCTTGGTGAGATGGGATTTCTTGTGTTGCTTTCCCTTCTTGCATGCTATACATTTGTCTTCAAAGTTAAAACTTTTTAAGGGAACGCCCATCACAAGCCCATTCTTGACAATGAAGTTCATCTTCCGAAGATGAATATGTCCCATTCTCCTGTGCCATAATTCTGATTCTGATTCGCTTGCTTTTGTCATTAAACAGGATTCTCCAGTGGCCATTTCAGTAGACCTCATATCCATCACATATGTATTCGTTTCACGTGGAGCTTTCATTACTATCCATTCGTCTGGTATTTGAAAACCAGGCTTCAATACGATCGCTTCATTCTTCGTGAAATGGACAGTGTAATCTTTATCACAAATCTGCGACACACTCAGCAGATTGTGCTTTAATTCCTCCACAAAGTTTACATTCTCAAGTGTCATTCTCCCATTCGACACAGTTCCTCTACCGGTAATCCTTCCTCCGCTCTCACCAGCAAAACTAACTCTTGCTCCCTGAACAGGTTTTAAGTCTTGCAACAAGTGTTTGTTGCCTGTCATGTGCCGGGAACAGCCGCTATCTACAATCCAAAGATTGTTGGCAGCCCTGTTCAACTGTTCCTGCACAATAAAACAAAGAGTTAGAATCTTGGGACCCAAGACCAATTGGTCTTGGATCGATACGTCCCGTACCCTGGCTTTCTCAAGTTAGCATCAGGATAATTTCTGTAAGTCCTGTTAGGGAATCTCCTTGCAGATTGAGTGTAATGCCTTCCAAACCTATGAGAGTTGAAAGTATTATATCTTGTGGTTTGGTTGAAAAACTGAGGTTTGTTTTTATAAAAACTTGAATTAGTTACATTTTTGCACTTTGAAAAGTTTTCATTTTTAGCAGTAACAAAATGACGCTTATCCTCAGTTGTATTTGGCCTCACACCTCTAAATCTCGGCTTCAGAGGGCAGTCTGCAACTAAATGCCCTAATTTGTTACATCTAAAGCAACACCGACTCTCCATTTTCTTGTCAAATGTTGGTTTGGATGTAGAGGCAGTGTTACCATCCGTATGTCTCACATAAGGTGGGACGTACGGATTGAGTGGAGAACTCTTTTTAGAAATTTTATTTTTATCTCCACCGTTGGGTAACCCTACTTTCTCTTTTGTCTGACCAGATTCGGACAACTTATCCGAATCCGATGAGACTGGACTCGAAACAGAAATATTCACACTAGAAACAGGCGAACTCGTTTCGCCACAGCTAACACTTGGTTCTACCCTTGTAATCTTGATTGGAGTTGTCTGAGTAACCTCGAAATCAACAGATTTCTGAACACTCGGATTATAGGTATAGTTGTGGTTAAAGGGTGGTGGAACTTCGTGATATCCGATTCCTCCCCTCTTTGCAGAGGTACCTTGATCACTCACGAGGTGACCAAGGATGGCCGAGGAATTCCTGAACTGCTCAAGTTTGCGGTTCAGTTCCACCACCTTCACCTGGTGGTCAGCAATCTGTTTATCCCGATCAGCAATCAATTTAGTTTTTTCTTCTAAAACTTCATAACTAAGATCAATTATTTCAATTTTCTCAGCAAGTTTAGTTTTTAAGCTTTGAATGTCTTTTTCACATGCTTTTATTTTAACTTTATAACTGTTTTCTCTTGATTTAGTAAAATGGTGATCTTCTTTAATAGTTTTAAAATCAGCATCTAAACGGACGTACTGATCAGTTATCGTAGTGAGTTGCTCAGACAAATTCTCACAACTAGTACAAATATTCTTAGTACTTACCTCGGAGCGATTATCCTTGTCATCTGCCATGAAAGCGGTTTCTTCTTCATTAGCTTTCTCATTTCCATCAACCTTCTCACATTCTTCAACTTCAGACTCAGCCATGTTCGCTTGCTCACCAGAACCACTTGAATGCGGGTTCCAGTTGTACTCACCTGCTTCTCTGGTCAACATGGCGTTAATCTCTCTATTAACTCCAGAGTGTTGTGTAGGCCGACCTTGTCCTCGTTCAACCCTCTCATTTCTGCATTCCTTGGCAAAGTGCCCGTACTGTTGACAATTATAGCACCTTACCTTGGATTTGTCGAACCCGGCCTACCACCAACAAACTTTCTCCCAGTTTTGTTCATAAACCGTTTTACACGCCTCACCATCATTGCCATTTGCCATTGCAAATCCATCTCCTCCAGATCATCAGCATCGATCTGGTCGTAGTCCTCATCCAGTACAGCAGGGTCCACAATCTTCCCCTGGATGTAGTTTTCGTAGGAAGCAATAAATGATGCATAGACTGCAAACTGCTCTTCAGCAGATTTTACACTCATAGGCATCTTGGAATAATTATTGCTTGAGGCATTTGCAGAAAAACCACTTGAGGATGCTTGAGGCTTTGAAGTACTTGATCCTCCAGCAACGAAACAGACATCACCGTTCATGTTCACAGAAACGTTTCCTTCATGAGAAGAGTCAGGACCTGACTCCCCTTTCGAGTAAAAAGCAGCAGATTCAGGCCTCGAACTTGAGCCTGAGTTAACCTTTGCACCATACATACCAGGGTCTTGTATCTGATCTGTTGGTGTTTCTTTTCGAACCATATTAAGCTCATAAGTTCTGAGCTTGTTTACTGCTGTTTCCAGATCATAATTTGGAAAGTCTCTGTCTTCCCTCATAAGAACGGTGTACATTTCCCACTTCGGTGGGAGAGCATCGAGAAGCTTTTCAACAATCTCTTCTTCTCGATAGGCAATCGAATAATTGCTAAGCTCTGTCATTAGATGATAGTATCTGGTGATAATATCATCCAGTGATTCGTTCTTCAAAAATTTGAAGACGGAGAACTGGGTTTTAAGAGTTTGATCTTTGATGCACGGATACCCACATTCCCCTCGAATCTATTTTCAAGAGCATCCCAAAGCTCTCTCGCAGAAGTGTATTTTCTGAAAGTGTGGAGAACCTCTTGAGGAAGTGCCATTGTTATAGCTGCATGGGCCTTGCTCTCAGCCTCATACATTTTCTTTTCTTCGTCCTCCATTTTGCTGTACTTCTTAACCACGTCACGGCCTTCGTATTGCATAGTTGGAGGGATATATCCATCCTGGATGCACACCCACATTTTGGCATCCTGGTATTTAATGTATTGGATGAATCTGTCCTTCCATGCCACGAAGTCAGTTCCTTTCATCAACCTTAGGGCCTTAGTGGCTGACCCCGCTTCTACTTCCATCTTGACCAAATCGGAGATGTTAATTGACGACATCCTTGCGAAAACCTGAAAAACCTGAAAATAAAAAAATATTAAAACAGCTCAGTAGGCGAAGTTAAGAATAACTTCGCTTGAAAGTTAACTTCGCTGAAAAGAGAACTTCGCTGGGTCTTAAATTCGCTTGACTTGGCGAAGTTAAAAATAACTTCGCTTAGAATGAGCGAACTTAGGAGGTAAGCGAACTTGGGTGGAAAGCGAAGTTGCGGATAACTTCGCTAAGGCGAACTTATGAGGTAAGCGAAGTTGTGGTTAACTTCGCTAATCCTTATATCTTCGCCGAAACCCTAATTCCAGTGACGGCAACTTCGCCTGAAGAATGGTAACTTCGCCCGAAGAACGGTAACTTCGCCCGATGAACAAGGAAACTGTTCAGATCTGATTTCGTCAATCCAGCAGTTTCTGATCAATGCAATGGCTTGAAAATGACTGTCAAGCACGAGCAAAACACAATCCCAACAAAAACACGTCTCGCGAATAGGTCAAACGAGACGTTTTCTACACCCGCGTGAAATCCCGAACCTCACAATCGAGCCGATGGCTCTGATACCAATTGTAGGTTCCTGGACGGATCGTACACGGGATGTCGCTAACAACGCAGGTGCGGAATCCCTACGTAGGTAGATACGAGTGTAGAGTATGTAGAGATCGAACACACAAGCAATAAACCAAACACGTTATATTGATAACAAACACGTGACCCGAGGTCACTATTACAGACAATGACACGTAACACACGAAGTGAACAGCTGAAACGAAAACCCTAAAACGACCAACTCTAACTGTTTCGGCTGAAACAGTATATAAACATGACAACTTCGCCATAGGCGAAGTTGTCAATAACTTCGCTGATTCAACAAGTTCGCCAGAGCGAACTTGTTGACAACTTCGCGTGTTACAAATATAAACATAATCAAAACATAATTGCATTACAGACTCGATTACAAATGCTAGACTATGAACTACTGACACACATGTACCAACAAAAATCCTCGCATTCCTTTTCATAAATCCTGCAACTGCACAAGCATGATAACATGGAATACCAGTTAAGTCCCATTTTCTGCATGTACATGTTCTATTCTTGATGTCTACAGATACATCATCATAGGACTTAACTTGAAACATTGTGTTGCTTGATAGGTACGCACTACACATATAAGCTTTGTCCTTCTCTCTATCCAGTTTCTTTTTTTAACTCTAGGGCATACCACAACCTTTTTACCAGACATTTCATTTTTCTTGGTAATTAATCTTGTCATTACTGCCAACCTTATATCCTCTAACATATCAATTATATGCTTTGATCTAGACTTGTAAGGCCCTGAACCCGGTAGCCCTACTTTAGCATTGGATTTACTCATAAACACAGTTCTACAAATCAGAGTTTATTAAAACTTTCGCGGAAACGTTAACTTAAATCATTCATTACAAAACATTAAATCCTTTCTTTAAAACCATGATAATAAACATCATATTTATTACACCATTTCTTTCATCTTCAGATGCCAGCCGCTCAATCCGTACCATGTGCCAACCTCATGCTAGCTCTTTAATCATATTCACCTGCGTGCATACTAAAAGTCAGCTACGCTGAGTGAGTTCTAGTTAATCAGGCGACATACAATACATATACATATCTTACACACATACATATCTTAACCTTGTATAAATATCCATAAGAGGAACGTCACATAATATCTATTAAAAGAACCATGGCTATTGCCCATGCTATATATATATTCCATAGAAGGACGCTCTGTATAAATTCTCCATAGAAGGACGATCTATATACTTCCATAGAAGGAACATCCTATATATTTCCATAGAAGGAACACTATGCTTTCCATTAAAGGAACACTATGCTTTCCATATAGGAACACTATGATTTCCATTAAAGGAGCACTGTACTTTCCATTAAAGGAAAACTATGATTTCCATTAAAGGAACACTATGCTTTCCATTAAAGGAACACTGTGCTTTCCATTGAAGGAACACTCAATGTGTATTATCCGTAGAAGGAACTATGTACATAATTTATTATTTAATATCCATATAAGGAGACAATCACTATACTTGGCAATACATGCAATATCCGAAGATCGTTCACGTACCGACAAGCAATCATCCTTACATTACATACAATATTTAAATCCATATTTATAACATGACAATACGTGCAATATCCGAAGATCGTTCACGTACCGACAAGAAATCATCTTTACATTACATAGAATATTCAAATCCATATTTATAACATGACAGTACGTGCAATATCCGAAGATCGTTCACGTACTGACAAACAATCATTCTCATTCAAGACATATATAGATAACATATAAATCATATATGGCATACACTTACAAATTTAGGGTAAGTGTATTAACTATCACATCGAGTATGCACACAGCCCCGAAAACATAACCAGGAATGGGGCTAGAAACTCAGCTGAATCCTGCTACGTTCACCGATAGTAGTTAATCCTTTCTTTAGCTGGCACGGCTAACTGTATAACGATTACACATATCAATTAACTATTACTATCTATATCGCATTTCTGGTCTATTTACAACCCTCAATGAACGGGGGTCCGGGGGCAGCGGGGTTCTAGGGGCGGCAACCCCTAGCAGGGTCCAAGGGGCAGAGCCCCTGGCTAGGGTCGAGCTGCCAGGTCAGCTTGGAAAAATTTTATTTTCACTAACTGTCTTAACACATTTTCCATTAGGATTTTAATATTATCATCCAATTCGCTAACTCATTTGCTATAAAGAATTAAGCCTAATTCGCTATATAATTCGTTACATAACCTTCCTTAGTTCGTTATCCAGATTCGTCCCTTATTACCATCTGATTCGTCATCTCATGACTTGATTCGTTATCTCAGCATAGCGAATGAGCCTATAACGAATCACCAGATTCGTTATCTTATTTAACGAATGAGTCTATAATGAATCATCAGATTCGTTATCTAATTTAACGAACGGGTGATTAACGAATTAAGGGCTGATTCGTTATCAATTCACACGAATGAGTCCCATTCGTTATGCACGCGTAACGAATTGATCCACCATAACGAACTATCTACAGTTCTTATCCAGATCTTTGACTCTAGGGTCAAAGTCAAAATTGATAAGAACAAGAACAGTCAAACTATATCAGATCTGCGATTAAACGTTCATTTCTTAACGAAACATCATGACTTAGGTATCATTGGAATCGTCTATGCAGCCTACAAACCCTAACCATCAAATCGGCCAAACTTCCGTGTTTAAGGGGTGAGATTTGAGCACACACCCTACGGCTCATTTAGAGATCGATTAACCCATCGAATGTTAACCAATTTCAGTAAGATTTGATGTGTTAGGTTCGTTTTCATCATTCACATACAGATCTATGATTTCCCAACTAATCCGAACCCTAATGAACGATTCCTAATTATAAACGTACCTTAAACGAGTCGAAATACGAGCACGGTTAAGCCTTGATGTTGTTTTGGTTCTTCACGACGACCTAGCACCAACGGGTTCGGGTTTCTACCTACGGATCTTGGCTCAGGTTTTTGTATAATGTTTGTGTGTGTTTCTCAAGGTGTAGGCAATGGTGTAGAGATAGATAATAATGGAAAGGATTAGGGTTTAAGGGGTGTTTATACTCCCTTAAGCCCAAGGACCTAAGACCCATCTTTCCTTTTTGGTCCATCTTTAATTCTATTAACCAAGCCCGCTACCCCTAAAGCTTTATTATCATATTATCATATTATCCCACTAACTCAAATAATTCACCCGACACAGGAATAACATTAAATATTATTCTTGAATTTTCGGGAGTTACAAGACTTGATGATATAACCATTAAATGTCCGTGCCATATTGCTAACAATAACATCAGATTTAGTATGAGTTTGAAGATAACACCTGCAGAAGCATTTTGGATTCTGGTTTATGAATGCTTCATATGTTTCAACTTTCACTTACTTCATATCTTCAAGGGCAATTTTGTGATCAACCTCATTATATGCTCTAGCAACCCTCCAATATAACTCCTTTAGTTCATCACCCTTGAAGTGTTTATGCCAATGTGCATATATGTGCCTAGCACAATTCCTATGCTCAACATTACTCCAAACAGAGGCAACAACATTTAGTAATCCCTAAAAGAACATATAGTTGAAGGGAATCATCATCATCATCATTATCATCATCATCATCATCATCATCATCATCATCGTACTCAGTATATCCCACCAATAGCAATGCTATGGTAGGGTCTGAGGAGGATAAGATGTAGACAGCCCTACCTCTATCCCATAGGGATAGAAAGGCTGCTTCCGGTGAGACCCCGGCTCGATAGTAGTTTTGCATCAAGCCTTGGACATAAGGCACATAGCACTCAATCATCGGTACACCGGCTGATTGGTGCATGTGCCCTTGTTTTTCGGCTATCAATGCCACCACATGATGCCTGATTAACCTTCCACCACTTTTAACGTTATTTTCACGAGATTAGTAAAATAACGTCAAAATTAGTGCAATTTTACTTTTGCCCACCCGAGGGTTCACACATATATACATTATATGCGCGCACCGCAAGCAGGGCGTATATAGTTGAAGGGAATAAGAAATTGATATAGACTATAAGATAAAACCATTAAATGTACCTTTTGCTGGTCAGATACAAGTGTCCAACCCTTCCCTTCGTCAGTTACATCCAAGCACTTCTTCAACTCAGTCATGAACCAATCCCAGCTATCATTGTTCTCACCTTCTACTGTAGCCCAAGCTACTGGACATCTGATCATTAGCATCTCTACCAATTGCAGCCAATAACATTCCACCAAGAAATGTCTTTAGAAAGCAGCCATCAAGACATAAAAGTTTTTGCAGCCTGCTAGAAAACCTTGTTTCACTTGATCAAAAAAAATAAATAACCTAAAAAAACCTCTACACCATAATCAATTCCATAATATTCTGATGGGAAAGTCAAAAGTTTAAAGGTAGATGTTGGATTTACTTGCTTCAAGGCTGCTAAATATGACCCCAACTTACAATAATGATCTTTCATTGAACCATGCAATTTCCTTTGAGCACTTTTCTTACTCTTATAAACCATCCAGTTAGTAATTAGAACCTTAAACTTCTCCTTAACTGCATCCTGGATATCCTTTGCAGACCAATGTGGTTTAGCTTTGAAAATTGGTAGGAACTAGTCAGCTATAAAGTCAGCAGTAAGTTGTCTATTCTTCAACATATTTCGCTAACAAGTGTGTTCATTAATGGCAGTTTTGATAAAGAAACAACCCTTCCTAGGATGAAAAGATGCATACACCTTAAATGGGCAATCCTTAACACAACAAAAACCTAATCTTCCATGCCTGTTCTTGTCACTTACTATAACTCTAAGATTTCTCCCATTACAAACTGCATAATTTCTAACAGCATTTCTAATAGCTTCCCTTGTTGGGAAACTTGTACCAACTACCCATTCCCACTTTGACAAATCTGTATTTTCAGTTACAACTGGAACTTTTACCTTGTGCTTCTTTCCCTTGATATAATCATCCTCACTCTCTCCAGGTGAGTTGACATCCCCCTCAGAGTCTTCATAGCTGCTACGATCACTATGTGCTTCTTCAACTTGAATCTCACTATGGAAGTTTTTTAATAACCTGTCAACCAACTGCTTTTCTGCCAATTGACTTTCTTTTATTGCAGCAACAGATTCCTTCCACTCATCATCATCATCATCATCATCATCATCATCATCATCATCATCATCATCATCATCATCATCTATCCCAACTTCATCATCATCTAGATTCAACTCTTCTTCAATTTCTAACTCTGATCCATCTTCATGTCCATATGCCTCTCATTCAAATGCGAATACATTGTCAACTTGTATCTCACTTTGGAAGTCTAGATTGGTGATTGGTTTGGGAAGAGTACAACTAGTGGAGCCTAAGAGTAGTTTGGTAGGTGTTACAATTCTGTTGGCAGTAGCTTTAATAAACCCTTTCACAGGTTGGTTTTCTGGATGGGCTTTGATGTTAATGGGTTGGGCTTTGGTGCTAATGGGTTGGGCTTCAATTTTGGCTTTGGTGTTACCTTGTGCATAGAGATGGAGGATATGCCTGACATCTTTGTCCCCCAAATTGACCACCATGTCCATGACATCTTTATCATTTTTAATCTGCATAAGTCCTTCATCAAACTTCTTTCCATGCATCAAATAATACAACTTAAAGTCCCTTGTTGAATAAGACTTAGTCTCAATCAAATAATCCATCAGCTCAAAATAAGACATCTTATCTACTTCCACCTCAAACATATAACTATCACCTCCTTCATAGTGCAATTTCGGATTTGGTCATAGCTTCTGTAACATCAAGAAAAATTCGAGTTCAAATCAATAACTTTCCAAAGTCTAAGGACCAAAAATGCCAAAATTCCAAACCTTAGGGTTTAAAATGAAAATTCTGTTTTCTTGTCCTATCGTGATACGCGACGGGACAAAGGACAAGCCCATCGCGTATCGCGAAGGGCTTTGTCAAAAAGGTTCTAGAAGCGGTCAACAGTGATACGCGATCGCTGTTAACCAACGTCATCGCGTATCACGATGACGTGGCCTGACACCTCTGGCACCAGTTTTGCCATGTGTCCACACGTGGCACACCGTCAGCCACGTGTCCCGACACGTGGCCACACGTGGCACGTCGCCCGCCACGTGTCAACACGTGGCACACCGTCTGCCACGTGGAGACACGTGGCAGACCTATATGGTGACTGTCCAGGGCTACATCGCGTTACGCGATGAGTGCCCAGGAGGCCATCGCGTATCGTGATGGGTTCCAAAATTTTGTCTATAAATAGCAAGTCCGGGATCTCACAAACCACATCCCATAACCTGCTTTCAACTCTCTCTCTAACATCTCACTAGAAATTCATAATCACATACTCGATCCACCTCGTAAAGCGTACCCGATTTCTAGTTTTTCGCGTCAACGTTTCCTCGAAGTTCGTGCCACCCTCCACCCGCATATCTATCAATAAGGCGTTTGTTACTTTCCAATATCATGGCAATGAGTCTCGAATGGTGTGACGACGAATGTTGAAGCTTGGCGTTTATCGTTTGGCGTACTAAAAGAAAAAGTGACGAGAAAGGAAGTTTGATCAAGAAGGCAAGGGAGGTATAGCGGCGTTGGAGTGCTGCTCAAGTTGTTAGGGTTTCCAAAACGCCAACAAGGTAGGCGTAACACCAATGAATAAAATAATAAAATATTATAAAAAGGCTTAAACCTTAAGTCGAGGTTATACTCGATACCTCGATAAAAGAAAAGAAAACATAACAAATAAATGAACAAAAGATAAGAATGTGAATATTGATAAATAGATATGTGTGTAAGTATATATTATTTGTTATGAAATTATTATTTAAGTAAATAACTATTCTTAAATAATAAAGAAAAAAAATACGTTTCTTAGAGAAGAAGAAACGTCGGGTTTTACAAATAAACTAAAGGTTTATCAATTACTTTATAACTAAAGGTTTTAAAGTAAAAAGAGATTTTGGAACTAAAGGTTCATCGAGGTAAAGTTATTAAAATAAGATTAAAGGTCTTAAGCCGGATTGTACATCTGACTAACAATTGGTTATACTCGTACTATAGGTGCGAGATAGCAACGGTAAAGACCCTCGGGCGGTGCTGAAGCCGATCGAAATTGAAAAAGGTGAATACGCCCCAAAGATTTACAAACTTATTTTCAAACGAGTCGATGTGTTATATGAAAAACTTTACATGAGCCTAAGTATCTCTAAAACATTTGTAAACAAGAGTATAAATACTGGCCTCAGGCTATCTTGTACGTTTGTCTGGATCCTTTCATATGTGGTGGGCACACCACACCTGGTCATAATTACACTCACCTGCGGGGAGTATGACCTTGTGTACTCGTATAGGCACTCAACTAGTCGAACGTTGCGGTGATTCGTTGGGGGGACCGAGTATAGAGACTTGAGTTTATAAATTGTATTGTTTTAACTTGATTATTACTAAGCCACGTTGGGCCGGGACCTACGTAGTCCCGAGGGGTGATTAACTAAAGAAAATTATTTTAGCGTCAGCATATTCACCAGCATTCGTTGCTGACGTATTTTCTTACATTTTGCAGGTGACCAAATTTAGTGCTTGAAGTGATGAAGTGCTATGGATATCCGATGGCTCGGATTTGTTTTGTATAAACTTAAAAAAAATATTAAAATGGTGGTTTGTAATTAAAACAATTAATACTTTTTGTTATAAATTAAAACGGGTATTTTATAATCCCGTCTTTTGTAATATTACATTTTAAAACCACAAGTTTATAAAAGTCTTCCACTATTTAACGTAACTCTGATTTAATTACACTTGTGGTGCCAACATAGGTGTCACACGCCTAGGCCGTGGTCTGGGGTGTGACAGCTTCCCACCATGCCATGCTTTAACTTTGATTTTGTCATCCATTCTGATCATTTAGAAGTGGAATAAGGATTAAAGCAAATAAATAACTTTATTTTAGATAATAAGGATTTACACAGTTCAAGAACATACCTTATTACAAGCTCTATAGATAGTCTTCGTCGAATTAGGGTTCTGATGGACAACAATTTGTTAATCGTTTTCTTCGAATTGGGGATTTTGACGATTGTGTTCTTTGAATTAGGGTTCAGTTAGGAAATGAATTGGGTTGATTGATTAAGTATTGTGGGTTCAATATTGATTAAGTACACTACATGAATATCGACCTTCGGCCACACATGTGGTCTGGGCGATTTGCCACACTTCGGCTTAAATGTGTGGCTAAAAGGTTTTTGACCATGTTTGGAAACCTTCCAGAATGTTTTGGCCACACATATTATTCTTCATGTGACCATTCTATACCTACTCAGGTACTTTTCGCCACACTTTGAAAAACTGTGACAAAAACTAGCCACATTATAAAAACGTGTGGCGAAATGTGACCTACAGTCATAGTTTGTTTGATCTTTGATACATGTGACCAAAAACTAGCCACATGTTTTAATATTGTGGCCAAATGTGACAAATGACTACTGTATTGATAAGAGATGTGTCTAAAAGGTAAAAGATATAGCCACTTATATTACGTTGTGTGACCTAATGTCACATTTTCTAGCCACATTTTTAATAAAGTGACGAAATATGACGAACAACCATTTTATTATTTAGTAATGTGGCTAAAACGCTTAAAATATATGGCCACTTATACGAGGTTGTGTGACCAAAGAGTAGTTTACTTTTATTTTTCCTAAGTTTGTTATTGTCACGGATACACTTATTATGTGTGGCTATAAGTGATAAATTGTCACACTTATATATTTTTAAGTGTGTCCAAATGTAATTAATGGCCACTTATACGAGGTTGTGTGACCAAAGAGTATCTTAGTTTTGCTTTTTATAAGTTTTTTATTGTCACGGATACACTTATTATGTGTGACTATAAGTGAGAAATTGTCACACTTAAATATTTTTAAGTGTGTCCAAATGTAAATAATGGCCACTTATACGAGGTTGTGTGACCAAAGAGTATCTTAGTTTTATTTTTTATAAGTTTTTTATTGTCACAGATACACTTATTATGTGTGGCTATAAGTTAGAAATTGTCTCACTTAAATATTTTTAAGTGTGTCCAAATGTAATTAATGGCCACTTATACGAGGTTGTGTGACCAAAGAGTATGTTAGTTTTATTTTTTCTAAGTTTTTTATTGTCACAGATACACTTATTATGTGTGGCTATAAGTGATAAATGGTCACACTAAAATATGTTTAAGCGTGTCAAAAACGTAATTAATGGCCACACGTTGATTTGACGAGTGGCGACGTCATCATTGCCTTTACAGTTTCCTGTGCCGCCAATTTCAAATTGTCAAGGAGATGTACCGCCGGGTTCCGATGGTGTTTAAATACCAATCACAATCACAATCCACAAATCACAATCACAATCCATAATCACAATCCACAATCACAATCACAATCCACTTTTCTTCCGATTATAATTTCCGATAATGGCTTCAACATGGGTCGAACGTGCACCGTGTGCTCATGCCCCCATCTACTACGAACCCACATTTTTCACCATACGATTCCACTTTTCTTCCGGCAGCCATCCGGAGGAATCAAAGGGTGAGGTTTGTGGACTATGTCCACCCTCACACCTTCACGTACCAACAACTTAACCGAATGGTTAGGTGGCTTGGGTACACGACTGCTGATTATTTCAGCATTGATATGGTAGTGCCGGGAATCGAGGTGGCGTACATCAAGTTGAACGACTTGGAGCACTTCAAGGCGGTGTCCGTTTATGGGGCATTCCGTAGTCAGGTGAACCTTCGCCTCCAAAGGCTTAAGGACTCCACCTATACCTCGGATGGCATGTACGAGAGGTTCATGCTCTCTTATACTCCAGAAGAGAATCCGTATGTAGATTCGGATACGGAATCTACAGGGAGGTCTACGATGGATGTCGATGTAGATTCTGATATGGAGTCGGATGCTAGGAGTTAGTTTTATGTAATTTGGTTTTCTATATTAATGTAAATGTTATTATTGTTAATGTTATAATATTTTGGTATTAATATGTTATGTGAATTGATTAATCATATTTAAATATATTTTTAATACATAATCACTTATATTATGTGAATGTTATTATTGTAAATGTTATTATTAACTGTAAAGCGTATGGGCATTTCCAAAGCATGATATATATAACTGGTGGCTGAAATTTAATGATTGCAATAAACCAACTATAAAACAACAGACTTTAATGCCTGCAATAAAACTGGTGGCTGAAATTTATTAGGCTTTTATATATATATATGTTATGTGAATTCCAAACTTGTCCAAGCAGAAAAAATCTAAGGTTTCCACAGATCTTAAACTTCCCAAAGATCTTAAATTTTGATAAAATCCCTTCCAAAACTCAATGCCATCACCAAATCTTAAATTAAGTTACTGGTGATGGCATTGAGTTTGGAAGGGTTTTTTCAAAATTGAATTTTATTTGTTCAAAGGCTTCTTCAAAGTCTAAGACCCACAGATGCTTTGGTCAAAGATCTGAGTATGGAGGGTACAATTTTGGTATGCAGGTTAGTGAAAAGAAGGGCATAATGGTCTTTTTTTATAAAATGAGTTGATAATGTTTTGTAGGAAACCAGCTGTTAAAAAGTATGTTGAAACATCACCAAATAGAGGTTGTGCAAGAAGCAAAACCATCAGACGATAAATGATGACTGTCACCGATGGCCGGTTTGGGCAGTTTCACGGTTTCCAACCGAACCATGAACACCCTAGACAACATGATGCTTTTTTGGGCTTTCTTTGTATTAATGTAACTTTGATATAGCATGAGTCAGTTATGAGTGTAATGACTTTATTGATCTTACTATGATAAACTACAAGTCAATTGTGACTTTTATCGATGTAACATGATGTATGTTTGAACTTGACACCAATTGACCAAAATAGCCGGAAGATGATGTATACGTAGTAATAGTATTAAAAACAACCAATATTTCTTTAGTTTGAATTAATAAGTACAAAGTAAAGAATGGTGATATCGTGTATCACAACTAAATTTAAACATATATTTACATCTAACTAGCCGAACGAACACAACTGCTGGGTCGACAACCCCGACATCGGCGTCAATCTCCATTACGAATAGTTGTAGGCTTTTTCCCGGGCCTCCAGTAATCATCCGGGGACTCATTACGAAGCAGTTGATTTGGTTGTATAAGTGGCAATGTACTGCCCTCAGAGGGAAAGTTACCGTACTAAATTCCTCATGGACCTCGTCATACGAATGCCTATAATTCTTGGGTGGAGTCATGAGGACAACATGCTTTTTTCTATCTAGCTGATCTTGAACATAAAACACCTGGCGTGCTTGCGAGGCCAATATGAACGGATCATCCTTGTGGCCAAATTTGTTTAGGTCGACCGACGTGTAACCAAGAATATCATGTTTGACATGTTTATGGTCAACCCATTGGCACATGAAGACCGGAATTCTTTTAGTATGATAATATAGGACCCATATCTCTTGCAAAACCCCAAAATAAAAGTTTTGTCCATAGGTCACCACGTTTTTTTTATGTGCATGTCATCTGCCTATACACCAACCCCGTTGTTCTGGTAAACTCTGCCATCATGAGATTTTGTACGAAATTCAAAACCGTTGATGTCGTATGAGTCGTATTTGTAAACGTTGCGGTGTGCTCCGTGTGCAATCCACTTTACGGTTTCCGATACAGAGCATGGGGAGTCCGCTAGCTCTCTTTCAACCTGAATTTCATTACAAGGATTAGCTCTCTCTATAAAAGTTTTTTGAAATTATAGAAGACATACTAAATTGATCTACCTTGTCGCGTAACCAGTTACCAAACTTTAAAGTATGCTCCTTCTCCAGCAATGCTTGTCGTTTACCAGGCATTTGGTTTTTCAAAGAGGTCTTGTGTTGTCTGCAAGTAGGAGTATAATATATTGTGAATTAATATATATATATATATACATATATGGGTGCAGTTACTGTACGCTAATGCCTTAACGTATGGTATATTCTGAACTAATATATATATATATATATATGTATGTATATATGTATATGAGCGTTTAAGTTTTCTAAGCGTTTTAGGTTTTTTCCGTTGTTTTTTTCCTTTGAGCGTCTCGCGTATCTACCGTACGTTAAGGCATTAGCGTACAGTAACCTCACCCTATATATATATATATATATATATAATTTAGAGTATATATGTTAGTAATACTTACTCGATATACGGCTCTATTTCAGGCGTATTCTGCAGCACATAGAAATGTGCTCTCTTGAAGAGATCAGGAGAAACTTCAACTGATTTAGCGCCTGTGACAGGAATTGTCTCCCCATTATCATCATGCTTATCATGTGGAATACCAACAGTACTCTTGATGTTTTTTTGGTATTCGCTCAGAAACTCGATTGTTTCTTCCGCAATGTTCTCCTCAACAATGCACCCTTCTGGATAAGTTTTGTTTCGCACATGCCCTTTGATAACCTTCATACACCTTTCAAAGGGATACATCCAACGAAAGCATGGTGGCCCACATAATTTTGTCTCTCTGACAAGGTGCACGGTTAAGTGAACCATGACATCAAAAAATGATGGAGGAAAGTACTTCTCTAGCAGGCACAGTGTAACTATTTGCTCTTCCTACATCTTATCAAGCTGTTCTACAATGATTTCTTTGCTATAAATTGACTTGAAAAAAAATAAAGCCTGATTATAGCATTTCTCATTAGTTCTGGCATGATGGACCGAATTGCAAGGGGCAGAAACTGTTGCATAAGCATGTGATAATTATGTGATTTAAGGCCTTGTAGCTTCCTTTCTTTAAGATTCGCCAAACTAGAGAAGTTAGAACAATACCCTAGTGGAGCCTTCAGTTTATACAATGTTTCAAGAAACATGTCTTTTTCTTGTGCTGATAATGTGAAGCATGCCGCAGGCAGTTCCGTATTGTTGCCTTTTTCTTTCGGTTGCTGATCGATGTCGAAAGTTCAATAAAAAATACTTATAAAAATACCTTTACTAGCTAGGGCAAGTAAGGTCGTCTCCACAAGGAATCAGTGGAAAGTGCTAATCAAGTTCAATACTTAATAATTAATTAACTAAGCGGACAAACGATGTCAAGCGGTTTAAAGAGTAGTTTGTAAACAATTATACGAAAATAACCAAACTCCAGGGTTCGGGTTTCGAAACTAGTTGGGAAATTGATAAACTTCTTTGGACGTTTTCGCGTTAAAATATGTAAATCAAAAGACTTAACTATAAGCTATGTTGATCGTCAGAACTGAATCCGAACAATTGACACGGCTTAATGAAAATCTAACTGATAAATAGTTTTACTTGTTGAAACACAAAATCAATAATATGGTTAACAATAAACGGGTCAATGACGAAAGAACTTAATCCTAATTGTTGATGACCACAAATCAATTAACTGATAAAAGATTAAGTAATCAATTAATTAAAATCGTTGAAGCACAAAATCAAGCACAAACAATTGATCAACCGAATGATTAATCAATTACAAATACAAAGTTAAAATTTTAGAATATCAAAAACCTAACATGAAACTCAACCCTAAACCCGGAGATGGTTATGAAGCCTTTAGCCTTGCATCTGGATCCTCATGCTCTTGATTATGATGTTGGAGATGGTGTTCATGGATCAATCTTGTGATTAGGATGAGTATTGGTGGTGTAAGATGGCCTCCAATAAGTCCCCAAACTGATTATGAATGAATAGGGTCAACCTTAGGGTTTTTGGGCTTAAATATGGAAGAAAAATCACCAAAATCCCTTTTTCCGTCAGACCAAACCGTAAGCTACGGTCCGGCCACCGTAGCTACGGTCAGACCGTAAGCTACAGTCTGGAGACTCTGCCTTACGGTTCTGCTGGGCTAAAACTGTTTTCTTCATAAAATCTTCGTTTCAACTCCATTTTCCTCCCCGTTTGCGGCCACGTCTTCGTATTTCAATTCTCTATCATCTCATGGATCATCACTTTCATTTCCACTCCATCATGAATGCTCCAAGTTAGCTTCTTTAAGCTCCAATAAGCTCCATTAAGCTCCGCACACAGTAAACATAAAACCTATCAAAGTATTTGTGTTCGATACATATAAACAAGTAAAACACACAATATAAAACACTTAAGGAGTGTACTTTTACCCACATGCAAACTTTCATGCAACACATACACCTCGATCGATGATTCATCAATTATCAGTATTAATACTAGTGAGGTATAAGGTCATACCCAATTCCCAAGAACTAACACTGTCAAGGTTGATAACCCACCAAATAATTTAATGATACATTTTAAAACTATGAAACCACCCAAACGAGTGTACTTTGTTTCTGGTTAAGGCACACATGTTCATACCCCTCATAATATAACATCTCTCCTCTCGGTTTAATATCTGGACCAGCAAAAAATGCGCTAGTATCTCTCTGCCCTCAATACCAAGTATGAACACAATGTAATAAGCTTGGTAGCAAGTCATATCTCCACCCATTACCTACCGGTTTCATAGAGAAAAGAACTAAGGGTTTTGTTGTGGCTAAGGTTAGGGTGCGGAAGTGGATTTATTTAGTGACTTATGGTGGGTGAAACCCAATTTATTAACACCAACAAACAAATGAACAAACAAATGAACAAACAAACTCACTAACTATTATTTACAAACGACACTAACTCAAACAACGACTCTTTTTGAGCTTTTCTTTGATTTTCCAACTTTCTTCTTTCTTCTTTTTATTTTTCTATATTTTTTTTCTATTTTTTCTATTTTTTATTTTTTCTTCTTCTTCTTCTTTTTTTTTTACTAATACTAACATCAATATATACAAACAACTGACCCGAGACATACGTACATTGTGTACTATGCTCGACAAACAACTTAAATACAACTCTTAACATACCGAGTTTCATCCACAGGTTTAAAATAATAAAAGGCCAAGGCAAACACGGCTTGTAATGTAGGTTTAAACAAACGAAAGGGAAAATGCACAAACTTGGCTCCTAAGGGATAATGTAGGGTAGGGAGTATTATTTTATTTTTATATGTAAGGCCAATATAAAGTAGGTTTTCTACAGTCCTATTTCTCCATACAGGTGGTGGAATTAAGATCTCGAAATGCATGAGACAACCAAGTTCTAGATATAATAGACATACTGGTTACTCTCTATAATGGCACTCAAATGACATGTGTATATACTATATATTATACGTGTTTTAAATATAAGGCAAATCTTACACACGTACAGGAGGATTAGGCTGCCGACATGAAACATGTGTACCTGTCCCCATGACTCGTTATCCCCATCTAAACGGTTCATTTTAATTGTCTAATTTTTGAAAAACATTTGCATGGGAAGACTTTCGAGAAGCTTAAAAATTGACCATGACCAAAAACCTCTACTTGGCATTAATACTAACAATTAACAAATTACAATTTCGGCTTTTACGCACAATCAAGCTACTCTTAAGGCAATTTTTTTTTATTTCTCCATATTTTTCCATCCCCACACTTGAGATTTACATTGCCCTCAATGAAACTCAGATTTTCGAAAATAGATGCAAACACGGGATATTCATACCAATCGCAATTCAAATGACAACTAATTACCCATCTCCAGATTTAAATAAATTTGCATACCATTAAACGAAACACATAAAGTTTGTAAACATAAACACAAACACTAACACCAACCACACGACCCAAAAGTTCATCACGCCACCCGACCACCCATAACACAATCATTAAACAGTCAACAAAACATAAAAGATAGAGAGAGACATGTGGACCTGATCAGCGAGTGCTCAAAAATATGGCGGTTGCGGGTCACCAAAGATAGACCTCATAGTGTCCATGATACCAGAGAAGTTAAACGCGTCTGACGAGCTACCCGCATCAGCATTCTGAGCTGCATCTGCACGAGGATCCACCCACCTCGAATGATGAATCCGAGTTGGTGGATAGTGTGTACTCCCATCAAACTGCCCCAAAGACGAGTAGTCAATCATCGGTGGATTATCCATCACCGGTTCACCCCGATGCCACACTGTATGTGCCCGACTCTGGCGATCATCCTCATATCGATCATTGATTTCTTGCTGCCAGTTATACGCGTGGGTTTGATTCCACGACTCCATTCGATCATATAATCTCCGGGTCTCTCTCTGCTGCATCTCTGCGTTCCGATTATGTTGGTTAAATATGTACTGAAACTCACTGCCCCAACTACCATAGACCGGTGGCCTTGAAGCTTGTAACCAGTCAACCATTCCTGCATCATCTTGCACCATCTCATGTGGAAGTTGAGTCGGGACATGTTGTGGCTTCCGCGATGAACTCCTCCTTTGATCACTTCTCACTGCCGGTCGTGGAGTTGGATGACCCCGACTAGCCAGAAAAGACATATACGGTTCCTCAATCACATTCTCACCATGCCCATTCTTCAATGCCTTCAGATGCACTTGTGTATCAAAGTGTTGGAGATAAACATATCCTCCTTCCTCATGGTACATCAAACTCTCTTTCTGCAATTGATCGTTATCAAAATGACGCAGAAACTTCTCAACCGTTGGTGTATCCGCTCGAATCGCTCCCTTTGCTTTCAACAAAGCTGTAATCAACCGACAGTGTGGGATAATTAACTTTAACTTCGTTTCTCTTGCCCTCCAGATATTCATCATAACCAAATACCGGTAAGAAATCTTTGGTGTACCCGTCATCAATGCATGCAACACCGGAATTTCCCATTTTCTGACTTGAGTTTTGTCGCCCCGCTTCGGCATTACATTAAATACCATCACACTCAATAGCAACCTTGCTTGCAACTTCAGATTGTTTCTAAGCATCGTATGGGCAAGTCCCGGTTTAAAAAGATCCAATTTCATTCCCTCATACAAAGGATGTTTATCCGGGTTTACATACAACTCGTCTTCCGAAGGATACACATACTCTCCTGATGGCTTAGAATCAAATGGTGCTATCCTCCGCAAAGTATCCAACGACATAACCACCTTCTTATTATTAGCCTTCCCAATCAACCTCATAGTTTTGTACGGATTATCTCCCCAATCAACTCTCAACAAGGCAACCCACTCTTGAATCGCCTCCATGTAAATTCTCTTATCTTCATTATCATAACACTTCAATGCTACCTCCTAACCCAAGTTTTCAAACATGGTTTTGATACCAAACGGCCTCAATAGATTCTGCGAAACCCGCTTCTCACACATAAACCCATCTATCTTGTTTTTAGTTTTGCTATCGCATCATTATACAACTCCGCTTGCCAATGCGGATCCATTCCCGATAATGGACCCCCACCCCAGATTGGCTTAGGGGGGGGGGGGGGCGCCACTCCCTCATCTTCATATGGAACCTGCATGGGCTCATCCTCATCCTCATAATCCTTCAAAATTAATCTTCTTTTGGGCAAAGGCAGTGGGTCGGCCGACGATGAGGTAGCCTTCCCTTTGTTCCTTGGTGGGTTTTTTCTAGTCTCACCGGTCCTTCCCATCCTTTTTAGTGATGAAAGTTGATGTCCTAAGCTTCAATTACAATAAAAAACACTTAAACTTGAAAATCCCCAAACTTGATTTTTAGGGTTCTTCACACCCTCACGAATCCGGCAAAAATCAAGCAACAATTAATGAAAACCGACACCACAAGTGAGTTCCTCTCGAAAAAATAATGAGTTTAGAGTCCGGAATCAAGAGATTTGGGTAAGAATTGAAGGAGTTAAGATTGTGGGTTTTGTGGTGTTCTTGGGTGGAAGGGATGAAGAAGAAGATGAAGAATAAGAAATAAGAAGAAGGAGGTAGGTTAAATTGGTGGTGGAGATTGGAAAGAATTTATTTATTATTATTATTATTATTATTATTATTATTATTATTACTTTTATTATTATTATTATTTTTTTCGGAAAGCTGAAAAACCCCGACCGTAAGCTACGATCGGGTGACCGTAAGCTACGGTCTCCTGGATACAAAGTGTAGCGTAAAGCAGTGGGCTCCGATCGTAAGCTACGGTCCGACCGTAAGCTACGGTCAACCGTCGACATAATTTTTTTTTAACAAAAGACTAACCAAAAGCTAAAGCAAAAACAAAAAAAAAGTGCTCGGGTTGCCTCCCGAGAAGCGCTGAATTTAAAGTCTACAGCCCGACGTTACCTGGCCCTTATCACTCGGCTGAATATTATGGTGCAGTAGCTATAAAGCTCACCACCGAATCATGTATGCTCTTGTTCAAGTCCGCATCTTCCAAATATGGTTTCAACCGATGCCCATTCACTACCTGCCTTAGGTGATCGTCAAAATCTTCAATTTCAACCTCGCCAAACTGACCGACACGCTTCACCTGATACGGTCCTATCCACTTACTCTTTAACTTACCCGGGAACAGTTTTGCACTCGAACTGTATAACCACACCCGTTGTCCTTCTTCAAAAGTTTTCCTCTTAATCTTTGCATCATGCACTTGTTTCATCCGGTCTTTATATGCTCACGCGCACTCATAATATATTCAACTTTCTTTCTTTACCTGCACACTCATAATCTAGATTAACATTTTTCACGGCCCATAAAGCACGATGGGCAAGTTCCACAAATAAATGGCATCCATTCCCGTAAACCAACCGATAGGGGGTGGTACCAATAGGTGTTTTAAAAGCAGTACGGTAAGCCCATAAAGCATCGTTTAATTTTGCTAACCAATCTTTTCTATCGGGTCTTACCATTTTTTGAAAAATTTCTTTAATTTGTCTATTAGATACCTCAACCTGACCACTCGTTCGAGGATGGTATGGTGTGGCTATTCGGTGGTTTATGCCATACCGTTTAAGTAATTTGCCAAAATTAAAGTTTTTAAAATGGGAACCCCCGTCACTAATAACAATGCGAGGGACACCAAATCTCAAGAAAATACTTGATTGGACAAATTTACAAACAACGGCATGGTCACTTTTATTTGGTGAAGATTGCTTCAACCCATTTTGAAACATAATCAACCGCCACCAAAATATAGTAGTTCCCGAAGGAGATCGGGAACGGGCCCATAAAATCAATTCCCCAGACATCAAAGATGTCCACAACGAGGATTGGTTGCATGGGTATCTCGTTCCTCCTGGAAATGCTACCTAACTGTTGACATCTCACGCAGTTCTTAGCATATTCTGCTGCATCTTTAAATAAACTAGGCCAATAAAAACCACAAGCTAAAATTTTATGACCCGTTTTCTGCCCGCTGAAATGTCCACCGCATGCGAGTGAGTGTGTGTGTGACAACACACTTCGAATCTCCTCATCCGGAATGCATCTCCGATAGACCGGGTCAGCCCCAATTTTGAATAAATCTGGGTCTTCCCACACGTATTGCTTCACCTTCGACATGAATTGATGTTTCTTTTTCTTGGGCCAGAATTCTGGGATGTTACCTGCAACAAGAAAATTAATGATGTCAGCATACCATGGTAATGTAGAAACAACAAACAATTGCTCGTCCGGAATAATTCATTTATCGCCTTGGTATTGTCTTCATCTTGACCCGTCAGTCTCGAAAAATGATCAGCAACCACATTCTCGCTTCCTTTCTTATCACGGATCTCCACATCAAACTCTTGGATTAACAAAATCCATCTAATTAAGCGCGGCTTTGCGTCCTTCTTTTCCATCAGGTACTTGACTGCACTTTGATCTGAAAACACAAAAACCTTGCTCCCACAAATATAAGATCTAAACTTATCCAAAGCATATACTACTGTGAGCAACTCTTTTTCTGTAGTTGTGTAATTTATTTGAGTATCAGAAAGGGTTTTGCTTGCATAGTATATGGCAACGGGCTTCTTATCCACCCGTTGACCCAAAACAGCCCCAACCGCATAATCACTTGCGTCACACATAATTTCAAATGGAAGTGACCAATCAGGTGATAGCAAAATTGGGGCCTCAACCAGTTTGTTTTTAAGAACATTAAATGCATTTAAACAATCTTCATCAAAAACAAATCGCACATCTTTTAAAAGCAAATTACACAACGGTTTTGTGATGACACTAAAATTTTTAATGAACTGTCGGTAAAATCCGGCATGTCCAGAAATGACCGGATTCCTTTAACATTTGCAGGAGGTGGCAAATTAGATATGACATTAACTTTTGCCCGGTCAACCTCGACCCCCCTACTCGAGATGACATGTCCTAAAACCGTTCCCTCTTGAACCATGAAATGGCTCTTTTCCCAACTTAAGACCAAATTCGTTTCCACACATCTTTTTAAAACCTTTGTTAATTCGTTTGAACATGAATCAAAAGATGAGCCGAAGATAGAAAAATCGTCCATAAAAATTTCAAGTGATTCCCCGACCATATCTGAGAAGATACTCATCATGCACCTTTGAAAGGTGGCCGGGGACAAACCAAAAGGCATTCGCCTAAATGCGAACGTACCGTATGGACACGTGAAAGTGGTCTTATGTTGGTCATCAGGGTGGATGGCAATTTGATTGTAGCCCGAGTAGCCATCTAAAGAGCAATAAAATTTCTGACCTGATAATTTTTTGATGATTTGGTCAATGAATGGTAGAGGGAAATGGTCCTTAGATGTCGCGGTGTTTAATTTCCGGTAGTCAACACAAATTCGCCACCCGGTCACCGGTCGACTAGCAATTTCTTCACCTTTTTCATTACGGGTTATCTGAATGCCCGCCTTCTTTGGAACTGTTTGCGTTGGATTTACCCAAGTACTGTCCGAGGTAGGGAAAATAATTCCCGCATCCAACCACTTTAGGACTTCTTTTTTCATAATTTCCCGCATGTTCGGATTTAACCGTCTTTGTGCATCATGTGCGGGTTTCACCTCGGGATCCGTGATAATCTTATGCATCACGATTGACGGACTAATTCCATTCAAGTCCGCAATCGTCCACCCAATTGCTGCTTTATACTCTTTCAATACTTCCATCAAAGCATGTTCTTATGTGTCTTCTAAGTTTGAGGCTATGATGGCGGGTAAAGTATCATTGTCTCCCAAAAACAAATATTTGAGGTGTTTTGGGAGTTCCTTCAACTCAATTGCCGGTGGACTCTCAAGTGACGGTCTCAATTTAGAGTCGATAGTGTCCGGTAATTTCTCTACCTGTTGAGACCATGGCGGTTTTTCGATGCTTGCAGCATAGATTTCCACCTGTTTTTCTTCCTTCTCCAACTGATGTGAGTGTTCAACTGCAGTCCTGCAACAAATAACACACTCCTCTATAGCATCTTCCTCATTCTCATGAGGATTCAACCCGTCAATGATGTCAGCCACGAAACATTCATCACTCACCAGAGGGTTAGACACGTTTGAAAAAACATTCAACCTAAGATTTTTATTCCCAAAAGCCATGTCAACTACTCCGGTTCAACAATTTATTAAAGCATTAGCTGTTGCCAAAAAGGGCCTACCGAGAATCACGTTCGGTTGCCGTTTTGGGTCAATTGTAACATAATCTAGAGCTAGGAAGTCGACCGGGTAATAAAAATCCTCGACAATAACAATCACATCAGTAACAATTCCCCTAGGAAGCTTAAGTGTCAGATCAGCTAACACCACGGTGGTATCGGCTTTTCGAACTGGACCAAAATCATATTGGTCATATAAGCTTCCCGGGAGAATACTCATCCCTGCTCCAAGATCTAACAACGCCCTTGTCATTTTAAAATCGCCCACTTGAATGGGTATTATTGGCGTTCCCGGATCTTGCAACTTGGGTGGGAGGATTCCCGTCAAAACCGAACTCACATTAGCTGTTAAGTCAACCTGTTTCGGCATCTTGTGAGTTCGTTTTTGAGTACACAAGTCCTTCAAATACTTTGCGTATGCGGGGACTTGTTTAATATCATCAATGAGGGGTAAATTAATTTTTACTTGTTTAAAAACTTCCCACATTTTCTCCTGTTGTGGGCCCTTCTTCTTTGGTGATGATGTTGCGGGATTCACCAATGCTTGAGGAAACAGGACAGTTTTACCCGTGGGTCCCGTCTCCTTGGTGGTTGGTGTTTCTTTTTCTTTTTCTTTTACTGATTTGTTTAAATTTTTATTAATTAACGTTGTCGGTTTATTTATTTGGATAATCTCCACCTCATCATCACTGTTCCCATTTTCTCCCATATCTTCCACCAGTCCTTCTTTGAAGGATGGTGATGGATTTACCCCGTTATCATAAACCTTACCATTTCTAAGAGTACTTACCTGGTTAATGTGGGTGTTCTTCCCACTTGAAGAACTGTTATTTTGATGGCTAGGATTCTTCAAGGTGTCACTCGGTAACTTGGTTGGAGTGCGCTTTAGGCTCGCCAATTCTTACGCCAGTTGACTCACTTGTTTATCTCTTGCAGCATTTTCCTTCTCTTGGATATCCATCCTCTGATTCATTTGCTTCAATAACTCCATCACATCCTTAATCGACTCCTCTTTGTTACCAGATGAAATCCCTTGCCCCTGCTGAGAACTCTTTTGATACCCTTTATTGTAACTCCCCGAATCTCTTTGACTGTACCCGCTCTGACCGCTTCCCGAACTATTACCATACTTTTTCTGGTTCGACTGATAACCTATCTTCTGTAAACTACCTTGAAAGTTCGGGTTCTGTTGCGTGTTCGGATTTCCATAACTGAAGTTTGGATGATTCCTGAGGCCCGAATGATAAGTATTTGAGTTCATATTATTGTATTTCCTTTCACCTTGTACATAGTTGACCTCTTCTTCTCCAGTTTCTTCATCTTGCACAACCCCACAACTCGCAATTTCGTGTCCTAATTCCCCACAACCTTCACATACCGGATATGTTTTTCCTGAATTTCTGGCTCCTTGTACACCTGCAACCAACAACCTATCCATCTTCTTCTCCAATCTATCCATTCTATCTTCTGACACATGACCTTCAACTGATTTGACCACTGATCTTTTTGACATCCTGTTCGACTGTGCTTGTCTCTTCGTATTACTCGCGTGTCTCTCCAAATGTCCCAAATCCTCGTTTTCGTTATTTGCAAGGAAAGATCCATTCGTGGTGGCTTAGAGGTCACGAACATCATCATTTGAGAGACTATCATGGAATGCCTTTATCAATTCCCATAAGGTAATCCCATGATGTGGACAAGTCCTCAACAATCGTTTAAACCTTTGGAATGATTCATAGAAGGTTTCACCTGTGATTTGCTGAAAGTTTCGAATATTGTTGCGGGCTTCTGTGGTTCTCTGGGGGGGTATAATACTCATCTAAAAACTGTTGTGCCAAATCTCCCCATGTGAAAAAACTAGCTGATGGCAACGATAAAAACCACTGCTTTGCCGCGTCTTTCAAACTGAACTGAAAAACCACATCTTCACCTCTTCCGCAGTAAAACCTTGACTCGAGATGAGTGCGCATATCGAGTTGAAATCACTCAAGTGTAAGTATGGTTCTTCTATTGCCTTTCCATGAAATGTCGGTAATCCCGTTAAACTGTTCTGCCTTACCGAATAAGTTCTTCCCCGTCTGACTGGAATGATGATTGGTAGAGGATTCGTAGCCACTTGTGGAATGAAATGGCTTTGAACGCCTCTGACTGGTGGTGGAACAAATGCCCTTAGAACTCCATCATCAAAATCATAGTACGGTTGTTCATAGTTTTGTTGCTGTCTTGGTGCTCGATCTCTCTGATTTTTGGGATGCATCTGTCTAATTTCTTGGTCATCACGGGGATCTTGTTGCTGATATCGACCCTGCTGCTCATCTCTACGCTCCTCCTCATCCTCAAAATCGTAAACAAAATCGTCCCCTATGTGCCAATTTTCCACCCGTGCACGAGCACGATCAATCTCGGGCCTTTCCTCTCTCAAATCATTCTGTCTTTGACGGTTCACTGGAGCTGATCTAATTAACAAGTTATCATCCATGTTTCTGGGATTACGGTTAACATCTCTTCGGTTGAATAGATTTCGGTTTCTGTCACGGTTAACGTTCTGGTTTTGTGGGATTGGTTGTTCTTGGTCATGTGGTTGGTAAGCATTTGGATATCTTTTGCTTCGGCACTCATGGTCTCTTCTTTTGGTGCTATGAATTCGGGTATTTGGTTTAGTGTGGTTTTCTGAGCTGCTCGATTTCGTCTTGCTGTTTTCTTGAATTCGGGATCAAACTGGAGCGGCTCTTTCTCACGAGAATATCTTGTCTGCATCAACCTGTGAAGTTACCTGCACAGACACAAACGGTAACACCCCGCGTAAAATCAACGAAGAAAAATTAAAAATAAAAACTAAAAACTAAAAACTAAAAACTAGAAACTAAGCTAAATTAGCACTTTGCGCGTTGATTCCCCGGCAACGGCCCCATTTTGATCGATGTCGAAAGGTCAATCAAAAATACTAATAAAAATACCTTTACTAGCTAGGGAAAGTAAGATCGTCTCCACAAGGAATCAATGGAAAGTGCTAATCAAGTTCAATACTTAATAATTAATTAACTAAGCGGACAAACGATGTCAAGCGGTTTAAAGAGTAGTTTGTAAACAATTATATGAAAATAACCAAACTCCAGGGTTCGGGTTTTGAAACTAGTTAGAAAATTGATAAACTTCTTTGGACATTTTCACGTTAAAATATATAAATCAAAAGACTTAACTATTAGCTATGTTGATCGTCAGAACTGAATCCGAACAATTGACACGGTTTAATGAAAATCTAATAGATAAATGGTTTTACTTGTTGAAACACAAAATCAATAATATGGTTAACGATAAATGGGTCAATAACGAAAGAACTTAATCCTAATTGTTGATGACCATAAATCAATTAACTGATAAAAGATAAAGTAATCAATTAATAAAAACCGTTGAAGCACAAAATCAAACACAAACAATTGATCAACCGAATGATTAATCAACTACAAATCCAAAGTTAAAGTTTTAGAATATCAAAACCTAACATGCAACTCAACCCTACACCCGGAGATGGTTATGAAGCCTTTAGCCTTTCATCTGGATCCTCATGCTCTTGATTATGATGTTGGAGATGGTGTTCATGGATCAATATTGTGATTAGGATGAGTATTGGTGGTGTAAGATGGCCTCCAATAAGTCCCCAAACTGATTATGAATGAATAGGGTCTACCTTAGGGTTTTTGGGCTTAAATATGGAAGAAAAATCACCAAAATCCCTTTTTCCGTCAGACCAGACCGTAAGCTACGGTCTGGAGACTCTGCCTTAAGGTTCTGCTGGGCTAAAACTGTTTTCTTCATAAAATCTTCGTTTCAACTCCGTTTTCCTCCCCGTTTGCGGCCACGTCTTCGTATTTCAATCTCTATCATCTCATGGATCATCACTTTCATTTCCACTCCATCATGAATGCTCCAAGTTAGCTTCTTTAAGATCCAATAAGCTCCGTTAAGCTCCGCACACCTGTAAACATAAAACCTATCAAAGTATTTGTGTTCGATACATATAAACAAGTAAAACACACAATATAAAACACTTAAGGCATGTACTTTTACCCACACATCAGTTGCAACTCCTTTTGAATCCCTAAAAACTCCAAATCCTTTCTAGCTGCCAATCCGTCTTTTGTCCTACCGGGAATGTTCAGCAACGTCTCGACAATACTTTCTGCCACATTCTTTTCAACATGCATCAAATCAATACAATGTTGGACAGGTAAATACTTCCAATAGCTGAGCCGTTGGTATCATATGTTGAACTTCTTCCAATATGGTTGCGGCGTTGTGTTAACCCTTTTCCTCTTACTCCCACTTAGGGATTCGGATCCCTTTCCCCATTCATTGTTAATGTTTTTGGCCTCGTCGTATATCTCTTCCCCTATCATAGGCTCTTTAGCAGTTCTCATATCCTCTTTTTCGTTGAACGTCTTTGTTTGTTTTCTGAAAGGGTAGTCAAGTGATAAATACCTTATGTGGGCAGCATAACTCTGCTTCTTTGTGTGATAAAGTCGAACACACTGAGTGTCACCCCGACACACCACACAACCTTTGAATCCACTGTAAGGGCAACCACATAGTGTACCAAGAGCAGGGTATTCATTAATCGTCCATAACACAACTGCACGTAGTGTAAACATTTCTTGCTTATATGCATCATATGTTGGCTCCCCGACAATAAAGTTGCTAGATCGTCAATTAAAGGCTGTAAAAACACATCAATATTGTTTCCTGGCACTCCAGATATTAATAAGGAAAACATGATGAATTTTTTTTTCATACACATCCAAGGTGGAAGGTTGTAAATGGCTGCTAAAACAGGCCAGACACTGTGGTTTCTTTTGCCTCTATGTACATCGACCCCATCAGTGCAAATCTCTAGACAAAGATTTCTTGGATCGCTTCCGATGGTATCGGAGTACCTGTAATCTATGGCTTTCCATGCTGGTTAATCTGATGGGTGGCGTAAAACACCGGGTTTATTGGTACTCGTGGCGTGCCATGTTAAATTCTCTGCTGTGGTCTTTGATTGAAAGACGCACTTGAATCGTGGAATAATGGGAAAGTACCACAGTACCTTAGCGGGCGTGTTTATGTAAGTTTTGTTAGTCTTCCCATCCACCTTCCACCTTGACTTTTTACAAACTGGACATGCTTCCAAATCCTTGTAATCCTTATAGTAAATAATGCAGTCATTGATACACACATGGATCTTTTCGTATCCTGAGTCCATTGCCTTCATCATCCTTTTCCCCTCATACATATTATTTACCATTTCGTTATCTGCAGGTAGCATCTTTTTCAACAATTTCAGAAGTTCATCAACGAACTTATGAGAGACCCCTTGCTTGCTCTTCAAGTTGAGTAGTTGTACTAATGCAGACAACTTGGTGAAGTCAAGACATCCTTTATATAGGGGCTTCTCAGCGTCAACAAGTAGTTGTAGAAACTGTTGATACTTCTTGTCGCCTTTTAAATTGTCTTTTGTAGCATTTACCATTTCTACAGTTTCACAGGCATCTGTTGGAATGTTGGTGTCAAAAAACCCAGTATTATTATCATAATTAGTTGGAATGCAAGTGTAGGCAAACCCAGTATTATTAACATTAGTTGGAATGTTGGTGTCAGATTCTCCATGTTTTATCCAAGTAGTATAACTCTTATCAATTCCAAACCTGTACAAGTCATGTTGTACATCGTCTACACTAAGAGATACGTGGTTCACACACCGAACACATGGACATGAAATAGAAATTGGTGGTGATGTCTCCTTGAAATTACGAACTGCAAAATGTAGAAATGCCTTAACACCATCTTTATATGCTTTACTGCACCTGTCGCCTACTGACATCCAAGACTTATCCATCTTCCAAGAATTTTTTTATTAACTGTGTCATCAACGATATATATATATACTAATTAATGCCAATAAATGTAACCAACTAATTAAATGCAAAAATATTTGGTACTCACCTGAGTTTAATAAAGCTGTTTAGTAGGATTGAGATTGATGAGAGTTCAATAAATACACTAGCAGATCATGTATTAGGGTTTGATGAGATTGTGAGATTTTATTTGGTCAATACTAATTGATTTGGGAGTCTTTCAGAAGATAACTCAATTAATTGGCGGGTAAATATGAAAATTTTAAACTTCTAAATTTCGTTATATAAATATTAGAAGAGGTTCTATTACGTTATCAGAGTGTAGCTCAAACGGTTGAGGCGCTTGTGATTAAACATAGATTGCAAATACCGCGGGTTCGAAACTCAGGAGGGAACATATTTTTATTAATTTTTTTATAATAACCTCTTTTAAATGAAATAAATACACTGTGATTTTAAAAACACTTAAACTAAACTACTCATTAAAAGGCCTTTAAATCCGTTCAGAAACATAAAAATACATCATAATAGCTAGTCTAAAATCATAACAAAGTTTCTTAGCTTTTAATTACAAAACTAATTAAAAGCCTTAAAAACAACAAGAAGCAAATAAAATATAATATTTTCACTTTCTTTTTCTGATTCAATCAATGAAGCTACACTCCTTGCAAGTTGATCCTCTAATGACTTATTTGCCCTTATCAAGATAGGAATTATGTCTGTACATCTTGTGCACACATCAGATCTTGTGGACGAAACACAAACATACCATGTAAAAAAATCACATTTTTTGCCCTAAGTCAAAAAATATAGAGTTTAGGGCCAATAATTGTAGATGAATTCCAACTTTATTTGCAATTTCACTAACCTGAGATGCACAATTGTAGAACCTCCGACCTGGATTTTTTGTGGTCCTTGATGTTCTTAGAATGACTTCTTGACCATAAAACAATAAACCTGAGATCGATTGTTACTGGATGTTATGGTCCGCGATGAGATTTCTTCCCTGGTGAAAAAGGAGTTTTTATTGAAAACAAAACTAGATATATAAGTATATATATAGGAGGGTTTAGAAAGGAGTTGTTGTACACATGCGTGTTACTAGCGTTTTAGGATATTTATATATGTCTTTGTACAGTGGCGTGTTGCAAGCGTAATAGACTCTTTTGAACAAATATATAACATATTTTAAGCTAATTGATTACACGCATTTTTAACAAAGAAAGATGAGAACCATTAATCCATATTTACCATTCATCAAAAGATGCATCACAAAAAGTACCATTAATTACAATACATAAAACATGTTAAGAAAGCATTTTAAGATAATCTATATTTACTATTCATCAAAAGATGCCATACAAAAAGTACCATTAATTACAATACATCACAAAAAATCCAAGACTAGCAAAGCTAACATCACCATCACTCCTTCTTGTCCACAGTCTCCGCCCCCATCTCCTTAAAACTCATGTTGGTTGACACCGTAGTTATGGTGTCAACCAGGGTCTCACACACTGAGTTGTAGCATTCAGACTGTTGTTTCTGATAATCAGCAATCATTGCTCGAAACTCATTGTCGTCTTCAAACAACATGATTTTACAGGAGTCAAAGGTCTTTGTTTTTTTGAATGCGAGTCTAGCCCTAATCGCTTCGACTGTCTTCAACAAAGTGTCGTCTTTCTCTTTCTCAAGATCCATCTTTGTTTTCACCATGTTCTTCACGGTTTTGTCAGAGGAATAAATTTTTATTATCTTTCTGAAACTGTTAGTGTGATTGAGTAACCAGTAAGTTAGTAAGTTTGATTTGTAGTAAGATATAGTAAGATCTAGTAAGATATAGCTTAACTTTAATGTAGGCTATCATTACCATAATATTTTTCCCGGCATTTTTGACAGGTGAGTATAATTGTGATCAATTAATTCTGACAGGTGATATAAATGCAAGTAATCTCTAGATTAAACAAAAACACATGAGACAAGTTTGTGCATTTCCCAAGCGTGGGACACCCTTTTGTTTTTCTATTACAGAGTTACTATTCGTCCGGTTGTGTTTCCCAAGCGTGGGACACCCTTTTGTTTTGTCCGTGAGCCTTTTGGTTATATATACCGACACCACATTTGTGAAACTCATATACCTACATAATTTTAAATTATTTTTTTTAGTTAGTAATGGATTGCTCTTCATCATCATCATCATCATCATCATCCAGATCCTACAAGGCTGCCCTCAGAAGGCATATTGAGGCTCAAATCGAGATAGATAAAGCTTGTCGGGAAACTCTTACTAAAGAATTTGTAAAGACTAGCAAAAAATTGGATGCCAGGGATGTCATTGCAAAAGTTCTTACTCGAATGCCCGCTAGTACTATCCGAGATCTTGCTATTTTGTTTATGGTTGATGTAGGACAGAGAGAGCTTGATGAGTTAAAACTTTTGGGCAAGGCAATTCTTGAACTGAATTGCTCAATGGAATTGAAGTTGAAGTTTCTTATATCACTCAGAGATTAGTATGTGATGGTGTTTCATGAGTGTTTATGATGTAGTGATGGTGTGTTTTTATGTTTGTCACCCAGAGATTAGTAGTAATAAAATTTGTATGTTTGTGATGGTGTGTTTATATGTGTGTTTTGGTAATAATAAAATTTTTATGTTTGTGTTAAAACATTGATTCAACATGTAACTATTATCTTAAAGTGCATTACAAACTGATAACAGAAGACTAGAGATCTCCATAACAAGTATCTTAAAGTACATAGCAGTCAGTTTTGAAATCATTCAAATTTTTTGTTGCTTTTTCTTAAGTTCAGCAATCAACTCTTCTCCGGTTAAACGAGTGTCGTCATTTTCATGTAATAGCAGTGCTTTCTTGATAAGAGTATTTCTGTGTTGGTTTATATTCGAGAGGAGGATTTTGCACAAATACTTTGACCTCAACCATTTTAGCTGTCTTTGTTGTTTATGGCCTTCCTTTTTGAAATTACACCCCCATGGTCTCTTCCCATCATATGTCTCCATGTGTCTCATAGCAAAAATACCACAATCTATTCCATTATTTCCTGTTCTCCATGTCATCTTCAATCTATTGATTGTTGCTACTTGGATTGCTGAGTAATGGGGTGTTTGATTGTTTTAAGATACATGCAAAAGACATTTCTCTAAACAAAATAGAAAGCAATTTAAGTGTTTTGAAAATTTTTATAACAGGTATGTATGTTTTTTGGGTTAAAGGTATATATGTTTACCAGTATATCAGGAGTCTTTCCGTATCTTTGCACAAAATTCTCTCTAATTGCTTTTGATTTGTCTTCTAAGCTTTTAAACTTTGCATCAGCTGGTATTTCTTGATTTGCACTGTTGTCAAGTAATTCTATCACTTCTGTTTGAAGATTGAAGGTAACCACAAAGAAATGATCGCGTTGTAGAATTGGCACGAGCACTATAGCAACCTCCTTGAGTGATAGAATCCACTCCTTGCTATTTCTGTTTTGATGTTGTCTGAAAATACATCCAGTCTTTCTTTGTCTGTGTAACCCCTTGACTCGGCATAATGGTCACTTGTATGTATAATAATTAAAATGCATATGATTAAAGCGTTTATTGTGCGTTTTCTAATAGTACAAACAACATAGATTAATTTGTACCAACACAGTGCTTGAAGCAAAGAATCTGAATGGTGATGCTGCAAATTTTTTCTTTTCTTCATAGTTCATTACTTCACTGAATGCATCCATTGCATTGGTGGCTATATAAATGCCAGGACAGAAGCTTTCAAAGACCACCTTGAACGAGTCTGTGTGAGTGGACTTGTAGACATCCTCCCAAATGTCTTCAAGACAAAAAAATATATACTCTGAAGTAATTTCTTTATCTACTGTGACAGTAGCGGATACGTCAACCTCTCTCAGAAGATATGGAGAGTTCAGTGCAATGAGGCTATCACTTGTTGACAATCCGGTGTAAACTGTTAAACATAAAACAACTCACATTAAATTTGACTGAAAATAACTGTAACTATAATTAAATACCTTCAACCCCTTTTGGTTTTTATTTATAATTAAATACCTTCTTTTGCCCACGCAACCACTGTATTAACAACTTCATCAATATCTGCGCACGAGACATTGTTTTCTTGACCTGCATCACCTGCATCATTTTTTACGACAGCCAAAGATGTAATATGTTCAACTGTGATTATAATTAAGCTGGTATATAATTAAGTTTGTACATATATGATATACCTTTTTGAGCAGCCATTGGACCACCAACACCAATATATGAATCAACTGCATCACACAAATGTAATAAGTTTAAAATAACAGCATAAGTGTTTTAAGAGCGTTTTAATTATACTAATAATTAATTTAGCCCAAATACCTTTTGTTGGTAAATGTGTGTCAGTAGTTCATAGTCTAGCATTTGTAATCGAGTCTGTAATGTAATTATGTTTTGTTTATGATTGTTTTGTAATACGCGAAGTTGTCAACAAGTTCGCTATGGCGAACTTATTGAATCAGCGAAGTTATGGACAACTTCGCCAATGGCGAAGTTGTCGTGTATAAAACTGTTTCGCTGAAACAGTTTGGTAGGTGGTCGTTTAGGGTTTGTTTCAGTGTGTTTCATATTGGTGTTACGTGTTATTCTCTGTAATAGTGACCGTGAGTCACGTGTTCGGTTATCAATATAACGTGGTTGATTTATTGCTCGTGTGATTCTATCTCTACACTCGTAACTACCTGCGCAGGGATTCCACACCTGCGTTGTTAGCGATATCCCGTGTACGATCCGTTCCGGAACCTACAATTGGTATCAGAGCCAATCGGCTCGATTGTGAGGTTCGGGATTTCACGCGGGTGTAGAAAACGTCTCGTTTGACCTATTCGCGGGACGTGTTTTTGTTGGGATTGAGTTTTGCTAGTGCTTGACAGTCTTTTTCAAGCCTTTGCATTGATCGGGAGCTGCTGTATTGACGAAAACAGATCTGAACAAACTTCCCTGTTCATCGGGCGAAGTTACCGTTCATCGGGCGAAGTTACCATTCTTCAGGCGAAGTTGCCGTCGCTGGAATTAGGGTTTTTGGCGAAGATATAAGGATTAGCGAAGTTAACCACAACTTCGCTCACTTCATAAGTTCGCCTTAGCGAAGTTATCCGCAACTTCGCTTCATACCCAAGTTCGCTCAACTCATAAGTTCGCCAGAGCTAAGCGAAGTTATTTTTAACTTCGCCAAATTCAAGCGAATTTAAGATCTCAGCGAAGTTCTCTTTTCAGCGAAGTTAACCTTCAAGCGAAGTTATTCTTAACTTCGCCTACTGAGCTGTTTTAATATTTTTTTTTGTTTTTTCCAGATTTTTTCAGGTTTTTGCAAGGATGTCGTCGATCAACATCTCCGATTTGGTCAAGATGGAAGTAGAAGCGGGGTCTGCCACTAAGGCCCCGAGGCTGATGAAAGGAACTGACTTCGTGGCATGGAAGGACAGATTCATCCAATATATTAAATATCAGGATGCAAAGATGTGGGTGTGCATCCAGGATGGATATATCCCACCAACCATGGTGTACGAAGGTCGCGATGTGGTTAAGAAGTACAGCAAAATGGAGGACGAAGAGAAGAAAATGTACGAGGCCGAAAGCAAGGCCCATGCTGCGATAACAATGGCACTTCCTCAAGAGGTTCTCCATACGTTCCGAAAGTACACTTCTGCAAGAGAGCTTTGGGATGCTCTTGAAAATAGATTCGAGGGGAATGTGGGTATCCGTGCATCGAAGGTAAAACTTTTGAAGACCCAGTTCTCCGTCTTCAAATTTTTGAAGAACGAATCACTGGATGATATTATCACCAGATACTATCATCTAATGACAGAGCTCAGCAATTATTCAATTGCTTACCGAGAAGAAGAGATCGTTGAAAAGCTTCTCGATGCTCTCCCACCGAAGTGGGAAATGTACACCGTCCTTATGAGGGAAGACAGAGACTTTCCAACCTATGATCTAGAAACAGCAGTAAACAAGCTCAGAACTTATGAGCTTAATATGGTTCGAAAGGAAACACCAACAGATCAGATACAAGACCCTGGTATGTATGGTGCTAAGGTTAACTCCGGCTCAAGTTCAAGGCCTGAATCTGCTGCTTTTTACTCGAAAGGGGAGCCAGGTCCTGACTCACCTAATGAAGGAAATGTTTCTGTTAACATGAATGGTGATGTATGTTTCGTTGCTGGAGGATCTAGTACTTCAAAGCCTCAAGCGTCCTCAAGTGGTTTTTCTGCACATGCCTCAAGCAATAATTATTCCAAGATGCCTATGAGTGTAAAATCTGCTGAAGAGCAGTTTGCAGTCTATGCATCATTTATTGCTTCCTATGAAAACTACATCCAGGGGAAGATTGTGGACCCTGCTGTTCTGGATGAGGACTACGACCAGATCGATGCTGATGATCTGGAGGAGATGGATTTGCAATGGCAAATGGCAATGATTGTGAGGCGTGTTAAACGGTTTATGCACAAAACTGGAAGAAAGTTTGTTGGTGGTAGGCCCGGGTTCGACAAGTCCAAGGTAAGGTGCTATAATTGTCAACAGTACGGGCACTTTGCCAAGGAATGCAGAAATGAGAGGGTTGAACGAGGACAAGGTCGACCTACACAACACTCAGGAGTTAACAGAGAGATAAATGCCATGTTGACCAGAGAGGCAGGAGAGTACAACTGGAATCAACGCTCAAGTGGTTCTGGTGAGCAAGCAAACATGGCTGAGTCTGAAGCTGAAGAATGTGAGAAGGTTGAAGAAATTGAGAAAGCAAATGAAGAAGAAACCGCTTTCATGGCAAATGACAAAGATAATCGCTCCGAGGTAAGTCCTAAAACTATTTGTACTAGTTGTGAGAATTTGTCTGAGCAACTTAAAACGATAACTGATCAGTATGTCCATTTAGATGCTGACTTTAAAACTATTAAAGAAGATCACCATTTTACGAAAGCAAGAGAAACGAGTTATAAAATTAAAATAAAAGCATGTGAAAAAGATGTTCAAAGCTTAAAAATTAAACTTGCTGAGAAAATTGAAATAATTGATCTTAGTTATGAAGTTTTGGAGGAAAAAACTAAAGTGATTGCTGATCGGGATAAACAGATTGCTGACCACCAGGTAAAGGTGGTGGAACTGAACCGCAAACTTGAGCAGTTCAGGAATTCCTCGGCCATCCTTGATCACCTCGTGAGTGATCCAGGTACCTCTGCAAAGAGGGGAGGAATCGGATATCACGAAGTTCCACCACCCTTTAACCACAATTATACATATAATCCGAGTGTTCAGAAATCTGTTGATTTCGAGGTTAATCAGACAACTCTAATTAAGATTTCAAGGGTAGAATCAAGTGTTAGCTGTGGCGAAACGAGTTCGCCTGTTTCTAGTGTAAATATTTCTGTTACGAGTCCAGTCTCATCGGATTCGGATAAGTTGTCCGAATCTGGGAAGACGAAAGAGAATGTAGTGTTACCTACCGGTGGAGATAAAAATAAATCTTCTAAAAAGTGTACTCCACTCAACCCGTATGTCCCACCTTATGTGAGACGAACGGCTGGTAACACTGCCTCTACATCCAAACCAACATTTGACAAGAAATTGGAGAGTCGGTGTTGCTTTAGATGTAACAAATTAGGGCATTTAGTTGCAGATTGCCCTCTGGAGCCGAGATTCAGAGGTGTGAAGCCAAATAAAAATGAGAATAAGCGTCATTTTGTTCCTGCTAAAAATGAAAACTTTAAAAAATGCCAAAATGTAACGAATTCAAGCTTTCATAAAGACCAACCTCATTTTTACAACCAAACCTCAAGATATAACACTTTCAATTCTCAAAGGTTTGGAAGGCATTACACCCAATCTGCAAGGAGATTCCCTAACAGGACTTACAGAAATTATCCTGACGCTAACTTGAGAAAGCCAGGGTACGGGACGTATCGATCCAAGACCAATTGGTCTTGGGTCCCAAGATTCTAACTCTTTGTTTTATTGTGCAGGAACAGTTGAACAGGGCTGCAAACAATCTTTGGATTGTAGATAGCGGCTGTTCCAGGCACATGACAGGCAACAAACACTTGTTGCAAGACTTAAAACCTGTTCAGGGAGCTAGAGTTAGTTTTGCTGGTGAAAGCGGTGGAAGGATTACTGGTAGAGGGACTGTGTCGAATGGGAGAATGACACTTGAAAATGTAAACTTTGTGGAGGAATTAAAGCACAATCTGCTGAGTGTGTCGCAGATTTGTGATAAAGAATACACTGTCCATTTCACTAAGAATGAAGCGATTGTATTGAAGCCTGGTTTTCATATACCATAAGAATGGATAGTAATGAAAGCTCCACGTGAAACGAATACATACGTGATGGATATGAGGTCTACTGAAATGGCCACCGGAGAATCCTGTTTAATGACAAAGGCAAGCGAATCAGAATCAGAATTATGGCACAGGAGAATGGGACATATTCATCTTCGTAAGATGAACTTCATTGTCAAAAATGGGCTTGTGATGGGAGTTCCCTTAAAGAGTTTTAACTTTGAAGATAAATGCATAGCGTGCAAGAAGGGAAAACAACACAAGAAAAGCCATCTCACCAAGACGATCAACTCAATTGCTGGTACTCTAGAACTACTTCATATGGATCTCTTCGGTCCGGTGAATGTACAAAGTCTAGGCGGTACTTCTTACTGCTTGGTGATAACTGATGATTACTCGCGATACTCGTGGGTATATTTTCTGAAAACGAAAGACGAGACGACTCAGATGGTGAAGAATCTAATTACAAAAGTCGAGAACGTCATGAGTAAATCAGTTAAATTCATCAGAAGCGACAATGGGACAGAGTTCAAGAACTTTGAGATGGAAATCTTTTGTCTTCAGAAGGGTATTGAGCATCAATACAGCGCTCCGTATACTCCACAACAGAACGGAGTAGCTGAAAGGAAGAACCGAACGTTGATTGAAGGAGCCAGAACTATGCTGGCAGACTCAAAGCTTCCTGTGATGTTCTGGGCTGAAGCAGTTGCTACAGCCTGCTATGTTCTGAATCGGGTGTTAACAGTTAAGAGACTTGGAAAAACTTGTTACGAGCTTATGCACGGAAGGAAGCCCAACCTGTGCGGTCTTGAACCTTTTGGGTCTCCTTGTTCGATTTTGAAGACTAATTCGAAATTTGGTGAAGTAGCTGATGAGGGAATCCTAGTCGGTTATGTTGTTGGGACTCCCAACAGACGGGTCTTCAATACGACAACTTGCAAGGTGGAGGTGGTTTGTAACACCGACATTACTAGTTACCAACCGCCAAAACCAAGCAATGGACCTGCTGAGCTGTTTGACTATGCTAAACTTTTTAAGTCGTTTAACGTACCTGCTTTGGAAATTTCTGAAGAAGACGAAAGAGCAGTGACGAAGATGATATTTGATGAGGAAGAGGAGATAGTGCAACATCAGATGACAGAAAAATCTCAGCCTTCCACATCAAACCCTATCGATACCCCTGCGGCCTCAACTGAAGATGAGTTTATTAATCCTTTTCACTCTCAGCCTGAAACTACCATAGATGAGATCTCTTCAAACTTGGAAGACAATTTGCATGTCGGTGCTGTTCCGACCACGAGAATTCACAAAGATCACCCATTGGAGAATGTTATAGGTGATGTGTCCTCTAGTGTACAAACCAGAAGTAGCTTGAATGAGCACACCTGTGTTTATACAAGCATTAAAGATACAGGTATCATGAACGAATGTTTGTACTCTTGCTTCATAAGCCAAGTTGAACCGAAGAATTATCAAATGGCTTTAAAGGACAGCTCGTGGGTCGAAGCCATGCAAGAAGAGTTGGCTCAGTTCGAAAAAATGGAAGTTTGGACTTTGGTTGAAAAACCAAAAAATGTGCATGCTATAGGCACGAAATGGGTGTTCAAGTGCAAGAGAGATGAAAAGGGGATTATCGTGAGAAATAAGGCGAGGCTGGTTGTTAAAGGTTTTAATCAGCAAGAGGGTATTGACTACAATGAGGTTTTCGCTCCTGTTGCCCGGTTAGAAGCGATTAGATTGTTTTTGGCGTTTGCTGCATCTAAAAATATGAAGGTGTTTCAGTTGGATGTGAAGAGCGCGTTTCTTAACGGGAAAGTTGATGAGGTTGTGTTTGTTGAGCAACCTCCGGGTTTTCCTGACCCAGACTTTCCGGATCACGTATACAGGTTGAGCAAGGCGTTATATGGGTTACATCAGGCACCTCGTGCCTGGTATTCAACGTTATCAGACTACTTGCTGGAAAATGGTTTTGAAAGAGGATTGATTGACAGTACGTTGTTTGTGAAGAGAGAAGGATGTGACTTCCTACTGGTTCAAGTCTACGTGGATGACATCATTTTTGCTGCATCAAGAGTATCCATGTGTCAGGATTTTGAAGCTGTCATGAAGAAACGATTCGAGATGAGTGCTATGGGTGAACTAACCTTCTTTCTAGGATTGCAGGTTGATCAGAAGAAGGATGGGATGTTCATTCATCAAACAAAGTATGTTCATGATATGCTGAAGAGATTCAAGATGGAGGACAGTTCTCCATATGACACCCCAATCTGCGTCAATCACAAATTGGGCGCTGAATCAGATGGTGACGCAGATGTGGACCCTACTCTGTATCGGGCGATAATAGGTTCATTAATGTATTTAACTGCTTCTAGGCCCGATATAATGTTTTCTGTTTGTCTTTGTGCTCGTTTTCAGGCAAACCCAAAGGAATCTCACATGAAAGGTGTGAAGAGGATTTTGCGATATCTTAAGGGCAAGCCGAAACTAGGGTTGTGGTACCCAAAGGGAGGAGACGTTGAATTGGTGGCATATACAGATTCTGATTATGGTGGATGTAATCAGAGTCGGAAGTCAACAACAGGAGGCTGTCAGTTTCTTGGAGGAAGATTAGTTTCCTGGCAGTGCAAGAAACAGACATCAGTTGCAATTTCAACATGCGAAGCTGAATACATGGCAGCATCCAACTGCTGCTCTCAGGTTTTGTGGATTCAGCAACAATTGCGCGACTATGGTCTGAATTTCTTACTTACTCCTATTTTAATTGATAACACTGCCGCCATCTCAGTAATTAACAATCCCGTGAAGCACAGTAAAACTAAGCATATTGACATTCGTCATCACTTCATACGGGATTGTGCTGAGAAGAAACTGATAAAGATCGAAAAAGTTGATACACTTGAAAATTTTGCTGACTTGTTTACAAAAGCGTTTGATAAATCCTGATTTCAAAACCTAATTGAGCTAAACGGGATGATCAATCCCGAGTAACCATGTCTTTGTTTTTTTAAAAAAAAAAAAAAAAAAAAAAAAAAAAAAGGGTCATTTTTGCTTAAAATCAGTCGGTTACCTCAGTTTGATGGACATATCCTCGGATATGTTTTGGTCCTCGTTTTTCGACTTAGAAAATAAGGATAGCCATTAACCGGAAGACTGAAAGTAACCGGGGCAGCTATGACGTGTGTTCTTTCAGTTGCTGAAAACTAGTCGGTCATACTTAGTAAGAAGGACACATACTTGTATGTGGTCGGTCCAGTTGATCCATTGGATCTTCAGGATAGCCGTTTACCTAACGACTTTGACGTGATTGGGGCGATTGAAATTAAAGTTTTTTTTTTGGGAAATGAAATTACTTTTCAAGTCTGTTACTTCGTAAGAAGTTCAATGCTGTGTTTAACAGAAAATTGATCCAACCTTGGAAAATGATATATATACTGATTGTGTGTGCTTAACTAGTGAAGTTATTAGGCTTAAAAGGCTTTAGAACAGTCATTGTATGTCATGGTAATTTTTATGGTGCGTAAAAGTGTATGTGATACTAACTTAAATTTACTCGAATTTACGTGGAAACTCCTTAAGAGTTTTGTATGTCTTCATACATATCTTTTCGAAGGATAGGCAGAAAAGCGACTACCCAGTCATACACGAGCCCGTAAGTGTTCTGATTCCCGTGAAGAAAGCATTTCAAGATACTGCAGTGATCCAGATTCGGGACTTGCAGTGGTTTAGTACTCCGAAGTCGATAAAAATATTTGTTTAAAAAAAAAATAAAAAAAAAAAAAATAATATATATATATATATACGTGTATATTTTTAAGTACTTATGAGACATAGTAACAATCAAGACTTCTCATGTCTGGAGTAAGAAGAGAACGGGATGCAGTCAACGAGTATATACAAATTAATCAGACACTATGGGTCGAAGTCAACTCGGGGTGACTTGGGTATAGCCAAATACGCTTTGAGAATAGATAGAAGACATCATTATCTCTGAGATGTTGCCATCTTAAATTTTTGAGCTTAATTGAACCTTAATCCGTATCACAGAAACGATGAAAACCATTTACGTTATTTACATGCTTACAACCTGTGTCTCTATGTCATAATACAGCTAAACACGGATCTAAGTGACAGTCACATAGTTTTCTAAAACGTAGTGGTCCCTGACTAGACTGAAATTTGATCCCTTATTTCGTTAAAATTTTTCTAAGTTTTTTTTGTTTTTTGTAGTTATATTATTGTATTGTTGGTTACTGGGTCTTGATCATATTTGTTTAACTCTTTTTGGTAACTTATAAGGTTAAATTCAAGATTATTCAAACTTAAAGGGCTGATTTTGAAAATTACGGGCGAAGTTGTTGAATTCGGCGAAGTTGTGCTTAACTTCGCCTTGGCGAAGTTAAGCGTAACTTCGCCTGAACCAACTCTGCCCTATATAAGGGATTTTGAACAGTAACAGTTTCAGATTTTAACTTTTCCGGCGCACTTATATTTTTTTCCGGCGATCTTGTTATTCACTTTCGATTCCGATCTTGTGTTCCTTGTTTCTACTATACTAGTGGTATGTGTTGTCAATATCATCCTATCTTTCTCTTTATAGTTTTACCCGGTTCGAGACTCTCGGGTCGTTGAACCTTCGAAACCAAGTTTTTCGACCTCAAGTTACGTGTTCATGGACGACCTTCTCGTCCTAACACCATTGAAATATGTTGGACTTCATTGTTATATCCATAAATCGGTCCGAAACGTCGGATAAAACTTGTTTGAATCTGAACAGTCGCCGTTTCAGATTCAGGCGAAGTTAAGGTTTACGCGAAGTTATTCTCAACTTCGCCAGTGGCTTAAGTTCGCCTTCAGCGATGTTATCCACAACTTCGCTTGAAGCTTAATTTCGCCTATGGCGAAGTTATCCATAACTTCGCCTTGAACACAACTTCGCCTATTTCAATTTTTTTTTAAGATTTCAGACGAACTTACAGATGAAGCGAAGTTGTTCACAACTTCGCCTCACCTTTAAATTCGCCTGTTCTGTGTACATCACAACTTCGCACATGGTACACAGCGAACTTGTGAGATGGTTATATGGTCTCTAACTTGATTTGTTTTATGCAGATATGGCTGCTGTTGGAGGTGCTGGTGGTGATGATGGTGATGAGCAACGACAATTCTTTCCAGCCCATAACCAATACATCACTTTGGATCCAGACGCACGAGGCGTTGAAGACTATAGGGAGATTATCACATTTCTCCAACGATCACGAGTTTTTCACGCAATCACTAATACACTACCCATATCTCTGCCTAACATTGAAGATTTCTGGCAGACGGTGTATTATGATTGCAGACCTGAGCCTCCGGTGATGCGAGCAACCGTAAATGGTCACAACATACAGTTTTCCTCGGAAGACATACGGTTGGCTCTGCGGTTCGGTGATGAAACGAGAGACGACCCAACGGAGTTCGTAGCTCCTTTCCGTGACGGAGCTTACTTGAGGATGGGTTATTCGGGTCCGCTGGGGGACTCGCAGAGGAGGAAAGGCTTTCTGCTGGATCAATGGCGCTTTCTGATGCATGTGTTAATAGTATGCATGTCCGGCAGAAAGGCAGGAACAGACGGGATGGGTGCGTCGATGCAATCGGCCATGATTGCGCTGACTTACAACCGCAGATATTCTTTTAGTCAGCTAATCTTTTACGAGATTGATCGTCAGAGACGGGCGACGGCGCGCGAGCGTTTTACTATGTATCCTCGGTTTCTACAAATGATTATTAATCATGTCGCTCCGTCTATACCGCAAAGACGCCCTATCAGATACGTTGAGTGCGTAACAAAACGTATCTTTGCTCAGTGCAGGACGTCGAGCACTCGTAGCAACCCTGAGCGGCGTCCCAGGCATACTCCACTTTTCGGGTATCTCATCAACCCGGAGTATGTTCCTGCAGGAGGGGACGAGTTCAGAGATCCCCAACCACATCAGGCGGCAGCACCTCATGCTGTATCAGCTGCGCCTGTGGTTTCTACTGTTGCCTCTGCTGCTGTGCCAGCTACTGTATCTCATGCTGTGTCCACTGCTGAAGATGTTGATCTTAATGCTGCCATTGGCGTACATGGTGTGTTTGATATGGATGTCTCGGGTCCTCAATTTATGGATGTTACCAGAGCAGCTACTTCGGTAGCTGACTCTGATCTAGACGAGACGTTTGCTGAGGCAAGAAGACTTATGGTGTCTCGGGAACGGACTACGGGAAAGAGGCCGAGAACTGTGGAGGAGGATGAGGATGAAGTGGATGAAGAGGAGGCAGTGCAGATTGTGCTTAGACGTTCAAGAAGAGAACAGAGAGGTATTGGTTCGGGAGCTGGAGAATCTTCAAGACTAGTACGTTTTGCTCCACCTGCCTTGTCTGGTATGTCTCTTATTACTACTACAGCACAGGTTACATCGGTCGAGACGTCGGCCCCAGCAATTGTGTCCCTACCACCCCAACCGCTTAATCCACCGGTGGTAGTTGCACGATTTGTGGAGTCGACAATCACTTCTACTGCAGTGTTACCAAGTGTACCACCTGCGGTCACTTCTGCTGATGTCCCGCCAACTCCAACGCCTACTTCAGATTCCGAGAGGATTACATCACTAGAGCGGATTGTTGCTGATCAGACAAAGACCATTCAAAGCCTAGTGGAATCCAATCGACTACAAGCTGCCCTCCTGGTTGAACATGGAAGAATAATAGATGCCTTCAAGGATTACTTGGCATCTCAGGGGGAGAATACTTGTAGGGGCGATGAGTTGAGAACGAAAAGACGAGAAGATCATGACGATGATCCCAATGCACCTTCCGGTGCAGGTGATGAGCTGCCAAGAACCTCTCAGGCTCTTGGGGCTTCCACAACTGAGGGGGAGTCTACAAATGCAGCTGGTGATGATGTTGTAGTTGTGGATGACGATGCTGATGTTGAAGACGTTATCGATGCTTTGAAGGAGTTGGATGAGGAGGAGGACGATGAGTTGATGGATGATGACGACGTGTTGCCTATGGATGAGATTGAGAGGATTGGAGAACAGATTAATGTGGAAGATGTATTAGAAGAAGGTGAGATTGTGGATGATTCAGTGGAACATGAGATTCCAGCTGTTGAGAGATCAGAATTGGGGGATGAGAGTGTGATAGAAGATACAGTATGGGAGGAGCAGCCGAACTGGAAAGAAGGCTGTGCTCAGTGGTTTGTTAAAACCAAGAAGCCTGCAGTGCCATCGATGTTCAGAAAGACTTATAATATAAAGGGCTATGCAGAGTCAAAGAAGGGAATCATATGCTGGTTGTACGACAAAGAGCTGAAACTATTTGTGATCAAACGGTACGACGGCATTCAGTACTTTAAGAGATTGTTGAGATCTCTGAATTCCTTACCAGAATGTGAGGTGAAAGATTTAGCGAGATTGGGGCTGATCAATAGAAGCAATGATGATATGGCAAGAATCATTGAGAAGATCGTATGGAAAGAAGCCATTAAAGACAAAAAGTTTGAACTGCTAAAGCCTCAAAAAGGAAAGTTGATAGAAGACAAAGATCGTGGAATGAGAGCTGACGGCAAACCATGGATGGTTATGAAGTATAAACCAGTCCGTCATTTGAAAGAAGTACCGATGAAAGTTATGCCCAGAACGTCCTAAAAGATTTAAAATGGTGGTACGTAGATTGCGAGACAGCTGAGGCAGTAATGGAAGATGAGGATGAACAAGAAGTACTTCGGGTTTACGACCCGATGCATCTTGTTAATCTGTCGCAGGCTGATTTGAAAGTGCTCAACGAGAAGAAGATCTTCTACATTCCTGCTTGGAAGGATCAAGCTAGGAAATATCAAGGGGTAGTGTCGGTATGTGTGAGAGAAGGGGCGCACGCGTAGAGGTGAAGATTACAAGACTCAAGATTTGAAGATCAAGATATGAAGCTACTGCCAAGGGGGAGTCTGTTGGTACATGTGTGTCAGTAGTTCATAGTCTAGCATTTGTAATCGAGTCTGTAATGTAATTATGTTTTGTTTATGATTGTTTTGTAATACGCGAAGTTGTCAACAAGTTCGCTATGGCGAACTTATTGAATCAGCGAAGTTATGGACAACTTCGCCAATGGCGAAGTTGTCGTGTATAAAACTGTTTCGCTGAAACAGTTTGGTAGGTGGTCGTTTAGGGTTTGTTTCAGTGTGTTTCATATTGGTGTTACGTGTTATTCTCTGTAATAGTGACCGTGAGTCACGTGTTCGGTTATCAATATAACGTGGTTGATTTATTGCTCGTGTGATTCTATCTCTACACTCGTAACTACCTGCGCAGGGATTCCGCACCTGCGTTGTTAGCGATATCCCGTGTACGATCCGTTCCGGAACCTACACCTTTTAGAGCAGCCACTGGACCACCAACACCAACATCTGAATCTTGTGTTTTAGGGACCACATTATTAGTGAATCTGTTTTCCCATTCACAACATCTAGCAAAGATATTCTCATTTGATGGATGTCTATCCTTTCCTTGACGGACCAACTCGTTGATCTCGAAGCAAATTTTATCAAATTTCTTCAACTTGTTATCCATTGCCTTATTCCAAGACTGTAAAAAGAAAATATAGTTATTGTTAATTCAAAAACATTTTCAATTTATCCCAGCCAGCTGTAATGGAGTTAAATAATAGTCAACAAGCACGATAGGCACATGCAAACTTAAAGGTGAATAATCGCTTACATAATCATCCAAATCTTGTTCAGCTGTTTGATCGGCATTATCTGTTTCAGATGCACTTTGACCATCTGTTTTTTAATTACATATAATGTTGTATTACATAAAATGCATTTAGATATAAGAGATATGAGAGTTTTTTAGAAGAAAATAACAAGTTTAATACCATGTTCTTTTTTCTCCTCAGCTGCAGTGTTTTTTTCAACTCCAGGCTTACCGGCAGCACTAACCGTCACAGCAGCCGTAGCAGCAGCAGCCGCAGCGGCAGTCTCATCAAGTCTCTTCCTGGCAGCACTAACTGTCACATCAGCAGTATCAGCAACAACAGCATCAGCAGTCTCATCAAGTCCTTTCCCGGCAGCACTAACGGTCACAGCAGCAGGAGCAGGAGCAGCAGCAGCCGCATCAATCCCTTTCCCGTTAACACTAAGCGTCACAGCAGCAACCTCAGTGGCATCTTCTTCTAAGGGAGGACCATTATTCTCCAAGTATTTTTCCATCTTATTAAGAGTAGTTGTTGTTATGTAGTTGACTGCAGACGTTGTGACGGGAGTCCCAAATGGACCATATTTTTTCTGGTATTCATGCGTGTAAAGCATCACAAGGAAGGTGATCGGACCGTTGTATTGAACGTTGATACCACTCCATTCTTCCTTTGTCATTTTCAAGTTTTCAATAACATAGCTGCACTAGTCCATATTTGGAATATCCGAGGTTTTATCAATTGTGGAGATGAATCATTGATTGACTGTTGTTGATTTTGTCACAAATCCTATACAGGTGTTGAACAACACAAGGAAATTAATCTTAAAAAATTCACCAACTCCTTGATCCGCGGCCAGTTTGTCTTTCACATGCTTTATACTTATTCTTGAATTTGTCGGGAATTGATTTTTGAACAAATCTATAGTAACATCTTCCCCCAATCTTGGTCTACTCTTTTCTAAAACAGGAATCTTACCCATTGGTATCCCCAACACTTCATGTACTTTTTGTGGTGTTATCTTAATAACACCGCTCCCAGTTTTCAATTCATTTAAACGGTTATTATAGTTCATGAGCAACCAATATCCCAAAGTTGTTGGAGTTTGGGTTACTTGAAGTCTTAACATTGACCCGAAACCCATTTCTTCTACACAAGTTTTTTGGGCAGTGGTCATTGCCTTCACTGCATCAACAATATTAATAGGTGCACACCTATTCTTCAATTTTTTGTCTACAAATTCAACAAAAGGTTTTCCCCTCTCGGCTGGCTTCTTTTCTTTAATGGCTCTCTTTTTCGGACGCTGAAAGTCCGGGCCAGAGGTGCTGTGTTCCACCTGTTTCCGCTTTGACAACAACCAGTCAATTTTTGTGTCAAGGTCTGAATCAGAGTCTGCTTCCACAACATGTTTTGTTTTCCCCACCGGAGCAACTTTTTTAGTCTTCCTTTTATCAGTCTTGCTTTTTTCGACAACTGAATCACATACATACAATAAAACACGGGGGTAGGGGATAACAACACGAATCAAAAGGAAATAGAAAACTCTTATCAAACATCACAATGATAAATTCTCATACCAAAGCCATAACACGCTAATCATACACTTATAACATGCTTCAATATTATACATAGATTTAAAAAAAACAAAGATATGTATTACAACAACAACACGCTTATGAAACACTTTAACACATACGAAGATTCAAACAAATGCTTACATTTTAATATTCAAACCTAAAACGCTAAAAAAATCATAAATTAACACCTGTTCCATCTTTATTTTGAGACCTATTGTGCTTTTGCTTCGTCCTTGGTTCCATTCCAGAAGTAGATGAGTTAGGGTTCTTCATTTTGGTTCCGTTCCAGAATAATTAAACCACTCGGGCTTGTGCTTGTGCTTGTGCTTGTGCTTCACAGTAGAAACGAATCGTCGACGGTTTTTAGGAATATTGACTTACGGGGTTGAATTTTGGGAATAATTATCGCCGTTCCAGAAGTAGATGAGTTAATCGTACGGTTAGTATCGTATAGTAGCAAAAAGGCGCGTGCTTTTAAATTTTAATCGTACGGTTTGTATTGTATAGTAGAAAAACATATATATATATATATATATATATATATATATATATATATATATAATATTAGATGGTGGTGGACGGTGGCGGAGGTGTGGTGGTTCGTGGTGGTGGTGGGCAGTAGGTGGTGGTGGCGGAGGTCGGTGGTGGTGGTGGTGGGTGGGTGGTGGTGGTGGTGGTTGGTGGTGGTGGTGGGTGGGTGGTGGTGGTGGTGGGTAGTGGGTGGTGGTGGTGGATGGGTATAAATAAATGCATATATATTTATATATAATATTAGTGGGTGGTGGTGGTGTGGTGGGTGGTTGTGGTGGGTGGTGGTGGTGTGGTGGGTGGTTGTGGTGGGTGGTGGTGGAGTGTGGTTAGTGGTTGGTGCTGTAGGTCGTTGTGGCGAATGTGGGCGGTGGATGGTGGTAGTAGGTGGTGGTGGTTATCATATTGATGCTGCTAACGTATATGGTATGGTTTGCTTACGCCAACCCATACGATGGGGACTGTAGCTCGTACGACGAGCATGACGTCTATGATGATGATCACACATATATATGATGATGACCAATTATATGTACCTATATGACAATACGCCACACAGGCGCGCGCACACACACACAAACATATATATATATATATATATATATATGTTGATGATGATGGTGACATCGATGTTTAATGACATGTAACCCGTATGATCGATGACGACCATGATAAAGTATACGATGGTCATACTGATGGTAGCATGTACGACTGATGATGTCGTTTGATGACGACAGCAATTCATAAGATGGTGCCGACAGTGATCGCTAATATTGGGCGTTTTGTTTACGATAACCCATACGATGCTGACTACATCCCGTACATGGCAATCGGATGATGATGATGATGATGATGATGTGTAACGATGATGACGACACTGATAACGAGATATATGTTACCCGTATGATCAACGCCGACTACGATAGCCTATACAATGACCACGTTGATTACCCGCACGTCTGATGATGATTCCGTTTCATGGTGACGGTGATCGATGATTATGATGATGATAACCACTATAATACATGATAATCATGATAACACATATGGTGATGATGATAACCTAGAAGATGATAATGATACAAAACTACAGATGATAATGATAACACTAGAATGTTATGAGCTTCTCTATTACGAAGTTGTAAATCTTATCCAGAAAATCTTACTAATGGTTAAGATAATACTTCAATAATGGAAAAAATTTTCATTTTATTTAAAAAATACGATTTATTAAACGAACTCAACTTTTAACGAAATTTAATAACGGAATGTTAGTAAAAAAAACTAAAAGTAAATGTTTTTATACTATTTTTAAAAAGTTATAAAACAAAAACCAAAAAATATATATAATTAAATGTGTAGATATCGTCAGCGATTGCATAAAAATGCCACGTCTCAATAATGGAGTTAAGTTCCAGGTAGATATCGACAGCGATTCCATGAGTAGGATGGTATGTTAATGTTATCTGGTTAATTTTTTTTATGAAACACTTTACAGTTTTGCAACATATACATTCTAAGAACATTTTTTGTGTTACTTATAGCTCATTCCTAAAGTTGTTCAACCAATGTTTGCTGACATGAAATCGAATACCGGCTGTTGTTTGATTTATGATCAAAGTGGTAGAACGTTTTCTGTTGTTATAATCAAAGTACTTGATGACTTTTATTTTGGAACCGGTTGGACTGAATTAATCAGAGAATGTTGTATAGAAGCTGGAACATATGTTGTTTTTGAGCTTAAATCAAGATCTATGTTGAATATGTTTACTTTCAAAAGAAACGTAAATGATCAATCCGGTACTATGATATGTATTCTAGACAGAAACCGACACGTCCATTACTTAGTAAGTTTTAATTTATGTTTTTAATGATTGTTTCCAAATTCAAATGTCTTTTAATTAACATGTTTAATAGGATTTCCCTGAGTGGTACGTGATTCAAGAATTTGGTGATAATTACATGAATTTGCTTTTCGAGCTTATTGCTCCAGATATATATATGTTTAAAGTTTCATGTCTTTGGGATGGAATGGGTTGTAGGCAAGAGGATGGATGGATTGAGTTTTTTAAACAAACCAACTTGAAAGGTGGTTCTTTTGTTGTGTTTGAAATCATATCAGATAAGACATTTCATATTAATGTCTTTCATGAAGAAGGCATAGAATTTATCCTTCCTGGTCCAAATCAGTTGTTTCTCAACTACCAATTAAGCAATCAAGGTAGTTCCTCCCAAAATCCAATTCATCTTGATGAGTAAAATGATGACTCTAAAATCGTCTTCCACATGAACGTCACCAAGAAATTGGTAAATTGAATTTAATTTCTTTTTTATTTACAAGTATATTTGAAATTTGCTTTTCACAACGTCTTCCGGGTCACTTTGCTACCAAGATTGATGCCTATGATGGAATGCTAATCACTTTGGTCAATCCCGAAGGTCGTAAAAAATGAAACTCCATGGTGAAGTGTCAAAGCTGAAATTCAGATATTCTTTACAAAAATGGAAAAATTTCAAGGATGAAAATGAATTACAGATTGGTGATAAGTGCAGATTTTAATATGACTTCAATGAATGTACTTTGTTAGTTTCAAAAGTTGATTAGTGATTTGGTGATGTTTGGAACATTTGGGAAATATTTGGTGATGTGTTTGGTGAATTTTGGAACATTTGTGATTTGGTCACTCTGGGTAATATTTGTTTGGTTGTATTGATACACTTTTTAGTTTATTGTGTTGAATGTTGGTTGGTTAGCTTTTAAATGCTTTACTTTTATGGTTTCTTGTATCATCTATTTTGTTATTCACTTTTATTTTGTTTCATGGAATGTATTATAATGGTACCTTTTGTATGAAAACTTTTAATGAATGGTAATTATGGAGTATCTTAAAACAACTCGAAAAAACTAAAAACACTTGGTTTAATCTAAAAATAAAACAAAAAACACTTTGTTAAAAAACACTATTACGCTTGTAACACGCTAATGTACATAAACATATATAAATATCCTAATACGCAAGTAACGCGCTTATTCAACCATCTTCTGTCAAAGTGTCTATTTTCAGCCACAGGTTCTCTTCCATAAAAACTATCTTAATTAAAATGGAGGCAAAACTCAAAAAGCTCCAAAATATTTGCTCCAAATATTCAAAAACTCCAAATTACACTCCAAAAATCAAATTACACTCCAAATTATTAAAAATTTTCCACTCCACAAATCAGCATGACAGTGATTTATACTCCAAATTACACTCCAAATTATTAAAAAAACAATCGACGATAAAGCTTATAGATGAAAGAATCAAAGAAGAATATGTTTTATACTCCGATGAGGAAGACAACGAAGACGACGACGCTCAATCAGACGACACTGAAGGCTACTCCACTGAGGAAGCCAACGACGACGACGGTCATGCAGACGATGCTATAGCGACGATGGCTATCGAACCCTTCAACAGTTTTGCTACTACTCAAAAACCTACAAGGGGGTTGACGAGGTTACCTAAGCTACGTACCGATTATGCAAACTCTGGAGGTGTCAGACTAGTAATGGAGTTTGATAATCTGGGTAGGTTCACTGGCCAAAACAGATCAAAGTTTGCAAGTTTTTAAGGGGATGTTGTAAGGAAAATAGTTGTCTTGAGACATTTAAGTTGGAGGGAGGTCACAAAGGAGCTTAGAGATAAACTGTGGGAACAAATAACAGTTATTCTTAATTTTTATTTGTGAATTTTAAATTTTGAGAAGTAATTACCTTTATTGTATTATATTATGCAGAAATATTTTGAGATTGAGGCTTCTCACGGGCCTTCTGTGATGAATCGGCTCGGACACCTTCTTCGGGTTTTCAGAAGAAAAATGTATGCCAAATACATTATGCTGAACATCGGTAAATCCCTGAAGCTGAAGGCGATACCCAAGGGACACAGGACGATGATTAGGCAAGAAGACTGGGATCGCTTCATTGAGTACACACAATCAGAGCAGTTTCAGGTATAAATCCTCTACTCTGCAAACGTAGATTGATCGACTATATATGGTTTATGTTTTTTTAAATATAATGAAATGATTAATATGTGTGGTTGAAGAAAAAATCGGCTTCATCAAAGGGAGCTCGAGCAAAGAATGTTTTTTATCATCACATGGGACGAGGGGGTTATACCTACCTTCGAGAGAAACTGGTAATCACCGTCAGCTGCTTTCTCTCTAGTTCAATGATTTGTTGGTTATGTGTCTAGCGCATGACCGTCAGCTGCTTTCTCTTGAATATTTTACAAGGTCAAAAAGAAGGAAATTGAACCAGATGAGATCCCCAGTCGTGCATTAATGTGGATGAAAGGAAGGGAGGACAAAGATGGTGCATACAAGAATGCTGTTGTCGAAGGCGTGACAGCCAAGTTAGTATGTTTTAGTATTAAACTTTTTAAATCATGTTAAAGTCAACTAATTGCCTTATATTGGTGTAAAAAAAACTTGAGTCTGTATAACTTGTCTCAACACTTGATGTGGATACATAAGTGTGTTACTAGCGTATTAAAATATTTATATATGTTTTTGTACATAAGCGTGTTACAAGTGTATTAGAATATTTGTTTTCTTGCAGGTTCAGCATGAGGAGCAGATCGCCTCCGGAGCCCTGGCACTTGAACCGTGCACAGATGCCGTCACCTTAGTGCTTGGCAAAGAGAAAGGTGGGTTTTTAAAAGGGATTGGGTACGGATTGACAACAGGTAAATATTGGGGTGTGAGTCGAGTAAAAGGCTCGTTTAAGCAACGGATTGCCCAACTTGAGTATGAGGCGGTGCAGAGAGATGAAGTGGTGAACAGGTTGACGACTCTACTTGAATCCACGAATGCTATGCTAGCAAGCAGTGAGAAGGAACAGTTAGCATTTGAGGCCAGGTTCAGACATCTCTAAGGATTGTTGCCTCAAATGTCGGCAAGTCAAGTAAGTGACGTATGCTATATATTAATTAATGCATTCGATATACATAATTGGCACTGTTTTTGTCACAATTCGTAGGTAAATCCTGTTCCTAACCAGGTTGGTTCTAACCAAAGTACTAGTGCTGTGGCGCAAAATAAAATGCCAGCACCAGTAAGTATCTGACAGTTTCTTTGTTTATTACAACTTTCCATGTGATTTTTCATTTTCCATAACCTAATAAATTGATTTGTAGGCCAGTTCTATGGGAAACATCTTAACCTCGGGTGAGGCTGTGCAACAAGAATCCACTTCTCAGGTAAGCATTTGACAGTTTGATTGATTTGTTTTAATAATTAACTTTCCATGTGAGTGTGCTGATTTTGCATAAGTTAATTGTAGGCCAAGTCTGCGGATAAAATAGTGGTCGAAACGGTACCCGCTCCCCATATCGCGACATCAGTAAGTATTTGACAATTTCAGTACTTTTTATAATTCGTTTCCAATGTGAGTGTGCTCATTTTCTATTACCGAATTGCAGGCCAAGTCTGTGGAAAAATGTGTTGACCAAACGGTAGTCGATCCCCATAGCGCGACATCAGTAAGTATTTGGCAATTTCAGTTTTTATATTTTATAACCTAATAAGTCTAACAATTCCAATTTCTTTTATATTACCAATGAAGTCTGTAGAGAACAATGTTGACCAAGCATCAACACAACTACACCACACTCCGGATAGTAACGGCTCGAAAAAATCATCAGTAAGTATTTGGCAATTTAACCAAGGTAAAACGGAGAAGCCGCAATGGTCACTCATGGTAAATTGTCATGTGGCCATTTTCTACCGTTTAGCCACACTTATTGGAGACGCTTCTTGATGGCCAGCAACTAATGCATGTACCCTTTAGCCACACTTATTACCACATAAGGCCACTAAAAACTGTGTGTGGCCATATCATACCCACGGTGTTGCGACCTTTAGCCACATATGACCTGAAATGTGTGTGGCTAAAGGCCTACGGCCACACTTTTTTCGTGTGGCGAAGGTCAATTTTCACGTAGTGGTATTTACGGTTGTAAAAAATAATAGAAAGGGTGAGTTTTACACGTAAGTAATCGGAGGTGGGGGGAAGGGAAAAGCCATATAGGATAATGAAAAGGCCAAGTCACTAGCCACATCAGCAAAAACTTAACCCCGTTAATTATTTTTAAAGGGGGATCATAAAACAAAAAACCTTGAAAAGGTGGGACTGCCAGCGGGAAATACCGGAGGTGGGATTATTATTGGCCAACCCATTAAAAGTGGGATTATTTAAATCCAATAATCCTTCTTTTATTTCGGGACGAAATTCCATAAGTTAGGGGAGACTGTAACAACTCGGATTTTAAATTAACCATAATACCCATCCTGTTTTCATTTCTGGGTAATTTTAATCTATAGAATAATTTAAACTACTTACCTAATAATATTATATTATTTTTTTTATTTTTTTAGCTTTGAGAAATATACAATTTTAACCTTATACTTATGTTATAACTATTTTTGAATCCACACTTAAAGTTTAGGAACTATTTAGCAATTAATATAAAGATTTTTATAATCCAAACCCATAACCAAACCAATAACCCAAACCCGTTTATCAGACCCATGTCGCAACCCGGATACCCAAATCTTTTTCTTGAACCACAATTCTCGTTCTACAATAGGATTTTAGTTGCGATTCATGATCCTCTTGCCTTAATAAACGATACCGACACTCTTAATTATGCTAATACGATCTGGTATGATACGAACTTCTATTTTAAACGAACCGTCTTATACCCAACTCGTGTATGGTTATGAAAACAAAATAAAAATGCAATTAAATATGCGTACACCTTCATCTCAATCCCGCGAATCAAACCCATATAATTAATCGTATTGCCATGGCCTGTATATATGGTTTCTGGTCTTCGTTGAGCCGCAAGTTCTCGTTCATCATTTGCCATATTTACATCAGTTTTTCAGGTAATTAATCATTGTAGATTGGTCATTTTAGTCCATATAATAGTAACCCTAACATTAATTAAACGGATACCAAGCGGATTAACGAATTTCAATTCTAGGGTTTATACATCAATTTTAGGTATTATCAGTTACTAGTTTTGAATTATTGTTATTGTGCCTTAAACATCTAACAACTTAGCACAATTGGCTAGGGTGTGGGTGTTCAGATATTAGAACCGGCTAGGGGCGTGGGTTCAAGCCCCCTTGGACGCGGTTGTGGTGTTTTTCTTTAGAAAAAGAGTTTTAAAGGTTTACAAAAATAGTTATATAATTATTATTAAATATTAAACAAATATTATTTTTAATAACCCGACACTTCATATTATTGTTTTCTCGTCAACAAACTCTTACTAAGTATTTGTATATGTATATATATATATATAAATATATATATATATTGTTTTAAATAAATATTATCTTATCAAACCGACATATTTAATTCACATTTTTCTCGTCATTGAATGTCTTTATAAACTTGCTCATATTTATACTAGATATACAATTATAATATATATTTAATAAACAGATTGAATAGTTTTTTCTTAAAAGATTTAAACAAAATATTTATTTATATCTTAATACATATTATATTTAAATAATTACACATTCTTATTATGATTGTCTATTTTGTTCAAATAACTAAAAGTATATCTCAGTTTATATTTAATTAAATTATTTATTTAATTAGTTATTTTATCAAGTATGAACAATGGTATTTATTAAATAATAATAACGACAACTTGAATAAGTAACAACAATAAGGATAGTTATACAATAATAATAATCGTAGAGATTAATCGTTTAATTAATAAACACTCTAATCACAGTACTTGACTCAAATCACATTGGAATCTTAATTCATCAAATCGTGTTATATCTCTTATAATTAATTTATATTATATTTAACTAGGAATCCTTGACGGTATATCCCCAAGGGTTTACTTTTCTCATCATCATCATTTATATTTCATTCGTCCGATCAGATGAGTACCACATTTCCCTCTTTTTACTCGTTTTCTCATGTTTTGGGACATATGCGTAAATTATATTTCTTATATATACCTATACTCAAAACTGGAAATATTGTCTTATGTGTTAACAACTTATATTTTACTTGTTTATGTGCTTATATGCTTCCGCATTCCGAGAGGTTCAACATAATCTCAGTCTAGTATGATCATACGCCAGTCGTTATAGCCTTTGTGCTTCTCGATATCTCAGTTATACTTGCTCATTTGGTTGATTTATTATACTCATATGACTTGCTGTAAGTAATTATTTTTATATATACTATATGTACATTTAAACTGGTGTGCTGCTCACTCAACCTTGTGTTGACAAAACTATTTTATTTTCAACGCATATACAGGTTATCGTTTGATGTGAAGTAACTGAAGTACAATATCACTTAAGGATTTTATGCTAGAAGAAAATGTTAAGAAAAGATTATTTATGACTTTTGATTTTTTTATGCATTTTTGTTTTGTTTGGATATTGTATGAATATTTGTATCTGTTTGAATTTATTAAATAGATATTGAAATTTCTCATATTGCATGATAGTAACTTTTGAAAAGTTGTGAGCAATCAGTTACGCCCCAGCATTTCCGCCGTAGATTGGGGTGTGACAACATGCACCAATAGGTCGGTGTCCTGATGGTTGAGTGTTATGTGTCTTATGTCCAATGCTTGATGCAAAACTACTATCGAGCCAGGGGGTCTCATCGGAAGCAGCCTCTCTATCCCTATGGGTAGGGGTGTTCAAAAAAATCCGAATCCGAAACCGAATCCCAAATTCCAAAAATCCGTATCCGAATTATTCGAAATTTCGGATATCCGAAACCGTATAATCCGAGTTTTCGGATTCGAATTCGGATGTTGATTTCTAAAAGTTTTGGATAATCGGATTATCCGATATTCGATAATAAAAAAATAAGTAAAAATAATTAACATAAATTATAAGTTATAATTTAAGTTTAAGGTTTCCCTTATGTTATAAATTCTCCATTTTCCATATTGCTACCTCCCATAGCCTGCCGAAACACTTTTCCCGTTGCTCTCCATAGCTACCTTTGCTACATAAGGTGATTTCCCTTTTTCTTTCAAATTATCCATCATTTTTTTTGTTAACAATTAATGAAAAGTTATATTTTGGCTTATTAGTCTTGAACTTGCTGCTAGGGTTTTACCTTTTTAAGTTTTTATAATATATATATACATATATATATATATTTCTTTATCATACAGAATTTAGTATAAGCTGTTAAAAAATAACTTTTAGTATGAAAAGTACAGTGTGACAACATCTTTGTTAATAGTTAATTACATTTTAGTTTTAAGGTTTCATAACAAAATAGCTTTTGATTGTTTTATGTATTGTATTCTGCTCGAATGGCAATGCATGATGAAAACAACTCAGACTGCGAGCTAGTTTATGAAAATGTGGCGGTTTCAAAGAATTTGCAAAAACCAAAAAAAGATGGAAAACCCCAAGTGTAGCCTCAGATGGTGATGTAAGTGAAATTCCTTCAATACGTTTGTTGAAAAAATGATCTATTTGATGGGAACATTATACCACGTGTGATATCCCGGACAAGGTTGAGTGTAAGTATTGTCATAAAAAAATTGGTTGTGTATCAAAAAGTGGGACTACTCCTTTAAGAAAGCACATTAGTGTTTGCAAATAGTATCCTGCAAATAAAGATAAAAAACAAAAGCTACTTAATTTAGAGTCTAAAACACGTGTTAGTGATGATGGTTCTGTTGAAACCGTGACAATTCCTAAGTTATGGGAGTTTAACCATGAAGTAATTAGGAAAGCTTTAGCAAAAATGTTGATTGTTGATGAACTGCCTTTTTTCGTTTGTTGAGCGAGTGGGTTTTCGGGAATTCTGTAAGGTCATTAATCCTCATTTTATTGTACCTTCACGTGCGACGACAACAAGAGATTGTTATAGTAATTTTATTGAGGAAAGAAGACGGTTAGTGAATATTTTTAAAAATATGCCAACGAGAGTGTGTTTAACCACCGACACTTGGACTTTGGGGCAAAATTTATCTTATATGTGTTTGACTGCACATTTTATAGATGATGATTGGCATCTACATAAGAGAATTATAAATTTTTATCTAATTGGTGGTCATTCAGGGGTTTTGATAGGGAGGGTAGTTGAAAAATGTTTAATTGAATAAGGTCTAAAACATATTTTGACAGATAATGCTAGCTCCAATGATATAGCTATTAAACACTTGCAAAAGGTTTTTAATCATTGGGAATGTGATGTTTTGAAGGGAGCCTATTTGCATATTAGATGTGCGGCTCATATTTTAAACCTAGTTGTTAAAGATGGGCTTAATAATTTGACTTTACCAATCAAGAAAATTCGTGCTTTGGTAAAATATTTGAGGTCTTCACCTGCTAGACTTCAAAAATTTCAAGCTTGTGTTGAAGAAGAGAAAATAGAAAGCAAGGGTTTAGTGTGTTTGGATGTTGATACCAGGTGGAACTCCATTTATTTAATGCTAGAATCCGTTGTTAAATTCAAAAAAAAACATTTTCTAACTTACTATTAAAGGATTCCAGTTGTGAGAAAGAGATGAGGAAGTGTCAGGGTGGTTTAATTCATGAGGAAGTGTTAGGGTGGTTTAAATCAAAATAATAAACTCTCAAACCATAGAAGAATCAGTGTTCACATAACCAAAAAAAAGAATAAAAATGGTGAGTTGCAGCCGACATTAATTTAGGAAATGAATACATGCAAAAGTGCGTAAAGGTAACAAATTAAATTGCTTTTGATTGAGTCACTCCAAGAATCGAATAAAGCAATATATGATTTATTTTGATGATTGAATGTGGCTTTCTTTTACTTAATTCATTCATTCATCCCACGTACTCACTCTATTTATTCATCCTCACCATTTTTCATTTTCATTGCCAAAACAAACATTTTATATTTTACAATTTATTTATTTACTTACTCAATTTGCTTGCTGATCAAAGGAAGAAGCTTTACACTATATCTGCAACAATACATACATACATACATACATACAGGTATATTATATATGTCTCTCTAGTGTTAACAGTTTTATTGGTTTTGATAATTAATATATAGGCATTAAGGGTATTTATTTTGGAAATATGCACCCCGAGTGTTTGATTAAAAGCTTCAATGAGCAAACTTTAATTTATTGTTAGATACACCATGGCATGCATCTAAAAGGGATGCTATTTATCATCATTATTTTATTGCACTGAACTGAAGTTACCAAGAAAAATAAGTGTTCATCAATGGAAGATAATCTTAACATACACTTGCATTTAATTTTAGGAGGGTTTTGTTGTATTTCTAGGATGACCTTGATCTGGATTAATATAGGCAAAATCAACATATATGTCCTGTGTACGTAAAACCTAGGTGCAACGTCATAAGCACTCTTATTATTCATTTCATATAAATAGTTAGGAGGACATAATAATCAGTTAAACTAATCTGATGTCTAGTGTTTAACTCCAGCTAAGCTGTAATGTTTTATAGGAGAAATATATAGAATGTGTTGTTTTCGAGTGGTGAGCTGTGAGCAACCCCTGATGTTGTTGAGGATGAGCAACCTATAATAAATTAGGGGTTCTAAGCAGGCCGTGTTCTTGGATTGACAGGTTTGACCAGACACGAACCTGAGAATCATGTCAGAAACACGAGCGTGACCGACCCGTTTGACCCGAAAAATCTGAACTTTCTATGTATCCTTAATCAGAATCATCATGGATATGGCTACATCTTCATCATCAAGCATTCAGAAGATTGAGCTGACAACTTCTTCAAGTAAGTATTATAATTAACTTGGGACTTGTGAAGTTGGTATTATACATATGTAGAAGAATTCATTCTATAATAACAGTATGGGTAGTTACAAGAAAAAAAAGGCAAATGTTTTTCTTATGTGTAAAGTGAATTACAGATTTGGCTTTGAAACAATTGGATTAGCCACAAAATTTGAACTAAAAAGGGTATAATATAATTTGGAAAATGAGAATAACTAGAAATGCTTGATTCCGCCAACCATCTTTTTAAGTCTTAATTATATAACATATTCCGCATTAGACCATGCTTATATCATTCATATATTTGACCTGTTTATAAATATTTGGATGTTGAACCCATGAAGATGGCAAAATAATGTGCAACATGTGAACCTTGTTAAATCTTGAGATCTTAACATCTGTCTGTGATGTCATTTAAAAACTCATTATAACCTGAAAATATTTGTGGTTACATGATTTTTGCAACACATAAATATATATTTTTTATTGAATGTAGTCGCAACGGAGCAGCTTAAGCACTTTACTCACGAGCATCTACTCAGCCTTGTCCAATTGCAGCCTGTCCACATCAATGAAAACTCTGACAAGGAAGATGAAGATGAAGTTGAAGATGATAATGTGGCACCGGAAGACCCCCATGTTGGCACATGCAAGATGTGTGAGGAAGATATCTACTCATTTCATCTATGTTACTACTCATGTAAGGATTGTGACTACTCCCTACACAAATTTTGTGCACTACTGCCCAAAACCCAACAAAACCACCCATTACATCCGGGTCACAAACTAATGTTGTCTGAGGGATTCCGCTTTCATGATTCTGATTACGAGGAAGATCTTGACACTGAATGGACATGTACTGTTTGCAAAATTAGACGGAAAATATTCTACAGTTACCATTGTTCCATATGTTTTTTCTACATGGACATAATTTGTGCGACTATGTCCGAACATAAGATGAACCACCCAAGTCACCCTCACCCGCTACAACGTTATGTCATAAGGATGATATCTCATTGTAATGCTTGTGGCAAAGAACATAGCGGGGCCTTCTACCAGTGTACCACCTGTTTGTTCATGATCCACTTGGATTGTGCTTTGCTTCCAGCCAAGTTACTTATCCAACAGCCTACAAATGAGAGTTTCAGTCATTCTCATTTACTTACCCTTACCTATTCCTTTCCTTATGATGAGAATAAGGCTAAATTCTTTCCCCCCTGCAGAGTGTGTGTTACCCCTTTATATTTGACAAATGGCATTACAGATGCGATAAATGTCGATATTACGTCCACGTTGGTTGTGCGACTTCACCAAGAGACGCATTTATGTCTTCTATCTTGATGCCCGCAGGTATTATTCTTATCTTTTTAATACTAGATATTGTGCTTGTCAGTTCAGTTTTAACTTAAACTATGCCATTCATTAATTGGGTTTTGGCAAAACTTACAAAAATTTCAAAGAAGATGATTATCCTAATCTAATTTGCTGCCCATTTCCTGATGAAAGTGTCAACCTTCTCATGCACCTTTTTATCAATAAAGGTGAATTAGTTACTAAGAAGAGTATAGATGGTGAAATGTTTTGTCATCCACACCCGATGATTCTTTTTGACACACTCATTAACGGGTCAGTTTGTCTCCATGATCTCATGAAAAGAGTGGAATTATTGTGTGACGGATGTGTGAGACCAATCACGGATTTACTCTTTTACAAATGTTCACATCAACATTGTGATTTTGTTCTTCATGAGTGGTGCACTAGGCTACCTGATAAAATACAAGACCACCATGATCATCCAAAGCATACACTTGTTCTCATGCCAAAGATCCCTGGAAAGTTGTTGGGTGTGTTTATTTGTAAGATTTGTAAGTTACCTTGCAATGGTTTCGCATATGGATGCACACAATGTAATTATTATGTGGATATCAACTGTGGCTTCATACCTGATGCAATCACACATGAAGCTCAACCTAAACATCTCCTTCGAAGAATAAATGCTTCATCATTACGGACATTCTGTAGGGCATGTTTGTGGTCGGTAGAGGATGTGGGGTTTCATTGTTCCACTTGTAATTTCGCTCTACATACAAAGTGTGCTTTGTTATTACCTAAAATGATTAGGCACGTGTACGATAAGCATCCACTGGTTCTAAGATACTATCCGGTGGAAAACCATAGTAGCGAATACTTTTGTGACATTTGTGAGGATGAGTTTAACCCGAGAGAGTGGTTCTATCATTGCAGCACTTGTGCCTCGTCTATGCACAGTGCTTGTGCACCTCTAAAACTTCAATGTGAGCAATTTACATATTCCAAGTATGATGAACCTATCTTTAGGTATATCAATGTCAAGTTTGGAGGAACAGTTGAGATCAAAGATCACCCTCACCCTCTCACCTTTGTACAAGGGATTAATGCTGATGATGAATGCAATGACTGCTACAAACAATTGCAGTATGAAATGATTTTTAAGTGCTCCCAGTGCAAGTTTGCAATTTATTATGAGTGTGTGAGAAAGTATCGCATGATGAAACTCGAAGTGGTCAATTGTTAGTAATTGGAGGGTGGGTTAATTAATACATTGTTAGTTATACTCATTAGTGGTCATGTTCTGTATGTACGTAATACAGCGGGTAGTTAATTGAAATAGTACTCTCTCTATTGTAAGGTTATAAAAATGGTCAAATCTTCTCTCTAAATGCTCTCCTTTAATCCTGTTTGTTTAACTAGTGTACGTTGCCTTGATTTTGGAAAAGTAATAAGATTTATCATAAACGTTTTTATTATTATGGTTTAGTTTTTGGTTCAAAGTTTATACTCCAATTTGTCTATAAGATACGGAGTATATAGTAAGTAATTGTCGTTGGTTAACTAAACCAGTTCACTTTTATTAGTGTAATAATAAAACAGTTGCATTAATATTTATGGATAACGGTTCTTTTACTTCGTTTTAAACACCTGAAAATATATAAGTAAAACAAATATAAATACAGTTTACTAATATAGAAACATAAATTATCAATTTGTCAGATAATTTATCAAACAAAAAAAAGGCTTAATGCACAAAAGAAAAAGAAAATAAAAGGATAAATTGGATGGTATGATTGTTTTATTGAACAAAAAATTTAGAAGGTTCCTACAAGAATATTCAAAAGTAAAACACTGGGGTTCAGACAACAAAGAAGACTAGAGACTACATTGTTGATATAATTCATCATTATCTAAACTTTTAATAATCACTCTAATCCTTTAGTGACATCTCACGATCTTGCACTCGAGCTGCCACTTTAAGTCCCCACATATGCTGCAGATCATAATCATGCACTTACAAAACAAACATAATAAGCACAACTTGAATTTGACTTGTGAAGAAGCGTGGATCGACTCACTGGTAGACGATCTATTTTCCTCGGGTGTGATTATGCTCTTCCACCGATGGATCTCTGGAATCTGGGTTCTTCCACCTACAAAATGAACAGCACCGTAAACTTACCCCTCAGAAAGGGACAGAGAGGTCCTCTTTGGGGTAACCCTCCGGTGTGAGAATAAGTGTTTGTAGGAGAAGATAATAATATCAGAGTAAGGAAAATGGAGTATATTGCTTAATAGCTGAATACTCTGTAATTGTCTGTGATTGTGTATGTGATTGGATGTAACTGAATGATTGAGTGTGTCTTCCTTGTGGAGTTGATGTGGTATTTATAGTGCTAGGGTTTCCACTGATTGGGCTCAGCCTTGTTGGCCTCCTCCAATTGATTTGCGCCACGTGTCTTTGGGGACACCTGGTGCTTTTTCATTGGTTATAATCACGTGGTAGCACATGGGTTTTGCTGAGTTGTCCACCTTTCATTGGCAGCTGTCAACATCAGCATATTCTTATTCCTTAAAAAGATACCTTCTGGAAGGTTGTCTGACGTGCACAATCAAGGTTGCCCTAATCCTGATTTGGATAAGGACGAGGTTGATTATGTGCATGTGTGATACGCGCCTATCCTGAGGATGCGCGAGGTCTTCTCTTTATTCTCACGCGCAGATGTTTCATGCGCAGATGTGATATGCACAAGCATGTGATATGCGCCACGCGCGGATGCGCCACGCGCAGATGTGATATGCGTGAGCATATGTGATGTGCGTGAGCATGTGATGCATGAGCATATGTGATGCCTGAGCATGTGATGCATGAGCATATGTTATATGCGCCATGCGCATAGGTTTTGGCTTTGTGCCTTCATAATGTCTTGTTTTCTAGACTCTTGTGGGTTGACCCGCCTCGCTCGGTGTTGAGGCGGGTACATACCTCTTCAAGCCCCCCCAGTCTAATGTGTGTCTTGTCTCGCGCGAGCGAGGGAAGATAGATATTAGACTTAATAGTTTTCTCTTTTAATAGGGCTTTGTCTTTTTCTTCTTATTACTCGTCGTTGCGCGAAATTCTATCCTTTTGGTTGAAACGAATCGTCTATGTACGTGATGGAGACGTGTCAGACCTTTCGTGTGCTCGAGGTGCTACAGTTGCCTTTCATGTCCCCTCACATAGTGTCAGGAACACGTGTCGCGCTCGCGTTGGTCCGTACCTGCGAGTGGTGGCGCGTGAACTCTGGTGGCAGCTGTATCGTTTCTTTTCGTGTCCCCTCACACAGTGTCAGGGACACGTGTCGCGCTCGCATTGGGTTACACCTGCGAGTGGGGGCGCGTGAAGTCCGATCAGCACCACTTTTTCTCTCTCCTGGGCCTATAAAAGCCAGCCCCTTTGAGTTTTTTATCCTTCATCTTCTTGTTTATTCAGAGCTTTTTCTTTTCATTCTATTCCGATTGCCTTTGTTCTGCTTCCAGATATCTGTTCTTCAGAAGCATCCTTTGTCCGTTTTTTTTTTGTTGTATGTCTGATAGCTCAGACAAGACAATCTCCCCCAACAATCGCCGTGTTAAATCGCTAGTAATGTCAACTTTGAAGAAGACCGGCAAGGGGAAGAAGGCTGCTGAGGCCTCATCGGAGGAGGTAGGGAGGACTAAGGTTGTGAAGAGGTGGAATGAAATCCCCTGCAAACTGAGGCAGGCCGATTTCGACAGCCTTATCACCTCTCAGGGTTTTCTCCCTGAGTATGGCTGCATGCTGCCGGCGGCCGGGCAAACGGCGGCGGACCCGCCCACTGGCTATATATCCCTTTACTGCAATTTTTTCACCCACTGCAACCTTCGTCTCCCGATGACAAGGTTTGTAGGTGCGGTGCTTAGGTTTTATGGGATTCATATATCCCAAGTCCATCCGTTTGGACTCGTGCGCATGACTCATTTTGAGTTCATGTGCAAATCTCAGCGCGAGGAGCCCACCCCTCGGCGCTTTCAGTTTTTTTATAAGCCCAAGATCCAAGATTCTTGGTTCTCCTTTATTCCTCGCAGTCAGAAGGTGAAGTGCTGCACTGTTTCATTCAAGAGCCTTCATGACTGGTCTGAGAGATTTTTCTATATAAGGGCTGGTGTGATCCCCATCCGCATGACCATGCGCGAGATCTCTTCTGCGCCTGCGGATGTGGGTGTCCTCAAGAACCCAACTGGCGCCTGGGTTAATAAGTTGACCGCTGAACCATCCCCCGCCAAGAACATTTGTGAGGAGGCGCTGGTGGGGGTTGGTATGAGCAGGCGGTGGGCAGACAGCGCGACTGAGCCTGTTATACAAGTTGACGGCTTGTGTAAGTTAATCTCATTGCTTTACTTCTGCGCTAATGTACTTCTTTTTGCTGATATCATTTGACTTCTGCGCTATTATTTCTTTTAGATCAAGTCATGAACATTTCTTTTTGTTGATTTTTTCATAGGAGTCATTGCTGGCGTTCAAGCTGCTGGCGGTACTCCTGGCGCCGGTGCCAGCGCCGCTGGTTCTGCTCCTGCTCCTGCTAATGCTGAATCTCCCCTCATTGGGATTACTAAGGAGCAGGAGGCCGTTTTGCGCGCCGACCTGGCGGCGTCGAGACCTCCCTCACCTCCTCCTGCGCACAGCCCTCCTCGCGAGACCGATTTTGGCTCTAGGTCGCAGGAGAAAAGGCCTGTTTCCGAGGAGGATGAGGAGTTCGAAGTTGAAGACTCCGACCGCGGTCGCGCCAGTCCTGCAGCGCCACGAGGCTTCGCGGCGGAGCCTTCTCGTGGGGCTGGCGCTGACTTTTCTGCTTCATCCCCGCAGGTATAGGTTCTTTTTTGCTCCGCTGCGCGGACTTCCATCTTAGTGTTTTGATGACTTAGGTAATTACTTTGTTTTTGCAGGAAGCCGATCACATTTACCGCCCAAGATGGAATATTACTGAAGACAACACATTTCAGTCCATGGGTGTGTGTGCGGAATTCTGGGCTCATGCTGTGCCTCCAGCTGAAAGGAGGTTCCAGGAGGACCGCGCTCGCGATGACTTGCTAAACGATCATCTGTTTGCTGGGTCGGCCTTCTTTGCTGCCTCCCAAGAGCTTCGCTATGATTACGTAAAGGTACGTGATGCTCTTGCGGAAGCCAAGCAAGAGGCTAAGGTGTCTGCTTGGCATCTTTCTGATGCTCGAGAGAGAGCTGAGAAGCTCCAAGCAGAGCTCAGTGAGAACAGAGCAAGTGCGAACAGCGCCTTCGTGAAGCGCGGGCATGAGCTTCAGGCTGCGCGGGAGAAGTTACAGGCGGCGGAGGCGGACGCGGCCAAGTACGCCCGCAGAGCGCGCGACTTGGAGCTGGAGGCGGAGGCGCGTGACCAAGCTCTTGTCCAGTCTATAACTGAAAAATCATCACTGGAGAGTGAGGTTGCGCGCCTGAAGAAGGAGCTGGCGGCCGCGCAGGCCGAAAAAGATGAAGCCCTGGCGACGGCAGCGTCTAGCCAGGAAGCACTTGACCTTGCGCGAGCGGAAAAAGAAGAAGCCTTGGCAGCAGCAGCGTCTGACAAAGAGGAGCTAAAACAAACTAAGGAAACTGTTGAGTTGTTAAACTCTCAGATTCCTTCTCTTGAGACGTCTGTTGCTTCCCTCGCGCAGGATCGCCAATGGCTAGTCTCACAGGGCATGACTCGTTGCGCTTACGCGATGAAATACTCAGACGAGTTTCAGGCCCTTGTGATGGATTGCAACGCTGCCGCGCGCCTGGTGGGTCGAGCTGAAGGGTTCAAGGATGGCTATGAATATGGGATGCTGAAGAAGAACCCATCCGACTACCCTTATCAGAGCGACGTTGCCTGCGCGGACATGGCCGCGATGGGGGAGAAGTATTTGAATACTCCTATTCCCATCCTTGGGCAGGTATTTTATCCTTAATGATATTACCCTGACTTATTTTCCAAGTCTTTTTTGTACTTATATTTTTCCATATGATTTGCAGATATCCGCGCTTGCTGACCAGCCCGACCTCGGCGCGCTAAAGAAATTACTTGACGAGTGCGAAGGGGCTGGTGGCGGCGATGATGGCGCGGGGGATACTGCTCCTGCTAGCAGCTCTGGCGTGGCCAAAGGATCCGCTCCTGACACTGTTGTGATAGAAGACTCCATTCAAGATGAACAACTTGACTATGGTCAGTTTGGAGATGACGAGGAGCAGGCTGCGCCAGATGCTGAGGGCGGTGATGAGGATGATGAAGAGGCTGATGTCAACGTGGAGACTTGAGAAGCCCTTCATGTTTTTTATTTTTATTTGTAGTTTGTATCTCATCTTGTAAACTTGTAAATTTCAATGCTTTGGAATGAAATGTTGTTTTTCCCTTCTTCGCATCTTGCGCATTCCCCATTCATCTCTTTATATTGAATGTTTGTTTGTTGAATATAAGATATGCTTGCACGTTGAAATAAGAACAAGGTTGTAAGGAAATTATTATACTTAATCCTTGTCATATTGTAAGTGATTTTGCCATATCTTGATTATGTTGACACGTGCCTTGGCGTTTCCATTATTCCTCTTTTGCGCGACGTTATCGCGCATTATGGAATTATGAGTTTTTTTTAGCCTTTACGTGTCAATGTGTTACTCAGATATCCATTACAATTTTATGCGCGACCTCGACCTGAGACCTTAACAACTATGTTTTGGCATTTGCTTTGCCTTAGTTGTGTTTAGGTATTTTATGGTCAGGCTGCGCAGCATGTAGGATGGATGTTGTGAGTGATTTGAGCTAAGGCTCACATTATTGGGCTAAGGCCCTGAGCTAAGGCTCATATTGTTGGGCTAAGGCCCTGACGTTTAAGAGTTAAGACTCGTTAACGCGTTTTTGAGCTTGAAGCTCGCGCATGTATGTTTTACTTCGTTTTATTTTGTTTTGATGTCAATACAATGTTGTCATATTGCTCAAAATTAATAAAGGGAAGTGTGAAACATGTATGCAAAAGGTAATGGAATCCACATTAAGAGAAGATAGCGCGTAGCATGTATGTTTTACTTCGTTTTATTTTGTTTTGATGTCAATACAATGTTGTCATATTGCTCAAAATTAATAAAGGGAAGTGTGAAACATGTATGCAAAAGGTAATGGAATCCACATTAAGAGAAGATAGCGCGTATCATTATTCATAATGGCTTAAAAAGCCTTGATTACAAACTTGACAATTTTTACATGAAACATTTTCTAAGCTGTGCCGCGTTCCATGCGCGCGGGATCTTCTTTCCATTCAAATCTTTTAAGGCGTATGCGCCTTTTCCCAATTCTTCCAAGACTTGATAAGGTCCCTCCCACTTGGGGGACATTTTTCCCGGGGGTATCGCGCGGCTAGCCTCATTGTTTCGAAGGACAAAATCATTTTTCTTGAAGTGGCATTCTTTCACGCGCTGGTTGTAATATTTTTCCAGATTTTTCTTGTATTTGGCTTCACTGATGATAGCCGCCTCTCTGCGCCCTTCAAGTAAGTTGAGATCCAACCTTCTTTCGCGCTCGTTATCAATCTTGCTCATCATGAGCACTCTATGGGATGGGCATCCAACTTCTGCTGGAATCATTGCCTCTGTTCCATAGGTTAGGCTGAACGGGGATTCGCCATTGCTGGTTTTGCTTAATGTCCTGTGTGCCCACAGGACATTAGGTAGCTCTTCGACCCAAGAATGGGATTCTCCCTCCAACCTTTTCTTCAGCCCATTTAACAAGCTTTGGTTTGCGCGTTCCACTTGTCCATTCCCCTGAGGGTGATAAACTGAAGTGAAAATTTGGTTGATGCGCAATTCCTTGAGCCAGCTGGATATCTTCTTGTCAGTGAATTGTTTGCCATTATCGCTCACAATTTCCATGGGCAAGCCAAAATGGCATATGATGTGGCTCCAGATAAACTGCTTCATCGCTTCGGCTGTGATTTTTGCTAGTGGCTTGGCTTCAACCCATTTTGTGAAATAGTCTACTGCCACTACCAAAAATTTTACCCGCCCTTGCGCTTGCGGAAGGGGACCCACAATGTCGATTGCCCATTTGTGGAAAGGCCATGCGGAGGTCACTGGAATCAAGTTGTTCTTTGGCCGCATGGTGTTTGGCGCATAGCTCTGACATGCTTTGCATTTTTGGATCTCTTTTAGAGCATCCAAGTACATGCCTGGCCAACAGTAGCCTGCGCTCATTGCCTTGGCAACCACCATGCGCGGGCCAGCATGTATTCCACAGATTCCTTCGTGTATCTCTCTGATCACATAGCTTGCTTCCTCAGCATCTAGGCATTTCATGAGCGGCCCAAGATAAGAGCGTCGATATAATGTGCCATCAAGGAGTTCATAGTTCTGCGACTTGTGCCTTATCTTCCTTGCCTGTGCGCGATTGTCTGGTACCTTTCCCTCCTTCAAGAATTCCATTATTGGAGTTATCCATGATGAAGGGGTTGTATGAGTTACAAGGACAGATTTCGCCACCACCGACGGGTTGCTCATTACTTCTACCCTGACATCTTTGCCAAAGTGATCGAAGCTGGTTGATGCCATCTTACTCAGCGCGTCTGCAGATTTGTTTTCACTGCGCGGAATATGAATGATTCTGAAGCAGTCAAATTGCTCGATGAGCTTTTTCGCCTGCTCTAGATATAGAGGCATGGTGTTCTCCTTGGCATCATAAAGGCCATTGACCTGTGCTGCTACCAAGTATGAATCAACATGGGCCTCTAGCTTTTTAACTCCGAATTTTTGCGCGATGCGCAGGCCAGCCAGCAGGGCTTCATACTCAGCCTCATTGTTGGTGCTCTTGAAGTCCAACCTGATGGCGTAAGTATATTCATGATTCTCTTGATCCACCAGTTTAAGGCCTGCGCCGGACCCTTCGTTGTTTGAAGCTCCGTCAGTGAACAATCTCCAAACATTTTCTTCATCATTGGCTCGCGGAGGGTCTACCTCGCGCTGAGCCTCTTCAACTCTTCCTTCGGGGATTTCTGCGATGAAATCAGCTAAAACTTGCCCCTTTATTGCTGGACGGGGCTTATAGGCGATCGTGTGTTCACCTAATTCCAGGGCCCATTTTGTCAGCCTTCCCGAGAGCGCGGGGCGCCGCAAGACTTGCTGAATGTTGTAACCAGTTAGAACTTCGATGGGATGACCATTGAAATATCTATGCAGCTTGCGCGACGCGTGTGTTAGTGACAAAACTAACTTTTCCATGATGGAGTAGCACGTCTCAGGATCTGTCAGCACCCGACTCACATAGTATATTGGCGTTTGGATTCCCTTGCGATCCACCAACAATACTGCGCCGATGGCGCGCTCTCCTGCTGATAGGTACAATGTCAAAGTTTCACCAGGAAGTGGAGCTGTGAGCGCGGGAAAATTTATCAAACATTCTTTAATCTCACTGAAAGCTTGCTCGGCCTCAGGAGTCCATTTGAACTGGCTTTTCTTTAAGCAGTTTCTCAATGTATTGACAAATGGGGTAGATTTGCTTGCATGGTTCGCTAGGAACCTGTTGATTGATACCAATCTACCATTCAGCTTCTGAACTTCTTTCATGGTGGATGGCGAGAGCATGTCAAGGATGGCCTCCACCTTCTCAGGGTTCACCTTAAAACCATCCTTGGTGACCATTACACCTAGAAATTTTCCCTCTTGCACGCCGAAAGTGCATTTGCTCGGATTGAGCTTCATGTTAACTTCCGCTAGGCGCCCAAGGGTTTCTTCGATGTCTTTGAGCATTTGTTTTTCCTCCCTACTTTTGATCACCAAATCATCCACATAGACTTCTAGGTTTCTTCCAATTTGCTCGCTGAAAACGGCATCCATAAGTCTTTGGTAGGTGGCTCCCGCATTCTTCAAACCAAAGGGCATCTTTGTGTAACAGAAAACACCCTTGTCGGTTCTGAAGGCGGTCTTGTCCTCGTCTTGTGGTGCCATTTGAATCTGGTGATAGCCCTTGTAGGCATCCAAGAAACATTTGAGCTTGAATGGCGCCACGGAGTCCACCTTTGCGTCGATGTTTGGGAGGGGGTAACAATCTTTTGGGCATGCTTTGTTGAGGTCCTTGAAGTCAATGCACATCCTCCATGACCCGTTACTTTTCTTTACCATCACAGGATTGGCTACCCATGTCTGGTATCGTATCGGGCGGATGATGTTTGCGCGCAGTAGATCCTCAACCTGCTCATTCATGGCCCTAGCTTTCTCATCCCCCATGACTCTCTTCTTTTGAGCAATTGGCTCTACAGACTTGAACGTGTTGAGAGAATGTTGTGCCAGGTCTCGCGGAACACCAGTCATATCAGAGTGTTGCCACGCGAAGACCGACATATGTGCTGTGAGCAATCTTTTCATTCTCAACCTCGTGTCGTCTGATATCGTTGCGCCAATTGTGATCTTCTGCTCCGGGAATTTTGGGTTGAGAATCCATTCCTCTGGCGCGTTGTCTGCCATTGGAAGTTTCATTCTCCCTTCCCGCGGAGTATTTGTCACTGCACACAAATGATCTCGGTATACAAAAGTTACACCTGTTGGTGTTGGGAACCCCAACGCGTCGTGCGCTGGCGATGGTATGGCGTTAAATTGGGCAATCGTTCCTCTACCCAAGATCATATTGTGGCAAGAAGTGGTGGGCAAGACCAAGAAGTTGACAACTTCGGCTCGCTTGTGTTTCTCATCCCCCATAGTTAGCTCAAATTGTATTTGACCTAGGGGATGAATGATTTCATTTGAAACACCAGAGATTGGTGCATTCACAATTTCAAGCCTTGCTTGGTCTGCCGGATCCAGTTTTCTGAAACATTGCTCATACATGATGTCTGATTCGCTGCCAGTGTCCACCAGGACTTTTGACACTTCGTAATGAGCAATGTGTGTAGTGATGACAAGAGGACTGCTGATAGAAGGGCCTCCCCTGATTCTTGGGAAGATTACTTGTTGCTCGCGCCAATCTCCTTGGATTTGCGCGCTTCTCTTTCTTGATGTTTGCCCTTGCCTTCCTCCCTCGGCTACACAGATTCTTTTGTACTTTTTGCTGGCAGAGGCTCTTTCTGGTTGTTCACTGTCTGGTCTTTGGTTTTTCACCAGGTGAGCCAGCTTGCCTGATTTCACATGCTTTTCAATTGCATCCTTCAAGTGGTGGCATGCATCAGTGTTGTGTCCTGTGGACTTGTGAAACTCACAGTACTTGCCACTGCTTGATGGTCCCTTGTAGTGTAGTGGCTTGGGGCTTTTGAACTGGACATTCTCAGTGCTCAACACTTGTGAAGGTGTTTTTGTGAGGGGAGTCCATATTCTTGGCAGAGGTCTGCTAGGATCTCTGCCGCCCTCCTTCTTGTCACCTTCCCCTCGATTACGAATGTCTTTTTGGGGCTGAGGTGAGCTTGGTTGCGCCTGTTTTTCTGCGGGAGAAAAACTGGTTGGTTGCAACCTGGACCATACAGTGTTCTGTTTGCCCCTTCTTTCGTTGCCGCGCGGGGCCTCTGCTTGATGCCCTCTTTCTCTCGCTCTATCTTGGGCAATCTGTTTTTCATTTCTCGCGAAGACTCGCGATGCTTCCATTAGTTTAGCCCAAGTGATGGGCATGCCATCTCTGCTTACGAGAGCTCGGCGGAGTTGATCACTGCGCGCGCCTTGTATAAAGGCCACGCGCAATAGTTGCTCAGTGATGCCTCCGATTGCCAGAGACTCCTGATTGAAACGAGTGATGTAGTCTTCAATCGTTTCATCATTCCTGCGCACGCAGTGCATGATGTCATCAGGGTCGCGCGTGTGTCTGCGCTGTTGTACGAAGTGAGCTTGGAACTTTTCCAATAGTTCCTCGAACCCATCGATTTGCCCAGTAGGCAAGCTCTCGAACCAGACACGAGCCGCGCCCGTTAGGCATCGAGCAAACATGTGACACCATGTTGGCATCGTCCAGCTTTCTAGGTTTCCCGTGTTGTAAAAACCTTGCAAGAAATCATCTGGATCTGTTGTGCCGTCATATTTGCCCAAACCACTTGGCATCTTGGTCTTGTGCTGGATAGGGGCCTTCGCGATGCGCTCAGTGAATTTTGAATGTTTCACTAAGATGGCTGGCCTGTACGGTGTGGTTACGTCCACTTGCCCTCTCACTGGTGGGCTGTACGGTGCGTGTAGATCCAGATCGGCTCTAGCTCCAGGCGCCATGTTCATTTGCGCGCGGGGCTATGAGCCTCCTGCATGAGTATCTCGCGTCCTCCTGACGCTGTGCACTTCTTCATCACTAAACTCAGCGTGTTCAGTGTGAACAGAGTGACCCTCTTCCGGCGCGCGCGCCCTTTTCGTTCCTTGAATGGCTTGTTTGTCAAACGCTAGCCTTTGTGTTAAGTCGGCTAACTTTTTCTGTTTGACCATCTCATTATACTTGTCCATTAGACGCCGCTGCTCGTTTATGAGCCATTCTTTAGGGTTATTTGTTTCATCTTCTGGACCCATTGGTCCTTTTTGTTTCGCGCCGGCAAGATTTTGTAACGTGAGATCGTCTGGAGGAGTTTCAGTCTGGCCGTGAGGAGTTGTGATGAAGGGACGGTTACTGGTGGTGCGCGTAGAATCACGCGGCCCCCTCAGAAACTGCTGTCCCTCATTAACATCCTCACGTTCAATATCATCCAGAACTTGATCGACGTTACGAGCACCAATAACCATGGTGAAAATTTGTTTTTTTATAGATCTGATGAGATCTTGTTGCCGTTGTAACAGTGGATGGCGCCAATGAAGAAGCGTGGATCGACTCACTGGTAGACGATCTACTTTCCTCGGGTGTGATTATGCTCTTCCACCGATGGATCTCTGGAATCTGGGTTCTTCCACCTACAAAATGAACAGCACCGTAAACTTACCCCTCAGAAAGGGACAGAGGGGTCCTCTTTGGGGTAACCCTCCGGTGTGAGAATAAGTGTTTGTAGGAGAAGATAATAATATCAGAGTAAGGAAAATGGAGTATATTGCTTAATAGCTGAATACTCTGTAATTGTCTGTGATTGTGTATGTGATTGGATGTAACTGAATGATTGAGTGTGTCTTCCTTGTGGAGTTGATGTGGTATTTATAGTGCTAGGGTTTCCACTGATTGGGCTCAGCCTTGTTGGCCTCCTCCAATTGATTTGCGCCACGTGTCCTTGGGGACACCTGGTGCTTTTTCATTGGTTATAATCACGTGGTAGCACATGGGTTTTGCTGAGTTGTCCACCTTTCATTGGCAGCTGTCAACATCAGCATATTCTTATTCCTTAAAAAGATACCTTCTGGAAGGTTGTCTGACGTGCACAATCAAGGTTGCCCTAATCCTGATTTGGATAAGGACGAGGTTGATTATGTGCATGTGTGATACGCGCCTATCCTGAGGATGCGCGAGGTCTTCTCTTTATTCTCACGCGCAGATGTTTCATGCGCAGATGTGATATGCACAAGCATGTGATATGCGCCACGCGCGGATGCGCCACGCGCAGATGTGATATGCGTGAGCATATGTGATGTGCGTGAGCATGTGATGCGTGAGCATATGTGATGCCTGAGCATGTGATGCATGAGCATATGTGATGCCTGAGCATGTGATGCATGAGCATATGTTATATGCGCCATGCGCATGGGTTTTGGCTTTGTGCCTTCATAATGTCTTGTTTTCAAGACTCTTGTGGGTTGACCCGCCTCGCTCGGTGTTGAGGCGGGTACATACCTCTTCAACTTGTATAATATTATTTTTATATATTTCAAGACTGTTTAAAAAAAACTCACTTGTCAACAACGTGTTGTTAAGAAATAGTTGGGACGAGTATTCAGAATGTTACGTTCTGTTGGTTTGACATCTTTCTTTGAATTCTTTTGTAATAATATAGTAAATTACGTGTGTTGCTTTATATTTTAGTAAACAAAATGCGCCCCACCAATTAGGTTTATTATATTTATTTAGGATTTATTTAATAGTTAAGTCATTGATTTTTCTTGAAGTGGGGGTAGTTTTGTTATTTTGAAAAACCTAACTAGAATTTTTTAAGTGTCACGTTCATCCATGCAATGGAGCACTAGTGTTACTCGTTACAAGCTATTGGGAAGCATACTTGTAAATTTTGAAAAGTGAGGAGCATGTGTGCAATTTGGGTATACCACAAGACACATGTGTAATTAATTTACTCTTTAATCTAGTAGTTGATGTAGAATTTTGAATAATAAAATTAACTTATAGCTTAAATAAATTAAATTAAGAAAAGCTAAATTAACTTATACTTGTGAGAATGTTATATTTTACTTAGATTGTGTTTGTTTTTGCTTATAAGGTCTGCAAGGAGCCTATGTCTGTGGGCGTGCAGACATAAACTCTTGAAAACTGTTTGTTTAAAAAAAAAATCTGAAAACTGCTTTTATTTAAAAAAAAAAGCTTTTTTCACCATCTTTATACTTCTTCACACTTCTTAACATCATACCAAGTACCAACACCAAATGTCCAACACTGCCACCCACCGTCCGCCACCACCACCACCACCACCACCATCCACCGTCTGTCGCCACCACCACCCACCACCACCGTATGCCACCAGCACCGTCAACCACTCACACCACCACCGTTAACCACCCACCACCACCCCCGTCGGCCACAACCACCGTCCACTACCACCACCACCCACCGTCCGTCGCCACCACCACCCGCCACCACCATCCACCACCACCAGCCCGCCACCACCACCACCACCCGCCACCACATAGTCCACCACCCACCACCACCGTTCATTACCACCACCACCCATTTTCGGCCACCATCATCGTCCACCACCCACCACCACAACCGTCCATCACCACCGGCCACCGTTCACCGCCTACCACAATCGTCTACCACCACCCAGTTCCATAGTTCGTACACCACTACCAATTATTTTAGCAGTATACAAACGTTAAATGACTTTTATCTACTGTAATATATATGATAGGTAACTAATTTTCAGCTTATGCAGACGATTTTCAATTTATAAAACATAAAAGTATTATATTTTCAGATTGCATACCTTCAGGCCACATCTTCAGTTGCAGACATTAAATCAGATGAAATCAGATTGCAGACAATTTTTGTCTTCAAAAACAAACATCACCTTACGTATACTTTTGAAGGTTTAGATTAAATACAAATGAAATTAACATGCTAAAAGTGGTAATTAAGTAGATTGATTATATATACAAGTAGAGCAATTATGTAAGAGTAATTACGTAATTATTCTATGATGTAATTACATAATTACTCTACCTGTATATATAATTACTCTACTTGATTCTCACGTTTAGCACGCTAATTTCATTTGTACGTTAATTTCCCCCTACGTTTGAATGTGTTAATTAATTATGAACTATCTTGGGTGATTATCTCTATGGCAGATATTCCTAAAATGGCTAAGTTCGATTAAAGATACGTAAACGAGCTGCTACTTAGAAGTCCGGGACCAATGTCTGGCTACTAGCAATGAAGTGTCAATAAACGAACTAAATCCAGTTAGACATGTAGAACTATGACAAAATAGGTTAGACACTAGACACACTAACTTATCTCAAGCCGCAAAGCAGTTTTTATCATTATTGAATTATGACTTAAGACTGTTCAAACAGAATCAAATTGCCGCACCTTGTGTTTCCAAGCCCACAAATTTATTTATATAAATACATTTATGTCTAACATTATGCATCAAGGGTTGTACCTTACGCTTTCTAGGTGTGTACATTGCTGATGTCATTGCCTTATTCTGGTTTACTGCCAACTGTCTCTGTTACAATGTTACGTGTCTCCACCACCGTTATTTATCTGTCTCTAATCTCTCTCTCCCTCTACACTTCCCTTTCATGGTTATCCTTTTCATCTGATATGGTTTATCTCATCTCAGACACTCTCGGTGTTGCCGGATGTATTTGTGTTGTTGTTGGGTTCCGTTTATGAACCCTAGGCGACGGCGCATGACGGTCGCCACTTTGGTTGTCCGGGGATTTTTCATTGTTTATGGCGGTGATTTGTGTGTTGTGCCGGGCTCCACTTAGGAACCCACGGCGGCGGCGCATGAAACAATGAAAAAGCCCAGACAACCAAAGTGGCGATGATGATTGTTTATGATCCGGAGCTACATGTGTTGTTGTCGGGTTCCAATTAGGAACCCTAGGCGACGGCGCGTGGTGGTGGTGATGGTGTTTATGATGGTGCCATATTTGTCTATGTTACCCCGTGTGACGGTTGCTTATGGTGGTGATGGAGTTGTTTGCGTTTTGTTGCGTTGTTGCTTAATTTTCTGTCATTCTTTGTGATACGCATTTCGAGGAGGTGCGTGCTTCTTTGACATGGTTTATGTTTTGGAAATCGTTTTGTGATTTTCGCATTCTGTTTTATGTTAATGTATTGTTTGATGTTTGACACGTGCCGTGATCCGCGGATTATCTGCTTTCGTACTGCTTTAGGTAGCATCATTGTCGTTTTCCCTACTACAATCTATTATATACAGCAACAATTTAGACTCATGCATTCCTTATTTCATGTTATTGTTGGTATCTTATTGTTTGCTTCTTTGATAGTGGTAATTGATACATGTCTGATGGTTTTTTTTCTTATGTTAGTTTGTTATTTATCTATATTATATTATTAAGCATGACAAATGGGCAATCTACGTAATTTCACAATTCAGGGACAAGGACATAAATGACTCTTCACAATTGGACAAAAAAAGTAATTTACCAAGACATAAATTCATTGTTAAAACATTTAGTACAAGTTGATAAAGCTTCATGTTTTGTTAAATTACTTTATACTCCTTTGGCATTTATCATTCATTCAAGTGAGGATGGTGATAGGTCATGACATTTAATCTTTATATTAATATAATAATAATTTTCAATATAATTGACATTTATCATTCATTCAAGTGAGGATGGTCATGGGTCATAACATTTAATCTTTAATAATAATTTCAATATTAACTCTCCATTTATAAGGGGTTAAATTAATTGTTACCATTCATCCTATTCCGTTTCAATTGGAAGAGGTGGAGTGAAACCTTCCATCCTTTAGAGTCTATAAATATCACCAAACAAATCATTTTAACAAATCAATTTCACAAACCTTAGAATCAATTATGTTGTATTGATACAACCCACAACTCCTCTCCAACAACAACACCGACACAACCTAATAACGCCTACAATTATTTCTACTTGTGTTGATTAACCTCTTAACTTTATTTAGGTGTCTGTTCCAAAATACGTTGCCATTGCTAAATGACATGCCGGTCGGGAAAGGTTAAAAAATGATACAAATGGAATATAAGTTTTTTTATGTTGGCCACTTATCTTACGTTTCACATGTTTTATAAAACAAAAATGTGGCCTTTTTTTATTAGGGTTGAAAGCTTGTGTGGAAGCTAGACATGTTGTAATGAAGAACCATATGAAGTTGGATTACATACACGTGGTTGATCTGGTGACCCCGAAGCAGGGAGGTTAATATTTCTAAATAATGTAAGTTTAATATTGTTATTGTTATTATTATTATTATTATTATTATTATTATTATTATTATTATTATATGTGGAATTGTGACATGTTAATGAATACAATATTTATGTTTTTGTAAGCTCCAAAACTTTTTAACATGAAATTGAATTTTGTTGAAGCTTTAATGAAGGATCTTTTGAACTTGGTTAAGACTACTTGTAGGATAATCTTGAGACCATGGATTATTTTGGATCAACAAAATTTTGTTGTTTATAGACCAATATATGTCGACGTGGAAGTTAAAGACTTTGTGAAGCCTCATAATGCAACATAGTGTATCTCAAGAATATGCGTAGGAGTTGCAGGTTGTTGGGCATACTTTTATTGAATATTTGGCTATTTGACTTTTAAAACTTCATAATGAATGAGTTTCATTTGTTCTTCATGTAAAAATGAAGGGGTGAGCCCTAATATCAACGTAAAGTATATAAATGGTTGTTATTATACTCTTCAAAATATTTTTGTGAAAACTTAACTTTCTTGTACACGGGTACTAAACCATCCTGATTCTTGCTATCGTGCATTAATTAATATATATATATATATATATCCTAGCTGACAAAACAAAAAGAGCCCATCAACCCAATCGAGTTTTGGGTTAATTGGGTCGAATTATTCGGGTTTTTTTAAATAAAAAACTAATCCGCAACCCAATCATATTACGGTTCGGGTTAATCGGGTTTCGGTTTAGTCGGGTTGTAACAAACCTACAATGTTTTACTTAGTTTTTCATTTTTTAAATAATGTGCTGCAAAGATGTATAATTCTTGTAATCATATCACAAAACAATTATCCTTAAAAGAAACTATAAAAAATTTGCCAATAAATTTAACTAATCCCAAAAAATGTTTTATTTTACTAAAATTCTTGCAGTGGTTTCCCCATATAAGAAAACTATGTCAATCGATAATATTCCTTCTTCAAGGCAAATCACCCTACGAACTCATGTTTGGTTTTCAACCCTCTCTTAATCACCTTAGAACGTTTGGTTGTCTTTGTTTTAGCACTATTTTGAATAACTGTGATAAGTTTGGAAATCATGCTGAAAAATATTCTTCCTTTAAAAAAGGATCTTTTACTCAAAGAACAGCATAAATAGATTGGAGAAACATCAGACAATCTGAACAACTAATGTTTCAAATTATACAAGACAAGGGTAGAATACATAAGTATATTAATCAATCTTGAATATATACAAAAGCTAAAATATATATAATATATACAGAAGCTAACATATGTTTCCAAAAATAGGTTGAATATATACATAAGCTAAAGAACATTTTAGTTGGGTTGCTTAAGTTAACTATTAATCAGGTTAACGGGTTTGGATTCATTTGAGCATTTTTTGGAGGTGGAGAATGAGCCGGATGACAAATTGGGTAGGCGTATATTGGTTTGATTATTTTGCTCTTCAATGTGGCATGTTTGGAAACGGAAGAATGCGAAGAGATTCAAGAACGGGACTCTCTCTATGCAGCACGATATTATGACAAACCTTTCCAAACGGTTAAAGTGCAAATCTAATCACAACGATATTGTTTGGCTTGACTGGGTTAAGTCGCCTTCATTTTGTGTGTGTTTTAAATTTTCTATAGGGGCTTCTGTCATCTTGTGTTTTGATTTGTATATAGTCGAACACCTCCATCTTCCTGCGAGGTCCTTTCTATTTAATGTTAGAGTGTATGCTACTATTTCAAAAAATCATAGTTAACCTATTAAAGTTAAAATTTTCATATATTGGGCTTTAATTTTAAACGAGCCGCCAATCAAGCCAACAAGCCAGCTAAACGATACCAGCAGGTGAGAGCCAACAAGCTAAGCTTACCTTAGGTCGGTATTGGCTCGTTTACAAACCGACCCAGCTCGGCTTGCTTAAAAACCAAGCACACTTGGCTTGGCTCAATTAAGAGAATTCGATTTTGAGCGAGCCTTGATCTTGGCTTGTTTACAAATCGATCCAGTTTGGTTGGCTTACAAACCAAGCTGGCTCCGCTCGGCTCATTTGCAAACAATCTGATTTCGAGCAGGCTTCGGTTTTGGCTTGTTTATAACCCAATCTGGTTTGGCTAACTTACAAACCAAGTTAGATTGCTCGGCTCGTTTAAAAATAAGGCTTCTTGGAGTAAGCCTCGGTCTTGGCTCGTTTACAAACTGATATGGTGATATTTATCAAACACGAACCCATGTCCCGACCTTAATAATAATATGGGTTAACCGGGCTAACCTGAATGACTCGATTATAATTTTTGATCATATTTAACCCGACCCTAATTAGCTTATTTGGGTTTGGGTCAGGTTAATCGGGTCCGGGTATTTTGGACACCCATAATCGGGGGTATATGAATTCTTTATGATGTAATCCTATACTTAAAGTGATCTTAATCAGGAGTATGATATTGTTTCTGAAAAGTACAGAGAGTTGGACAGTTTTTTAAGAAAAATGTATTATTGTCATTTTAAAAAGATTGGAAAAAGAAATTATATAGACCATTTGTGAGAATTAGGGTAAGTTTGACTTTAATCGACTCAGATGTGATTTCACATGGTTCTATAAACGTATATGACTTTCCTGCTAGACCGTTAAAAAATATGTATAACTATATTGTTGATGTTAGATTGAATCGGAGAAGATGTTAAAAAAAGTTAAAAAGTCTTAAAATTATTTTTATGGAACAATCATAGAGTTAGATTGAATCAGAAAAGAGAAGCTGGTGAGATGAGTATGATGCTCAGTTTATTAGTATCTAAGTTTCAGTTGTGCCTTATTTGGCTTGATACTTTACATTACGGGTCATATGTTTAACATTGTGCAGTTTGACTTTTAAAAGGCAATATACAATTTTCAATTTAATACTTTTCACGCTCTCATTCATCATCACACAAATATCACCACTTTGGATGTTTCTTTAAGCATTCATTTTCTTTATATGTTTATCACAAATATAGAATTTTTGAAAGTGCAATATGGGTATATATTAAACTAAAAATTTCTGATGTCATTTTTTGCTTTGTGACGAGTCACGATGAAAAAGTGTCGATTTGGTTCGGATCGAAACGAGTCACCTTAAAAGAGTAGGCTTGGATTGTGGGTCAAAATGTGTCACTTTAAAATGGGTCATTTTAGTATCAACTTTGACTTTTTATGGTCAAAATTGATTTTTGGTCAATTTTGAATTTTTAGGTCAAATTTATGTTGAATTTCGAAATGACCATGCTGGTGGTCTCTCTTATTGTCATAATATATTAGCTATTATTTGCTTGTTGACAGCTTAAGATCATTCTTGGTATATATACCTAGTGGCCAGTACACAGTTACAAAATCAATATATTGAACGTATTGTCTTAACAAAAGATTTTGTTTCTAGAACTTAAGTACCAGGTAATTTATAACACCATTGATCCAATATATATGCATATGCCAGTATGCATGTGCACAATAAAATCACGTATGTCCACCACTTTACCCTTTTTACAATTCGTTGACCAAAAACTTAGTGGTCTTAATTTGAGCGTTTCTTTATCTGCTGATTAAATTTCAACTCTAACTACTTACCAATTAACACACATTCAATCCTTTATGTTGATTGAAATTCACAAAACGATACAAACTTATTTTATCAACAAATATTTCACAAAACACGATGTATCCAATATATATGGATATGTTAATATTTTAGTGCGCAACCGCTCCAAAAAAATCCACCAAGCCATATGCACACGTGGCAGCTCGCTCGCACTGATAACCCATTACACACAACACTAAACACTACAAATCAATGAGAGAAGATAACTTGCGTGAACCCGCAGCAACGCGCGGGCAATTTTACTAGTTTTAGTAATATCCATTGAAAGTGTTAATTTAAAATGACGATTGTCATGTCATATTTAGAAACATTTTTTACTCAGGCATTACTTATATCAGGTATAATATTATTATTTTGCATTCATTGATGATTTGTTTGGTTATGACCATTATTTGCTATAGTGGTGTCATTACTTTATTTCATAAGAGTAGTGTTACAAGCCAAACAGAAGAACTCAACCCAAAAGACTAGTCTGATAGGTGAGGGAACCCATTTGGCTTATAAACCCCACATCAATTGCCCATATAACCGATGTGGGACAAGTCTCATACCTTGCAATGGTTTCAGTCCGTAACAATGCACCCTCCTTAAGGGCCAAAGTCCTCGTTGGTCACGACCACGTTGGTCATGGCTGGCTCACTCCAGGCCACCACTCCGAGTCCTCGTTGGTCACGGCTGGCTTCCTCCAGGCCACCACTCCGAGGTTGGCTCTGATACCAATGTTACAAGCCAAACAGAAGAACTCAACCCAAAAGACTAGCCTGATAGGTTAGGGAACTCATTTGGCTTATAAACCCCACATCAGTTGCCCATACAACCGATGTGGGACAAGTCCCATACCTTGCAATGGTTTCAGTTCGTAACAAGTAGTCTTCTTTAGTTTCCATGTGTTAGCTTCTTTCATGGTGTGAATTGAAATATGCCTAATGGTTCTTCTTTTTAAATGTTCTGCCTTTTATGTTTAGCATGTATTTTGTTATGTGGTGAACTCTTTTTGTTATATTTACCAGGTGTTTGTTGCGTTATGTTCTATTATAGTGTTTCCTGATGACCAGTAACAACTTTCAAATGTTGTTGTCATATGCTCTTGGTCTTCTTTTGTAAGGCCCCGTTACCGGTAGCCCTACTTTCGTGTTGGATTTACTCATAAACACAGTTCTAAATATCAGAGTTAATTAAAACATTTACGCGGAATATAAAACTTTCATAAAACATTACATAATTCATAACTTGTCTCAAAACATCCATTGTCTTTCAACATTAAAGCATTAAATTAAAACATCATAAGTCTTCAGATGCCAGACTCTTGTTCAGTGCCACGTGTCTCCTCAAGCGAGCTGCCTCATCCTACTCACCTGCGTGCATACTAAAAGTCAGCTACGCTGAGTGAGTTCTAGTTAATCATACACTATACAATACACATAAACTTATATTCTTTCATTCATACTTTCATACTTTCATACTTTCCTACTTTCATTCTTTCATTCTTTCATTCTTTCTTTTGTATTAACTTACCTTCATATCTTAGGTTATAAAGAGCATTGCGCCCTACATTCCTCGAGTATTATTAGGACTCGGTACCCTCCTTCCTCGAGTATTATTAGGGCTCGGTACCCTCCTTCCTCGAGTATTATTAGGGCTCGGTACCCTCCTTCCTCGAGTATTATTAGGGCTCGGTACCCTCCTTCCTCGAGTATTATTAGGGCTCGGTACCCTCTTTCCACGAGTATTATTAGGGCTCGGTTTCCCTCTTTCCACGAGTATTATTAGGGCTCGGTTTCCCTCTTTCCTCGAATATTAGTAGGGTTCGGTTCCCTAGTTCTCGAATATTAGTAGGGTTCGATTCCCTCTTCGTTACCATACAACCATACATTATCATTTCTTTCTTCTATTATCTCTATCATGTTCATACACATAAACATACATAAAATACTTACCTTATACATAGCGTTACAACCTGACAGTACGTGCAATATCCAAAGATCGTTCACGTACCATCAAGCAATCATTCATACATTTCACATTATCCACATAAGGCATACACTTATCTCTTAGGATAAGTGTATTAACAAACATATTGAGTATGCACACAGCCCCGAAAACGTAACACATAAATGGGGCTAGAAACTCACCTGAACACGGTTACATTCACCGTTAATCGTAATCCCTTTCTTCAGTTGTGCACGGCTGACTGTATAACAAGTATACGTATTAATTAACTATCACTTCTCATAATGTATTTCTATCTTTATATGACCCACAACGAACGGGGGTCCGGGGTCAGCGCCCCTGGCAGCGGGGTCTAGGGGCGGCAGCCCCTAGCAGGGTCCAAGGGGCAGAGCCCCTGGCTGGGGTCGAGCTGCCAGGTCAGCTTGGAAAAATTTTATTTCCATTAACTGTCTTAACACATTTTTCATTAGGTTTTTAATTTATTTTCTAATCGAACTTGGCTTTAGGCGAAGTTAAACCTTAGGCGAACTTAGCTTTAGGCGAAGTTAAACCTTAGGCGAACTTAGCTTTAGGCGAAGTTGTCATCTGGCGAACTAAGCTTTAGGCGAAGTTAAGCCTCAGGCGAACTTAGCTCTAGGCGAAGTTGTCATCAGGCGAACTTAGCTTTAGGCGAAGTTGCCATCAGGCGAACTTAGCTTGCAGGCGAAGTTCATCAGGCGAACTTGGCTTGCAGGGGAAGTTCATCGCTTTGAAGGCGAAGTTGCCCAGATGAAGGCGAAGTTGCCCAGATAACCGCAGTTTCGGTTTCTGTCCAACATTTCGAGCGATTTTAACACCCTTGTTATGGTTCAACATCACCCACTACGCTTCCCGACCATTTTCGGTCGTTTATACACTAAAAGCTCGGATCTTTAAACTTCAAAGATCAAGAATCATACCTTTTTGAGCTTGTTTGGGTCTTGTTTATTTGCTTAATCACAACTAGTCTCTCTCTCTCACACTCTCGGATCTCGCCTCTCTCTTTCGGCCGCCGGCGGTTGAGGTGTGTGGTGTGCGTGTTTTGGAAGTGTTAGAGAGTATGGTAAAAATGAAGATATTTTGGGATTTTGGGGGATTTTATATCCCTGAAATCCCATTCTCATTTAACCCATCTCAATTAATCCAAGTCCAAGACCCGCTCCTTACCCGATATTAGTTAATTACGCGAAATCTCTAAACATAACTTCCTTTATTCATCATTAAAATTTTAGGATGTTACATCTTTGAAGGTTATTCGCAGGCAATCTGTTTTAAGGTATGTGTCATGCTGTTAATATTTGGCTATTTTGATTGATGTAAAATGAATATGTGTCATTTGGTTTGTTTGAGTAATCATATGTGTTATTGGTTTCGGGAGCTTCTGAAACGAGTTTCGGGCAGCCTTAGGTCGGGATTTGCAGCTTTTTATATTTAATCTGGAAGTATTGTTTACTGAAGTTTCAACTGGCCTCAATCCCCTCAGGTTGGATATGGTAATCGAATTCAACTGGCCTCAATTCGGGTTGGGTTGTTTCGTCTTCGTTTAGGTAAGAAAGAAGAAACTTTTGTTTTTGTCATCTTTCGGTTTTGGGCCCTACCAAATCGGTTTCGAGCAGCCTCGGCATAGTTTTGTAAATTTTTATGTTTAATTGGGTTCGACTAAATAGGTTTCGTTTAATGCTATTAAAAACATAGCGATATGCTTTAGTATGTGGGAATTTGTATCTAAATTGATTTTAAGATGATGATGTATATTGTGATTGCAATTTCCTATTTAAATTTTATTTTACCTGGTGTTGTATTTACCCATGAACAATGACTGAGACCGACCAACAACAACCTGACATGCACTTATATCTAAAACCTTAGTTAACAACATTGACTTACGCGGACCAACTAAATTTTGTTTTTGCTCATTTGATAGTTTTAACAACATTGGTTTTCTGAACCTATATTTTCTTTTATTGTGTTAGGGTTTGCAGTATACAAAGATATTTGCTAATGTTAGTGACTTGCGACATTAAGGTGAACTATACATCCCTTATATATTATAACATTCGTTCTGTCTGTATCATAAAAAGCAATTCTTGATCCGAAGTAAGTATACAATCAACGCATCAACGAGAAAATCGTTGAGCTGACTCACAAGAAACTTACCATACGTCGTACTTTAGTTGAACTACAAGTAGCAATTGACAAGCTCTACGAACATTATGAAGCATAAATTAGCTCTACTTATGTAAAAACAACTTATCGTGTTTGATATGATGGACTATTGCTGTAAATTTTGTTTTTGACAATGTTATGAATGGAACTTGGTTCTAAATTTCGTTTGATGTTATAAAACTGGCACCACTTAACACGGGTGTACGTCGTGTTCGAAAACTTTGGGTCACTTCACACTTTTGTTAATCATCATCTAAACACCGCCGTATCGCGGCGGGTAAATCTACTAGTTGAATATTAAAAAGATCCTAACTAAGTTCTAGACTCTTTTATTCAAGTCTAGCTCTAAGTCTCTAACGTATCTCATTTGTTTTACTTGATTAGTTATCTATACAACGAAAACTATACCTAGATTATAAACCGAAGCTTGTAGCCAAAAGATGATATTCAACAACTCCAAAGTATAGGTCCATACTCTAAAATTTACACAAACACGTGAATAGATAAATGAAACAACAAAGTTACCCAATCATGTAGATTATGAACACTAATAGCATAAATTTACTAAAATCATACAAGTTTCATAGATTAATCAACCAATATTCATCAAAACAAATTAAAAATAATCTACACCTAAGTGATAAACATGTTAATAAGAAAAGATCAAATAAGAAGTTTGATTATCCTAAGAAGGCTAGGAAGGAGGGTATTTTTGTCTAATACCTTAATATTGAAAACCCACTTAATTTAATTTCAAAAACCCACTTAATTAAAACCCACTTAAATAATCACTTATCTCCTACAACCACCACCGCCCACCGCCACCACCTTGTCGGAAAAGTCTTCAGAAATTTCATCGGAAAATAACACACTATGAAAACACAATGAAAAAGACACAATGTAAAAAACACAATGGAATAAACACTATGAAAATAAAAACACAATGACAAAAACACAATGAAAAACACAATTAAATTACACAATGTAAAAAACACAATGCAAAAAACACTATGAAAAAATAAAACACACTTGTATAACACAATTTTGTAAAACACAATTTTGATAAAACACACTTTGTAAAAAACCCATGAATTTTTTTTTATTTTTATATAGCAATATGGTACTCATATAAAAGATAAAAAACACTCGTTATTATGGTGAAATTGTTTTGAAAAAAAAATGTCGTATAAAAAGTTATGGGCATTTTAAAATGATGGGGGTATTTGACATATGCATTGCATGTGGAGAGAGAAAGTCAACAAATGTGTTATCCCTATTATGCTCTTACCCTTGTTTTACACTTGATGATTTCTCTAATCTAATATCAACCATTCAATTTTAAAATGAATTGACAAGATTATTTCCTATCATTCTTAGGAAAACTAATTTTCTTATTATAACTCAACCCAAATGTTAATTTAGCGTATCATGATCCAAGAAATGCAAATAAACAAATAATGTCGTATAAAAAGTTATGGGCATTTTAAAATGATGGGGGTATTTGACATATGCATTGCATGTGGAGAGAGAAAGTCAACAAATGTGTTATCTCTATTATGCTCTTACCCTTGTTTTACACTTGATGATTTCTCTAATCTAATATCAACCATTCAATTTTAAAATGAATTGACAAGATTATTTCCTATCATTCTTAGGAAAACTAATTTTCTTATTATAACTCAACCCAAATGTTAATTTAGCGTATCATGATCCAAGAAATGCAAATAAACAAATAATAAAATGAATTCATTTTGAAAACGTAAACATAGAACCCGAAAAGTGAGTTTATTATTCAAAAACGTGTTTATCTGCCAGAATCTTAAATCCTCTATGAAGACCGAATAATATCCTTCTAAGGCTCATATCGAAGGTGCTTATTACCCAAAAGTATAATGAATCAATTAGATTTTGCTTATATTGGTGGTGGTGTTCTTGTTTGCTGACGATGACCAGCAATGGGAGAAGAGAGAATGGAATACTTTTTGTATTTTTTTAAACTTGTTTTGTTGTTTAATATGATATTTAATTTAATTTCTTGTATATAAGTTTTTTTAACTTGCAATAAAATTTTATATAACACAAACCAAGCTGCATCTGGATAATGGGTAAGCGAGTAACAAGCTGCGCCGCTATCCCTTTTGAATCGCAAAACCTATTCTACTAAATATAAATCCTTGGTTCCTCGGGCTCTACAAGTCACTGTGAATCACCTTCTGCACCCGCTCCAAGAAGCG